>NC_136419.1:201995625-202607500 GCF_052625555.1 Lactuca saligna | reverse complement strand
TGGTTTTAAGTTCTAATTTCCATTCCTTCGATGATGATTTTATCGGGTTTGTGTATCGACAAGTTTTCTTGATCAAGTAAGATCTTAATTATAGGTGTTTTGTGTTTTTCACATTTGTGTGTAATCTTATTCCCGATGATGGACACGATCATGCATGATGCAAACACATTAGTTGATTAGACGTAAACTCCAAGAGTTGATTTAATAGGAATGAGTGTATTGGTTTCTTTAATTGATATAAATTAATTTTGTGATGTTTCTAGAATGAAAATCCATTTGTTTATATAGATTAGTTCTTATGAAAATTTTTATGCCCATTAATTTTAAGTTGGTATGAAATATTTTTATGTTCATTTAATTTTCAGTGGTAAATATATCATAAATTTTTGCTGTTAGTTGGGATTATAAATAGGTTTTCATAATGGTTAAAGATAGTTGTGATTGTAGTTAATTGATCAAGAAATTTGATCAAAAAATTGGGATTTTCATGGGTTCAACTTCATCATGAAGCTCCATAAAACAGTTAGGTCTAAGTTAGGAGGTATGGTTGATGAGTTATTGAAAATAATATATAAAATGTCTTAAAGTATTTAACTAAATGGATGATACTAGTAGGTTTTTTTTGAATGACAAAAATTTATAAAAAAAATAGCTAGATAGACGCAAGAAAAAAAAATTCAAAATAATCGAAGTTCTTTATGTTAAGCACTAACTTTATCCTCATCCATAAAATACTCACTAATCTAGAAGATTTCCTCATGTACGGATTACATTTGTATTCTTTTGTGGTGGTGAAAATGTAACATTATGTGATTTGACCACCACAATAATACTTTATGAGTTGCTCAAAAAAACAAATTTGTGTATGATGATTAAATATATGTACATCGTGAACGTCTAGAAACATTTCACTGCCCCCATCAATGTGACAACCCAAAAATTTTATTTTTTATAAAAGCAAACTTTGGTCAAAATTATTCCTTATATTATCTTAAAGTAACTACATTATTGGTTTATAAGTATATAAGCCTTGTAATTCGTGTGTTATAGTTTGGAGGGAAAAGCCTTTAGAAACCGAGAGTCTTCGCATAGACCACAAACCCTCGGAGCCGTGAACTCACTTCGGTTTGCGGCCGTGAATGAGGCATCGGCCGTGAACTTCGAACAGTGAACTACACCCTATATATAAAGTAGTTCGATTTTATCCTCATTCTTCCTCTCTTGGCCGCAAACATCCTTTTCTCTCTCAAGTATTCTATATCAAGAACACCATTTTTCACTCTCTTCATCACTTTTCCTTTTGTATATTCTTAGCATACCACTTAAGACCTTCAAACAGTCGCCAATCATCAAGATCTTGAAGTGTTCTTCCTTGCATTGGGCTGTGAACACTCCTTAGGGTCGTGAACCCTTCATCGGCCATGAACCCTTCATGGGGGCCGTAAACCATCAAGCCTCCTAACTTTCAGCCTCCTAACTTTGTTTTAACACTCCTTTGGTGATTTATTCTTGCTTTCTCGGTTGTTTCCTAGACAACTTTGTAGATATATTCACTAATTTCATGCCTATATGTATCATAAGATGCTATTTAGGACTCGTTTTGCTCTGAGACATTATTCGTGAGTATAACATCCTTATTCCAGTCTTCAATCGAATCACTCACATAAGGTGAGTTCATACCCCCATATTTCTCCAAACTTTTTAATGTTTTAGGGGGGGGGGGGGGGATACAAGTAAAACACAAAGAATGTTGTCATGTCATTTGACCACTGAACTGTAATTAAAACATTGAAATAAGCTTATAAATTACAATAAGTATAGTTTATGGAATAAAATAAATTTTTTTATAAACTTATCTGTTATTTATAAAAAGGGTTTTCGCATTATTACTTGGAAAGTTGTTAATCTAGTTTGTGAGACACGTCTTTAGGTAATTACATATGTACTAGTGGAAGACTACCCATATGAACCAGAGTCTCCTTGAGGGAGAGCGTGAGTTTTTGTATAGATCTATACGGGACTGACAATCTCGCACCTTGCTGTTAGCTACAGTAGGACCGACAAGCCTACATGTGACAAGGTCATAAATGATATTGGCGTCTGATACACGTCGTATCTAATACTATGTTCATAAAATTCACAAGTAGATAACAACGATATATTTACATAGTAATATACTTTTTCATGAACAATCTCAAGGGATATTAACTATGTGATTACCCAATATATACTATAGGGTTAGATAAATCTGAAGTCCGACAAACAGTGGAATGTGTGATCTACTTGTGAGTATATTACTACGTAAATATATCCCTTGATATCGAAGACTGGAATAAGGTATATTACTACATAAATATACCTCTTGAGATTGTTCACGAAAAAGTATATTACTACGTAAATATATCGTTGTGATTGTTCATAAAAACTATATTACTAAATAGCATATTATGATACATATAGGCATATAGGAGCACAAACGAGTCCTAAATAGCATATTACGATACATATAGGCATGAAATTAGTGAATATATATACAAAGATGTCTAGGAAAAAAACCTAGGAAGCAAGAATAACTCACCAAAGGAGTATTAGAAGCAAGTTAGGAGGCTGAACGCGAGTTCACAGCTAGGCTTGATGGTTCACGGCCCCCATGAAGGGTTCACGACCCATGAAGGGTTCACGGACCTAAGGAATGTTCATGACCCAATGCAAGGAAGAACACTTGAAGATCTTGATGATTGGTGAGTGTTTGAAGGTCTTAAGTGGTATGCTAACAAGATACAAAAGGAAAAGGGATGAAAAGAGTGAAAATGGTGTTCTTGATATATGATACTTGTGAGAGAAAGGGATGTTTGCAGCGAAGAGATGAAGAATGAGGATAAAATCGAACTACTTTATAATATAGGGTGTAGTTCACGGTCCTAAGTTCACGGCCGAGGCCTCGTTCACGGACGCAAACCGAAGTGAGTTCACGGCTCCGAGGGCTTGTGGTCCATATGAAGACTCTTAGTTTCTAAAGCTTTTCCCTCCAAACTATAACACACGAATTACAAGGCTTATATACTTATAAACAATTAATCTAGTTACTTTAAGATAATATAAGGAATAAGTTTGACCAAAGTTGATTTTTATAAAAAATTAAAATTTTGGGTTGTCACATTGATGGGGGAAATGAAATGTTGCTAGACCTTCACAATGTACATAAAATTAATCATCATACACATATTTGTTTTTTTGAACAACTCATAAAGTATTATTGTGGTGGTAAAATCTCATAATTTTACATTTTCACCACCACAAAAGAATACAAAGGTAATCAATACAAGAGGAAATCTTCTAGATTAGTGCGTATTTTAGTTGTGGATTTGGGTAGATTCACCCATTCAACTGTCTGTTCGATCTCGATTATATACAACTTGTATGTATTATGAAATCATAGGATGGTAGTATCGTCGCATCAAGTTTCCAGAACAACCAAGTCTTCAGTCAGTCTAACTTATCAACTAAACTAGATATCGTTACAGTAAGTATAGTAATTGTACTTGTGCTTTTCGGTCTTGAAGCGAGTAAGACTACAAATCAGTTTTATAGAAAATATAGAATTTTCTATGGTTAACATCGTTATTTCAAAGTTAAACAGTTTTCGATTGAACTTTCTGAAAACAACGTTTTAGATTAGAGTAAATGGATTTAAGAACATTTTTACAAAAGGTTCAACACTTGATAACAAACTTGTATAACATAAAGGATCTTTAGTGGCTAATTCTGTAATTTCTTAGCTTATACATCAAGGTTATATATAAATGATATCCAATAGGTAGTGGAATGTGCGATGTCACACCCCAAAACCAAGAACGGCGGAAACGTTCTGGGGCAGAGGACGTCATGTACAGTATCACAACAATGAAAAGTAGTAAACAAGCAACAACATCATCCATTGCATTAATAATATAATTATAATACAAGTGTGTTCTGTCAAGTTATAATATAGACACTAAAGTACAATCAAAATAAAAGATGAGTCTTGATCGGGCTCCATCTTCTCTAAACCTTGCATCGGTACCTGTCTATCGTTGACCTGAGGATACAAGTTATTTTGAAAGAGAGTATCAGCTTTAAAGCTGGTGAGATCATAAGTATTAATGTGTCTTGATTTGTAAAACTAGTAATTAAAGACTTGACATTGTTTTGAAAGAAAGCTCGTAAAAGTATGAAAATGTTTGTAGAACCACTGTAAACGTTTGAAAAACCCTAGAAATCCCTATAATTCCTACTATTATAAAATGGATTCTTCTACCAAGACCTAATTGCTCTGAATGTAGCCTTCTACTAAGACCCGACTGCGTTACTATTATTATTATTATAAGAAATTGTATCCTTTGGTACTAGGTACTCAAATATAATTCACCTCATCGGTTATGTGAATGAGTTACAAAATAAAGGTAATAATATAACTAACCTAACTATTACCCTTTTGTACTGGTGTAACTAACAGTGTTAACTTAAGACATCCGTAGATGTGCATTTACCTCTGTTGCTAACAGCTGGGTGTAGGAATAGTTAATCCTTTAAAGTATACCTGTAATGGTATCAACCATTGACATCCGAGGATGTGCTTTTATCTTTCTAGGAATGGTTAATCCCGCAAAGTATCCTTTGGTACTAGGATATTAAATCCAATCTATCTCGTCGATTATGTGATTGTATCACAAGGTAAAGATAAGAATGAGGATTTTATAACATAATCTATACATATAAAATGTAATAATAACTCATCATATATTATCTATGTAAATGTACTCATGTAAGCGTGTTTATGTAAATGTACTCATGTAAAGGTAATCATGTAAATGTAATCATGTAAATGTAACCATATATATGTACTCATGTAAATGTAATCATGTAAATGTACTCATGTAAATGTAATCATATATGTGTTGTAATGTTCTGCGTGTGCTAGTTGTAACATGTGTTCTCTCTCTATCTAGCAAGTATTGACTCATGAATGAACTAACTCATTGTATGATATCGTGTTCTAATAATAGCTCTAGTATCTTCCTAAACTACCCCTATGGTAGTTTACTAGTAATCTAACTGGTACGTATGGACATGGATGTATACCCTTGCTATCCAAGGGTATTGAATGAACTGGAAGAACCTTTATGACTATATATGTACCCAATATATATAACTAATATTTAAACGACCTTCGGACGGGTACCCGATATCCCACCAGACCACATCTCAAGTGCGAAAAGGAAATAGGTTGGATAGCCTTCCTAAGTCTTTTAAACATTTCTTATATAACTATACATATATAGGCATCCAATTGATAATGTAAAAGCATAAAATAAGTTTCGTAAAACCTTTGAACATAATTATTATCTAAGAAACGATCAACTTGATGTCAATCTATAAAATGGTTTGAAAGCGTGGGTTTGATAAAACAGTTTAAGTATAAAAGAACATTTGTTTGAAACACAATTATAAATGAGTTTGAAATGAAGCATACAGAGTAAAGTGTACAACTTAATAAAGAGTTTTAATCATATAAAATGTTTATGAAAATCATTTGAAGGAAACTGTTTGGTAAAATGGCTAATGAGTAGCCAATCATTTGAATGCTGCTTACTAATCACATGTGATTGATATAGTTACTAGCATAATTCTACTTGTATCCCCCCATAAAACATTTAAAAACAGTTAAAACATTGATTAAGGGGTATGAACTCACCTGTTGTGGGTGATACAGATGAACTGAAGAGGTAGGACTGATAGGTGTCAAGTGAAGACTTTAGACACACACAATGGTCCTAATTACATATAAAGACATATGTATATAAACAATTAGTGATTATAACACTAATTAAACATGTACAAACATCCTAATGCGAGGAAAACACTTTGGTCAAGTGCTAGGAGGCTAAAGGGTTGCAACAAAGGAGTGCAAGACCTCATATGGGAGTTTATGGTCAAATGACCATGTGTGTTGGAGTTTACGGCCTAGGGGAGTAAACTCCTGGCCGTAAACTCTCTATAGGGCCCCTAAATGAAGCTTAACATTATTATAACTCAATTGGTGAAGTTCTTCTAGGCTTAAACAAGTGTTTGGGTTTCCTTTTAACTCCTTTGAGGAGTTCACGGCCCTGAGACCAAATCCCATGGAGATTACGGCCGTAATCTCCCTTGGGAGGGTGTTTGTGGTGTTTTCAAGTCTCTAATTTAACTAGGAACTAAACTAGGCTGGTGTACAAGGCTTTAGAAGAGTTTATAGCACCATTTGGCACTTTTGTTTGGAGTTCACGACCCTGGAACTTTTTGGGCCGTGAACACCTTACTCTTGGTGTTCTAATGGTGTTTGCTAGTCCCAAACTTATTAGGGTACATGTCTAAATTCAAGCCTAAGCCTTAGGAAGTGTTTGTGGCATCAAAACACCCCTAACTTGAGTTTTCGGCCCATGAACCATTTGGTCATGTGTTTGAGGCCGTGAATACCCATGAGTGTTGGAATTTTGATTGTTTTGGGTCCTGGACACATCAAGGTAATGTGCTATGCTAGTCTCTTGGCTCAATGAAGGCATTTAGGGCATTTTGGCAACCTAAAATGGAGTTCACGGCCCAAGAACATCCTTGGCCGTGAACTCACTTCTATCCATTGTTTCTAATTGATTTTGTGGTCTAAACATGTAATGGTGTCTTCTAGTTTGAGTCCCAAGGCTTTGTGGGACATTGGTCACTCTTTTGGCCCTTAAAAAGGAGTTTACTCTCCAAGTGTTCTTGGGTGGTAAACTCCCAAATCTTGGGGTTTTGATCCGATTTTGATGTTATAAAACACAATCTAAGCTATATAATACAACTAGATAGGAGTAATCACGATGTGGGATAAAACCCCGAAGATCCGTGAGAGAGAATTTGGCTTTTCTCTATTTGGAAATGTAACTAATGACTGAATATGGTTCAGATTTCTATATATAGTCCTGAGTTTTTGACAGAAAATATTTTATTCCCGGAATGAACTCTAATACCATAGAGTATTGGAATAACAGTGTCGCACAAAACCTTAGTGCATCCACTCTCCTGATATCTCCTTAAGTGCTAAACCTGAAATACTCAAACTTATACCCAAAGTCTGAAATTTCACTGTAACTGTTCTAACTTCTATTGGCTTGATATGGTTTGTTCAGAATGGAAATTTTGGGTTGTCACATGTGACTTCTTCCTTACTTCCTGTTCCATGTTTGGTTGTTGGCTTAGGGCGGATTCACCTATTTAACTGTCCATTCGATATTAGGTTATATACAACATGTATAAACTAAGTGATTATAGAAGGAACTATTGTGGTTAGCATTTTATTAAAAAAGATATAAGGATTTGCTTAAAGAATATTTTCATCATATTTCAAAGAACTATTACAGTTAACTCCGTAAGCACCTGGTGAATATGTCAGGTTTATATTGAATGAGGATGTAACAAATAATGAGATTTGTGACTTCCACCTCATTTCTTGTTCCTTGTTTGGTTATGGGCTTAGGGCTTATTCACACAATCAATTATCTGTTTGATATGGATTGTATATAACTTGTATTCATTAAGTACTCATAGAATAAATGGTAAGAGTCATTTTTACTTATCATTCATCACATCAGAAAATATAGGATTTTCTGGAGGAATAGACGAAATTTTCCAAACAACTAAGAGTATACTTTTTATAACAAAAATGCTTATGAACTTACCAACTTAAATGTTGATACTCTCTTTCAAAATAACTTTTATTCTCATGAAACTAGTCGATAGGTACACACACAGGGATTCAGAAGATGGTGCATAGTAGCTTCATGTCTTTGTTTTGTTATTTACTTTTGGAGTCAATCTTTTGTGATTCAAGTACAATGTAAACACTTTAATATTAATGCAATGTTTATTGTTCCTTTGATTACTATGATGCATGTGTTGTGATACTGAGCATGACGTCCTCCGACCCCGAACGTTTCTGCTGTTCCGATTTGAGGGTGGGATATATTGGTATCAGTGCATTGTTTATAATGAACTAAGTATATCAACCTATAAAAGATATACAACTATAAATACAATGGGGCCGGAGTGCTCTGACTAAAAGTATACTTTTAAAATATAACATTGTTTTTAGAAAAATATACATATCTACATATATATATATACACACACACACACACACACACATACACACACATACTAGAACAATTATCATAAGAAGAAAAAAACATAAGTATTTTAAGGTTGGACACTGCGGTCAAACCTAGACAGTTATGTAATTATATTTCGGATCAATATAGCTCGAATAACTATATTTATTTGAGATATGACCAACATGTGTTTGGGAGTGATGTCGTGTTGCAAAAGACTTAAAACTTACTTAACTCGATATATACAAAGGATTACTAGAACATAACATAAAGTTAAAATACTATAGGGATATTTTATGATACTATAAGACTACAACAAGTTTAAAACTTACCAAGTTCATACCATTAAAATACTATAGGAGTATTTTAGGCACTATAAATAACTTATGTGAAAATTTAAAAGACCCTTATTGGTAGGTCTATAATTTCGGAGTGTATAATCCCAATGTTTTATACAATTGAGATTTTATAGACTTAGAATTTATGATCTATGTTGTACTTCTTGTTACTTGTTTGGTTGTGGTTTTAGAGTAGGATCACTTATTCGAATGTGTATTTAATCTTAAATTATATACAACTTGTGTACACTGCGCGATTATAGGAGGACCCGATAAGGATCACCCCATAATGTTTCACTTAACATCATAGATTCTTTAGACACTTCCATTCTCGCATGACAAACCTAGATAGATGAAACTACTCCATCATAAGCAGTCAATAGAGGAGTTAAGGAGGAACCAGAAGAGAATCATGAGGAGGATTCCAAGAAAGGATTAGCCGAAGAAACCAAACGCCCTATGCATCACACTAATGACTAATAAACTAAAAATAACCTAGTGAGTTAGTGAATACACTACTCACTCTATGTGTTAGGATTATTTTATTTTTCGTAACAACTAGTATAGTTATGCAATTCACAGAAATTCATTTGAGAGTAGCCTTAATTGATTCATAAAGTTTATTTTATATAGATTGCCATTATGAATTGTTTCAGAACCTTATGAAAGTCGGAACGTGGTACACTCAGATCTAGGATAACTTAGTTCAGACGACACTCGGTTTATAACCATTCTAAAAACTTACTTCTGCTCTTTAGTAGGATTGCATCATAGGGATGTAGGTCGAAACATTGAGAACCATAAAAGAAAACGAAAGTTTTATATGTATATATAAATAGATAAAGTATAACTAACAACAACCATAAGTACTTACGATTTCATTTCACATCATATAACAGAGTCATGTCTTCACATTGAAACAACTTGCCAACCTACGAGATCCCGATCCTACATATAGATTGTGCTACATTCCAAGTCACTAAACAAATTTCGTGACAGGTGTCATGACGCAATTCAATTCTAACAACCCAAACGAAAATGGAAACAGTTTCGACACATCAAACCATATTAACAACGAAGGAAACCGACAATTTCCTATGTATAATGATTCCTCAGCTCACAAACCTAAGTATAATAAACCAAAGTTCTAGAACATAAAGGAGTGAAAGTTATCTCAAAGAATTTCCAAGAGACAAAAACCGGTGGCAACGCCTACAGCCACAACATCTACCACTCCAGTACCAATGCCAGTACGACAATATGCTCGAAACCTACCGAATTGCAAGAAATGAAATTTCCATCACACATGAAAATACCGCAAAATGCATTATAAGAACTGAAACAGGAAAGGACATACCACTCGTTTATGCAGATCACTGGTCCCACCAACCCCCCAAGTTCCCGATGCTGGAGTAAGTCAGGCTTGCTACGGGTGCAAAGAATCCGGAAATTTCAAAAGAGATTGTCCAAAAACGAGGAATGACGAAGAAGATCATTTATATATGACTCTGACCTAACACATAACTTCAACCACCAATGCTAGTACAATTCAAGTATGTCATCCATGTGGTGAAATGGAACATTTCAAGAGAGACTGTCTAACCGAGAGAAATGACGGAGGAGAGGGGGGAATTTAACGACATGACTTAAAGGAGAAAGCACCCCTTTTGAGATTTTTGGTACGTCTTCTAAATAAAAGTACATTAAAGATTTAATTTATATTAATATTAAAATTCGTGGAAACTAAAAAGAAGTTATAAATAACTCACTCGTCCGAACAAGTCACAACATTCATAAGAGAACTAAAGATCCGTACAGGTGAGTTATGATGGTTTTGTATGTACATCAGGGTCATGCATAAATAAGATTTTATAGACGTAGAGTGAGTGATTCCGCCTTATTTCTTGTTCATTGTCTTGTTGTGGATTTAGGGTAGAGTCACTCAGTCGACCTTATTATTCATCTTAATTATACATAACTTGTATATGCCAAGAGATCATAGAGCTATGAGAAGAATCATAATATAAAGTATCATCACTAGTTAACAAAGCACTTTCACTGCTAGTACTCGCTTATTGCGGTACGATTTGTGGCAGTGGTAATATCGAGAAAGCACTAGAAAGCCTACACATAATACATTGTCGAGCACACTTGGAATACACCATCGTTATAACAGACGTTTCTTTCAAATAGACTTAGCACTTGTTTCTAAAAAGAGTTCAGCATCGTCATTTGACGTGGATTGGTGTGGTCCTCACCATACCAAGTTCATGTGTTACGAAAATCCACCACCTTAACCGACTGATTAGCGAAACCCTTGTCACTCATAATGACAAGCCGACATAGATCTCAGAATCACCTCTCTCATATTCTAGACCCCGAAGTACTCATGCGAGGAGTACCTTGCCCTCCGAAACCTTTCCAATGTATACCCAACAAACCTTCCATAACTACCCCTCGTCCAACAGGTCAAGTTCAAGCACAGAGGCTAAGTACGAATACAGTTAACCTATCACTACTAAATGCATACGCGAGAGTAGTATATAATAAAGATTTTTCGGACTAAGAATGTGTGCTTGCACCCTATCTCATGTTCCTTGTCTGGTTGTGGACCTGGGGCAGAGTCGCACATCCGAACGTCCTAGTAATCATAATTATATATGACTTGTATACACGAGGTAATGATAGATGGACCACGTGTCAGTCCTATCATGAACTTTAGGACAAAGTTGCCCAGGTCTACGAGTGGGAACCCCTAAATTCCTACTAAGAAAGCTAATTTCGAGATGAAATTCTCTCTAACGGGGGAATGATGTGACACCCCAAAAAAAAATTATAAAAGTCAGCTTTGGTCCACCTTACTTCCTATTCCTTGTTTGGTTGTGGACTGTGGGCAGATTCACCCATTTAACTGTCTGTTTGATCTCGGTTATATATAACTCATATGTATTAGGAAATCAAAAGAGGTTAGTATTGTTGCATCAAGTTTCTAGAACAACCAAGTCTTCAGTCAGTCTAACTTATCAACAAAACTAAATATCATTACAGTAAGTATAGTAATTGTACTTGTGCTTTTTGGTCTTGAAGCGATTAAGACTACTAATCGGTTATATAGAAAATATAGGATGTTCTATGGTTAACATCGTTATTTCAAAGATAAACAGTTTTTTTATTGAACTTTCTGAAAACAACGTTTTAGATTAGAGTAAATGGAATTAAGAACCTTTTTACAAAAGGTTCAACACTTGGTAACAAACTTGTATAACATAAAGGATCTTTAGTGGCTAATTCTGTAATTTCTTAGCTTATACATCAAGGTTATATATAAATGATATCCGATAGGTAGTGGAATGTGTGACTTCCGCCTTACTTCCTATTCCTTGTTTGGTTGTGGGCTTAGGGCAAATTCACCCATTAAACTATCCGTTCGATATTAAGTTATATACAAATAGTATAAACTAAGTGATTGTAGAAGGAACTATTGTGGTTACCATTTTATTAAAAAGGTTATAAGGATTTTCTTAAAGAATATTTTCATCATATTTCAAAGAACTATTACAGTTAACTCCGTAAGAACCTAGTGAATATCTCTGGGTTATATTCAATGAGGATCTAACAAATAATGGGATTTGTGACTTTCGCCTCATTTCTTGTTCCTTTTTTGGTTGTAGACTTAGGGCAGATTCATACAATCGATTATCTGTTTGATCTGGATTGTATATAACTTGTATTCATTAAGTACTCATAGAAGAAATGGTAAGAGTAATTTTTACTTATCATTCATCACATCAAAAAATATATGATTTTCTGGAGGAGCCGACGAACTTTTCCAAAGAACTAAGAGTATACTCTTTATAACAAAAATGCTTATGAACCCACCAAATTAAATGTTGATACTCTCTATCAAAATAACTTGCATTCTCATGAAACTAGTAGATAGGTACACACACAGGCATTTAGAAGATGGAGCATAGTAGCTTCATGTCTTTTTTTTGTTATTTACTTTTGGAGTCAATCTTTTGTGATTATAGTATAATGTAAACACTTTAATATTAATGCAATGGTTGTTGTTACTTTGATTAGTATGATGCATGTCTTGTGATACTGATCATGACGTCCTTCGCCCCCGAACGTTTCCGACATTCCGGTTTGGGGGTGTGGCAATCAACATACGACTTTATGCCATCTATCAACACCCGATTCCGAAAAAGATCCAAGCTACAATTGGTGTATAAGGTAAGTTGATCAAGTATCCCTTTTGTCATAGACATCATGTTAAACATGAGATACATATCATAATCAATCTCATATGGTCTTCAACTTTTGGTATGGTGCCTTAGATGTCTGACTCTGAAAATATATGAGGATAAAATCCCATATTAACTACATAAGCCTCTTGTATAGTTCACACCATAAATGAAAATGGCTTTTATAACTGCCTGATTAAGGTCCAACATTTAACCATATCTAATGTTAGTATTCCCTACACCTAAGTCCCACTATGTATCTCAGGTGTTAAGGTACAAAGATGGTACCTTTTAATAAACTATCATTCATGATAGTGATCAATGAGATGATCTTGATGTGATTCAGTTCAATACTAGCCTCTAACAGGTACCTATGAAACTTGGTTACAACCCATTTCCTACCTTCATCTGGTGAAATTCAACCAATCCAATTCCTTATAGTCTTAATTCATAGTTGCTCCCACAATTATATTTGACTATAAAATTTTACAATAATAAGATTATACATGGATTAAACTAGTTAATATAAAAAAATAAGAAGTATTGATGTTATGATCATATCCAAATATATCAAAACATTATATAATAGGTGTTGTCACAATGTTCCAATATCTAAATACTAATTCCAAATTAAAATCCTATTTAAAGATTAATAAAGTCTTATAGCTCATGTATGACCATTCATACTTAGCTAACAAGAAGGACTTTATTAATGGGTTTGCCTAAACTTAATTTGTGTATCATCTCCATATTTGTCTTTACTCTAGATATAGATAAATATCTTGGAGTATATGATTGGTGTTCTTTCGTGACACATAATCTCTTAGCTTGATTAAGTATACTCATGAAGTCATAAGGATTTCTATGTGATCCTTGAATGATAGAAATTAACATAGTTTTATAATGAACTCATTCATCCAATCATATTGGATTTCCACTTCTAAAGTGGTGTATTCTTATTTTGTAGTATATTATGTCATTTTGTTTTGCTTTGTGACAACCCGAAATTTTCATTTGTATAATTTCCACATCCAAACACTTCAAATATTAGTCAAAGATATTTTAATACATTTTTTTCGGATTTAAGTCCATTTGGTGTTTTATCTTTATTATCGTAAAGCAATTAAATAATAGGAAGTGTCGTTAATAGTGAGGAGTAACAAACCGAACAACCAACACCTTAGCTAGGTGTTTACAGCCAAACATGAGGTGTTTGGGCCATAAACACCCTTTCCCGAAGAACTCATGCATATGGTATGAGTTTACTCCCCTTGCCTTCATTTCTACACTTTCCACTCAAGAACATAAGGTTTTTCTCTTAACTATCATAAATTCATCCTTCCAAATCCGCCAAATGTAAGTGTTTCCTCTCTAAATTCGTTTATACAACACTAAATCTAGTGTTTATACATCATTTTCATCCATGGATCATGATTTTTACTTAGATCTTCAAGCATCTTCAAATCACCAAGAACACACTAGTGTTTTTGGGTCTTAAAACCCTCTTACAAGCTTCATATAAGTAAGTATACTCCTCCTACCTAGTTATCTTCTTAGTATGCTTGAAAATTTATGGATTAAACCCCAAGAACAAATTTTTACGGTTTCGGGATCTCCCACAACCGTAAACACCCCCAAAAGGGTGTTTTGATGCCGTAACTCCCTCTCTAGCATGACTTATGGACTAGGAACTTGTTTGAATGATCTATGAACCCCAAAACTCGAAGTGGATGGAGTAACCATGATTTTACTGCCGTAAGCTCATGGGTTTACGGTAGTAAACTCCCCAAAAAATGGTCCAAGGACCATAAACTCCAAAAAGTGGGCAATTCATGCCCTAACCACTTCCAAAGCCCTTGAATAAACCCTAAAACCTTTCTTTGTGAATCATGAAGCCTTAAATCACACAAATACACCACTCCCATGAGTTTACAGCCGTAAACTCATGAGGGGATATGGTACAGAAACCGTAAACACCCCTAGGTACTACCATTTGAGGAGTAAACTCCAAAAAGAGACTATACTCTCCTTAGATGCAACCCTTAACACTCCTAACACTTGAAAGAAGGTGTTTTCATGCATTAGAGGGTCTTTACCTACTTAATTAGTGATTAAATGTCTAATTATACACAATTATGTATCACTACATGTTACATAGGATCCGTGTATGTGTTCAAGTCCTATTTTGACACCTAGCATCCTACCCGACAATCCCATCCACTCCACTCATTGCAGGTGAGTTCATACCCCTTAATTAACCTTTTAAATGTTTTTAAATGCTTTTATGGGGGGGGGGGGGGGGGAGGGAAATACAAGTTGAATCCAACAAATTATAGTATCAATCGCATGTGATTTGTAACTTGCAATCAAAAAAGATTTATATACTTTTAACCGCTTTGCCATCAAAACCGCTTTAAATGTTTATCAAACTCATTTTTCATGTTAAATTGTTATAAAACTATTTCCAAACTCTTTTTAAACTTCTTTTGTTCCCAGCCTATATCTACACCAATATATTTATATAAGTAAGACTTGAAGGACTTAGGACTGATAGCTCGCCTTACTTCCTTTTCTTGTTTGATTGTAGACTTAGGGTATATCATTATCTGTTCGTCTGTCATTGAATTCTTAGTTATATATTGTATATATTTGTGATAGATATGAAAATCTTTGTCACACCCCCAAACCAAGGATGGCGGAAACGTCCGAGGGTGGAGAACTTTATGTATAGTATCATAACCACAATGGCAATAGTAATTTAAGCAAACATGACCATCATATATGTAATTGAAAGAGTTACATCATTGTATGAATTAAATGTTTCCAAATCAATTACAATATGTTGACAAAACATGAAATGTTGATGCCTTAACGTCCCATCCCCAAAATGACTTTGATACCTGTTTAGTGATTTCCTGAGAATACAAGTTATTTGAAAAAGTATCAACACAAAGGTTGGTGATTTCATAAGCTTTTGATTTAAAACTTGATAAAAAGTATTTCTCTTGTAAATTTCATGTTTGTTCCAGAAAATCCAATATTTTCCTTCAAATGTGTAATGTAGTCTTGTATCCGAAGACCGAAATGTACAAGTAACCTTCCTTACTGATAGAAAATGATATGTGTTTAAACCGACATAAACGCGTTTGAATTAAATGAAATTCCCGTAAATTCTTATGTTTGTTAATACTTTCTGTGAGTTTATTGTAACCATGCTATGACCTAGTTGGCATGATACGACATTCTTCAGGCGTCGGGAATGTTTATGACATTTGTCACCCCAGACCTGCCAGTCTAAATGTTGCATGCAGTTAAGGTGTGGGTTTTTCAAGCCCAATATAGATCTATATACAACTATCACGCTCTCTTTCCAGGAGACTCTAGTTACAATACATGACTTAATGGTAAATGTGAAGGGAATGTCTCACAAAGTTATTAACGAATTTACATGTAATGTAATGAAAATCCCTTTTCGTATACATGTACCCTTTTGAAATGTCTATATTATGTGGTGTATCGTAAACTATACCAATTATAGTTTATCAAAAACAAGGCCAGTAGTGGTAATGTACGTAAACTATATTTAACATAGTTTATTCAAATGTTTGTATGAAATGGATGTACTTTGATTATAACAATTTGTTATCCTTTGTATATGTATCAAAATCGATTTTTTAACTCATGCATGTCTATATATCAAGACCAAAATGTCATTTATTTGCGATAACATATATTCACATAAAGATGTACACCTTGCTCGACATGTTACAAGGTGAAATGAAATCATTAGTATTTCTCTTATTATTAACAGATTTCATTACTGTTTTTAAAAAATTTATAGAAAATTCATAACAGATCCAAATCAGAATCCGTAAATTCTGGGTGTTTGGGAAATGAGTCTTGTTTGTTTATAAATTTTCTCATGATTTTTAGTGACCTCCAACTTAAGTTAAAACATCCATGAACACAGATTGGTCCATTTTGGTTCTTGAAATGATAGGCAGTTTTGTGAAAATCGCCATAAATTGTATAAAAATCGTATGGAGATGTGCAAGTAGTCATTTTAAAGCTAAGAACTTGAAATACTTGCAACTTGTAGAGTTTTGAAAACTAAAATGTTTTAGTTGGCCAAAATAGTTCGTGAATGGAGTCCAACTTTTCTGATGTAAGCTATTAGAAACATTTAGTTGTATTCTTGGTGATTTAACTTGTATTCCCCCCCCCCCCCCCCCTTAAAACTTAAGAAAATATCAAAATATAGGGGTATGAACTCACATTGAATGATTTTGGTTGATGAATGTTGGAGAAGAGAAGTGTTCAACTGAAGAACACTTGAAGGATTACTTTGAAGATTAAAGAATCTAACACAATAATGATGGAGGTTGTGTAAGCATTCTGTAACGACCCAATTTTCACGTCCAAAAATTTCATTTTTAAAACATTAATTTAGAAAACGTTAATAATTAAAAACATTGTTTGATCAAACTACATCACAACGTAAACCATGTTTAAAAGCGAAATCATACAACCAATCGAAACATTAGAGTATAAATCTCAGAGAAATCTAATAGATGCAGAAACCAGTGTGTGTGCATGATGTGCCACTACTGTGCCAGCTCATTCCCCTTCGACGAAGATGTACCTGAAACCAAAACTGTAAACTGTAAGCACAAAGCTTAGTGAGTTCCCCCATCGTACCACATACCATACAAAACATAACATACATACTATCAGGCTATTCTGTGGTGCCTGACTACCCGGTGTGGCCATTCTGGGGTGCCGACTACCCGTGCGGCCATTCTAGGGTGCCGTCCTACCAGTGTCAAGCCATTCTAGGGTGCTGACCTACCAATGTCGAGCTATTCTGGGGTGCTGACTACCCTTCGGTCCTAACAACCGAACCTCGGGGACTATTTCACCCCTACTACTACCATCACGTATATCATAACACAAACATAATATCAGACATATCTGGGGTGTCTGACTACCCTTCGGTCCTAATAACCGAACTCTACTACTATCACATACAACATATCATGCTAGCATATAACATATCAAGTAGTAGCAACCCTAGATGATATCACAAAGACAATCATCTATCATACATCTCCTACTGGTGGGCCGACATTGTGGCCTTAGACCCACTGCTACTGGAAGGCAACTCACCTCAGAGTAGCTGCTGATCTGTGTGGGAATAGTCTGTCTGCTGCTGCTGCTGCTCCAGAAATCCTCCAGCTGTAATTCCCACCAAACACTTAGTCGAAAGCTGCTAACTGTCCTTTAGGTAAATTGACCATTTTACCCCTGATCATGCCCTAAGTCAAAGTCAGAGTCAACTTCCAGTTGACCCGACTCGCCGAGTTGGCTCGCCAACTCGTCGAGTCCATGTCCAAAGGACTGACCTGGGTTCTGTTTCTACTCATCGAGTTAGGCGTTGACTCGACGAGTTCTCCTTCCAAACTGATGTTCAATTCCTTCATCCTACTCGCCGAGTTGTATGAACAACTCGCCGAGTTCATCTTCATCCGATGAACAATTTATACTGTGACTCGCCGAGTTGTATGAACAACTCGCCGAGTCATTTCTTGATCTAAGGAGATTGCCTTGAACTCGTCGAGTCTGGGCATCAACTCGTCGAGTTCCGTTATGGGTGAGTTTTGGCTTCCAACTCACCGAGTCCACCCTGGACTCACTACACAACTCGACACAAATAAAAGGGGACAATCTCAGAGACTCGCGACTAGACTTGCCGAGTCAGATGAGCGACTCGCCGAGTCTGCTTCATGCAAGAGCCATATACGCGATTTTGCTTGAATCTAGTCCATTCCATTCATAGATCTGGGTTCCTAGAGCATGAGTAACACGTAAAGTTTCCAACTTTACGTGTAGATATTCATCCATGAGGGTTTTAGGGTACAAAATGCACCAAAAGAGTAGATCTAAGGTTTTCATGCAATATGGGTCCATAAATGTAGTAGATCTGAGCTCCTGGAGCTCAACCAAGCCTAGATCTAGAGGCCAATCAACTTATTACGAACTATGATGCACATACAAGCTTGGGAAGGGCTCAAGGAAGAATGGAGTTATAAGCATATAGACAGGGGGAAAACGAGTTTTACCTCAAGGAAATCACTGAGAGGAAACTAAGATGCTTGGCTTCCTTCCCTTCCTCTTGATCTACTCCACTTCCTTCTCAAAATTATCAAGAACAGACACTAAAATGCCTCAAACTCACAAGAACAAGACCTAGAACGTATGGAGAGCTTCTGGGGGTGAATGGGGCGGAGTTGGGGCGCAAATGGGTGTTTAAATAGGGTGCAAAGCCTTGGAAATTAGGGTTTCATCAAACAGCGCAGAATCGCCGAGTCCCTAATATGGACTCGTCGAGTCGCCATCTTATCCGCGCCCCAAAGTCTCGTCTCTACTCTGCAAGTTAGGCCTCCAACTCGCCGAATCCACGGCCAAAAACACAAGTACTTAGGCAAAACTCACATTCCAGGAACCAGGTGCTACAAATCTCCCCCACTTATTTTAGACTTCGCCCTTGAATTCTGCCGCTCGATCCTGAAACCGCTCGGGTTAATGCTCCATCATCTCTTCTACCGGCTCCCAAGTCCACTCCGAACCCTTGCGGTGCTGCCATTGCACCTTCACTAGTTCCACCCTCTTGTTCCTCAAATCCTTCGACTTCCGGTCGAGGATCGCGACTGGGCGTTCAATGTAATTCAGGCTATCATCAACCTGAATATCCTCCAACGAAACTACTGCTGAATCATCCACTAAGCACTTCTGCAGCTGAGAGACATGGAAAGTGATATGGATCTGGCTGAGCTCGACCGGCAGATCCAATCTATACGCCACCTTGCCCATCCGGGCTACAACCCTGAACGGTCCAATAAATCTCGGGCCCAACTTGCCCCTCTTCCTGAATCGAATGACGCCTTTCCAAGGCGACACCTTCAGGAGAACCATATATCCGACTTGGAACTCCAAGTCGGATCGACGCTTGTCGGCGTAACTTTTTTGCTGACTCTGAGCAGTCTGAAGCCTGCTCCGAACCTGCTGGATCCTCTCGGTCGTCTCGAGCACCACCTCGGTGCTCCCCATGACCCTCTGGCCAACTTCACCCCAGCATATCGGGGTCCTGCACCTCCGTCCGTACAACATCTCGAATGGGGGACGGTCAATACTCGCATGGTAGCTGTCGTTGTATGAGAACTCAGCCAAGGGAAGATAGGTATCCCAGCTACCACCGAAATCTAACACACATGCCCGCAACATATCCTCCAAAGTCTGGATGGTCCGCTCGCTCTGACCATCAGTCTGCGGGTGAAAGGCGGTGCTAAAATGCAAAAGAGTGCCCAACTCGTCATGAAACGTCTTCCAAAATCTGGAAGTGAATCGCACATCTCGGTCTGATATCACTGACACTGGCACCCCGTGCCGCGCTACTATCTCCCTGATGTAGATATCAGCCAACTTTTCGGCCGAGATGCTCTCCTGGATCGGAATAAAATGGGTGCTCTTTGTCAATCGATCCACGATGACCCAAATCGAATCTACTCCGCGCGCAGTCCTGGGAAGCTTTGTGATAAAATCCATTGTGATGTCTTCCCATTTCCACAACGGGATGTCCCACGGCTGCATCTTCCCATGCGGTCTCTGATGTTCGGCCTTGACCTTCCTGCAGGTCAAGCACCGCTCGACGTATCATACCATATCCCGCTTTATGCAGGGCCACCAATAATCTAGACGAAGATCCCTATACATCTTTGGTGCCCCGGGATGAATAGAGAATCGGGACTTGTGCGCCTCCTCCATCAAGATCTGGTGCATGCCTCCGTGATACGGCACCCACACCCTACGGTGTAGTGTCAATAGTCCTCGGCTATCATAATCGAAGGAGGAAACCTGACTCACCACATGCTCTCTCTTCCGATGTTCCTCCTTGATAGCCTCCTGTTGAGCCTCCTGAATCTGCTCCAATAGGGGAGTCACCAAAGTCATCCTCAAGCAAATATCCCTGATCAGCGCTGCCTTGCGGCTAAGCGCATCAGCCACCACGTTGGCCTTTCCCGGGTGGTAAAGGATCTCACAATCATAATCCTTCACCACGTCTAACCACCGATGCTGCCTCATGTTCAGATTCGGCTGGTCCATGAGGTACCTCAAACTCTTGTGGTCCGTGTAAATGGTACATCGAACCCCATAGAGGTAATGCCGCCAAATCTTGAGAGCGAAAACCACCACCCCCAACTCCAAATCATGCGTCGGGTAGTTCGCCTCGTGAAGCTTGAGCTGCCTCGAAGCGTAGGCAATGACATGCCCCCTCTGCATCAATACCGCGCCCAACCCTGAAATAGACGTGTCACAATAAACCACAAAATCCTCTACGCCCTCTGGCAGGGCTAAGATCGGTGCCTTGCACAATCTCTACCTCAGTGTCTCAAACGATGCCTGCTGCTCGGGTCCCCACCGAAAGACTACGACTTTCTTCGTCAGCCGTGTCAGGGGTACGGCTATATTGGAGAAATCCTGAATGAACCTCCGATAATAGCCTGCCAATCCTAGGAAACTCCGAATCTCAGATGGAGACGTCGGAACCTCCCATCTCATCACGGCCTTGACTTTGGCCGGATCGACCAGAATCACGTTCTGGTTGACAAGGTGTCCGAGAAATTGCACCTTGTGCAACCAAAACTCACACTTGGAAAACTTGGCATACAAGCTCTTCCTCCTCAGGGTTTCCAAAACCTGTCTCAGATGCTCCTCCTGCATCTTGGAATAAACCAAGATGTCATCGATAAAGACTATCACAGACCGATCCAGCATCGGTCTGCATACGCGGTTCTTGAGGTCCATGAACGTGGCAGGAGCATTGGTGAGTCCAAATGGCATCACCATGAACTCGTAGTGGCCATAGCGCGTCCGAAACGCGGTCTTCTGCGTATCCTCCTCCCTGACCCTCATCTGATGATAACCTGAATGCAAATCAATCTTGGAGAACCAAGATGCTCCCTGAAGCTGGTCAAAAATATCATCAATCCTTGGGAGTGGGTAACGGTTCTTCACTGTTACCTTGTTCAACTCCCGGTAATTTATACACATCCGGTGCGACCCGTCCTTCTTCTTCACAAAAAGAATCGGGGCTCCCCAGGGTGAACTGCTTGGTCTAATGAATCCCTTGTCTAGCAGCTCCTGCAGTTGCGTAGACAACCCCTGCATCTCAGGAGGAGCCAACCAATATGGTGCCTTGGCTATCGGAGCCGCACTAGGAACGAGGTCAATCCTAAACTCCACCTGTCGCTCTGGAGGTATCCCAGGAAGCTCCTCTGGGAAAACATCTGCGAAATCTCGCACCACTGGAACCTCACTCACTGTCGCCTTACCCGCCTCCCGGGTATCCATCACGTACGCAACATAACCTGCGCATCCCTACTGAAGGTATCGTCTAGCCCTCGCTGCTGAACAGACTGAGGGTCCACACTACGGCCTCTCGCCATGAATCACTAACTCTCCCCCACCTGGGGTCCGGACTCGCACTAGCTGCTGTGCGCAATCTATCACTGCCCCATTAGGGCTCAACCAATCCATGCCTATGATCACCTTGTTCCCACGCAACGGAATGGGAACCAAATCTACCAAGTAGCGCTCCTCGAACAAACACAATACGCAGTCCCGAAACACCATCGACGCTCGCACCGATCGATCATCAACAATTTCTACCTCCAAAGGGCAATCCAACATGCCCGAAGACTCAGGAAACTTATTGCTAAGCGCAAGGGACACAAACGATCAGGATGCACCCGAGTCGAACAACACCTGAACTGGGATACCATTCACATGGAACGATCCTAACACATATACATATACGAAGCACATATCAATATCATAACATCATATAAACAAACCAGAGGGAAAGAATCATACCCGTCACCACATCAGGTGCTGCGCGTGCCCCCTCGGTGATCAGCTGAAATGCTCGACTCCTCACCACTGGAGCCTCTTCCTTGCCCTACTGGCCATCTGTGATCCGCAGGGTCGCTGGAGCTGGTGCCTTCACTGGCGCTTAAGCTGTCAACTAGGGACAATTGGTCTTCTTGTGGCCTCTCTGGTTGCAATGGAAACACATCAACTCCGATGTCTGAATAACTGCTGTCGGAGCAGTGCAATCCCTGCTATAGTGCCCAGTCTTGCCGCACTTGTAGCAGCCTGATGATCCCATCCTACACGCTCCCTCGTGCGACCTGCCGCATTTCCTGCAGCGGCTCGGTCCTGACAGGCCTTTCGGCCTACCATCTGATCCCTTCGGCTTCTTCCCCGAAGCCCCTCCTGTCTGTCCCTCCTCTAACTTCCGTTTCTAGATATGCTCCAAATCTATCTCCCTCTCCCTCGCCCTCGAAATCATGGAGTCCAGGGTGGGGCAGGCTGAAAAACTAACGTGCTCCCGGATATCAGCCCAGAGCATGTCATGGTAGCGGATCCTCCTCATGTCCTCATCGACCGCATACTGGGGCACCAACAGTGCCCTCTCCCGGAACTTGGTGGTGATCTCCGCCACGGTCTCTGTCGTCTGTCTCATGTCCAAAAAATCCCTGGCCAGCTACTGAAGCTCGACAGCCAGCACAAACTCTGCCGTGAACCTGGTCACAAAGTGCGACCAGGTCATAGCCTCGATAGTTGAGGCTCCTAAAGAGTCACCCACTGACTCCCACCAATCTCAAGCTCGGTCTCGTAAACACCCTGCTGCATACCTCACCTTCGACCCCTCGGGGCAGAAGCTAGTCAACTATGCAGACTCGATGTCTGAAATCCATCGCCTGGAAACAATGGGATCCTTCACCCCGTGGAAATCAGGTGCACCACTGCCCCTAAAGTCCTTAAAGGACAGCGTTCGAGATCCCGAATTACCAGATGCCATGTCTCTCCTGAATGCCCTGAGGCGATCCTCCATCAACTCGATGATCCCTTCCTTGATCGACCCGAAGATAATGGGGGTCGACTCAAGGATGCCTCTGGTAATCTCAGACGTGATGAACTCACGTAGCCCCTCGTCTACCGGCTCGGAACCCGATCCCGAACCTGAACTGCCCACTGCTGGCCTCGATCGTAGTACCACCATTATGCAATATAGAAATAATAACTGTCAGTGATACTACTACTTCTTGAGGGATCACATCTACCACAAGTTCCCCGGTCTCATCTTGGCCTCCCTTGGTTCGGGTACGGATCCTCTGCTTCTTGTAGTATAGGCCCATACTACCTTCCACATCTATCCGTACCTTCTTCAACGACTGCCTCGACTCCACCAGATCCCTTCTACTATGGTTGAACACTGCTATACTCATCCTAGGCTTGCCCTAGGGAAATCTCTGACTATACTCTATCCGGTCCTCAGCTGCTGCAGGCCTCTTGGTGATGCCAATTAACTGTTACCTGAATACAATCACATGTGATGAGGCTCAAATAATCCTTCGAGTAAGGGACTCATCTCTACCACGGTTAGGACTCAAATTAGAGCTATGCAATAGAGTCAAATCCGACCCTCTGAGATTATTCAACCGTGATCACATGTGACTTTAACGTATCCACCTAACAGTTAACACCCATCACTTCAAAGCCCACATAGCACAAAGCAAACAACATTTGGACATAAGGCAAACAATCTCAAGCAACTCTATCCTCGAAGAGAGAACTGAACTAGCATACAATGCTAAACCCGTACTATCAGGAATAACCTAAACAGGATACCCTACTGTTGTCCACTCAATTCTAGCATGCAACTCTTTCATATACTGAAGCACATAAAGCAGAAACATAAGGCATCACTCCTAGATCCTTAGTCCTATTCTAGCATGCTTTACTACAGAAACTGATAAGCATAAATAAACTTGTATGGGTACATTGGGGAATACTTACTTGAGCTCGGCCAGTCGCGCACATCACACACTTTGTTCTTTCTTAAAACCCCTTTACTTAGCCTTTTAGAAAACATTTTCTCTTTCCAAAATCTTTTAATCCCCTCGATTTGAGTTCAAACACCCCCGAAGGCCCGTCCGAATCCCTCAAACCAGGGCTCTGATACCGACTTGTAACGACCCAATTTTCACATCCAAAAATTTCGTTGTTAAAACATTACTTTAGAAAACGTTAATAATTAAAAACATTGTTTGATCAAACTACATCACAACGTAAACCATGCTTAAAAGAGAAATCATACAACCAATCGAAACATCAGAGTATAAATCTCAGATAAATCTAATAGATGCGGAAACCAGTGTGTGTGCATGATGTGCCGCTACCGTGCCAGCTCCTTCCCCTTTGACGAAGAGGTACCTGAAACCAAAACTGTAAACTGTAAGCACAAAGCTTAGTGAGTTCCCCCATCGTACCACATAACATACATACTGCCAGGCTATTCTGGGGTGCCTAACTACCCGGTGCGACCATTCTGGGGTGCCGACTACCCGTGAGGCCATTCTCGGGTGTCGTCCTACCCGTGTCAAGCCATTATGGGGCGCTGACCTACCCATGTCGAGCTATTCTGGGGTGCTGACTACCCTTCGGTCCTAACAACCGAACCTCGAGGACTATTTCACCCCCTACTACTACCATCACGTATATCATAACACAAACATTATACCAGACATATCTAGGGTGTCTGACTACCCTTCGGTCCTAACAACCGAACTCTACTACTATCACATACAACATATCATGCTAGCATATAACATATAAAGTAGTAGCAACCCTAGATGATATCACAAAGACAATCATCTATCATACATCTCTTACTGGTGGGTCGGCATTGTGGCCTTAGACCCACCGCTACTGGAAGGCAACTCACCTCAGAGTAGCTATTGATCTGTGTGGGAATAGTCTGTCTGCTGCTGCTGCTGCTTCGGAAATCCTCCGGCTGTAATTCCCACCAAACACTTAGTCAAAAACTGCTAACTATCCTTTGGGTAAAATGACCATTTTACCCCTGATCACGCCCTAAGTCAAAGTCAGAGTCAACTTTTAGTTGACCCGGCTCGCCGAGTTGGCTCGCCAACTCGCCGAGTCCATGTCCAAAGGACTGACCTGGGTTCTGTTTCTACTCGTCGAGTTAGGCGTTGACTCGACGAGTTCTCCTTCCAAACTGATGTTCAAGTCCTTCATCCTACTCGCTGAGTTGTATGAACAACTCGCCGAGTTCATCTTCATCCGATGAACAACTTCTACTATGACTCGCCGAGTTGTATGAACAACTTGCCGAGTCTGTTCTTGATCTAAGGAGATTTCCTTGAGCTCGCCGAGTCTGGGCAGCGACTCGTCGAGTTCCGTTATGGGTGAGTTTTGGCTTCCAACTCACCGAGTCCACCCTGGACTCACTACACAACTCGACACAGCTAAAAGGGGATAATCTCGGAGACTCGCGACTAGACTCACCGAGTTAGATGAGCGACTCGCCGAGTCTGCTTCATGCAAGAGCCATATACACAATTTTGCTCGAATCTAGTCCATTCCATTCATTGATCTGGGTTCTTAGAGCATGAATAACACGTAAATTTTCCAACTTTACGTGTAGATATTCATCCATGAGGGTTTTAGGGTTCAAAATGCACCAAAAGAGTAGATCTAAGGTCTTCATGCAATATGGGTCCATAAAGGTAGTAGATCTGAGCTCTTGGAGCTCAACCAAGCCTAGATCTAGAGGCCAATCAACTTATTACGAAATATGATGCACATACAAGCTTAGGGAAGGGCTCAAGGAAGACTTTAATGGAGTTATAAGCATATAGACAGGGGGAAAACGAGTTTTACCTCAAGGAAATCACTGAGAGGACACTAAGATGCTTGGCTTCCTTCCCTTCCTCTTGATCTACTCCACTTCCTTCTCAAAATTATCAAGAACACACACTAAAATGCCTCAAACTCACAAGAACAAGAGCTAGAACGTATGGAGAGCTTCTGGGGGTGAATGGGGCGGAGTTAGGGCGCAAATGGGTGTTTAAATAGGGTGCAAACCCTTGGAAATTAGGGTTTCATCAAACAACTCAGACTCGCCGAGTCCCTAATATGGACTCGTCGAGTCGCCATCTTATCCGCGCCCCAAATTCTCGTCTCTACTCGGCGAGTTAGGCTTCCAACTCGCCGAGTCCACGGCCAAAAACACAAGTACTTAGGCAAAACTCACGTACCAGGAACCAGGTGCTAATTGAGTGGAAATTTAAACATACGGATTTCCAAGTGGATGTTTTCTCATTAAAATAGCGAGTCGTTTAGCAATTACACAACGTAAAACCTAATACACAAGGGCTAATTGAGTCGTCTGGTTTGACTTGATGACTTTGACTTGACCCGAAATTGACTATTGTCACAATCATCACTCAGTTCAATACCTTTTTGTATCAAAGGCATGCAACCAACATTCTATTTAACTATAATAGGTATAGTCAAGGTCTACCTCTCTCTTCTACCATTACTATGACACTTACTATAGCTAGTACTGTTATAAGTCTCTACATGTTAAATACTATATAAGGAGAATACTATATACTATACAAGAGAACACTCAATACACTGTACTAAAAAGTACATTATACTATAATACAAGAGAATACACTAAAATAGAATGTGACACACTATTCCTCTATACGACACTCTAATGTACCTTTACCGTGTAACCAGAGTCTCCTGGAGCGAGAGCGGGGATTATGTGTATAGATCTATATGGGACAGACACTCCTACATCCCTACTGCTAGCTACAGTCCGAGCCGACTAGGCCCAGGGATGACAAAATGGCACCACACTACGTGTGACCTGGAGGGTCATCAGCCACTCGATCGTCTATTAGCATGGTTACATAATGGTTCACATCCGGACCTCTAATTAATAAATATAGAATTAAAGGTAAAACAGGCTCCCCGAGGAGTATTGTACACTTATCACTACTTGGAGTCTGCACTTCTATAGCGTACAGCCGGCACTAAAACTGTTGGGATAAAACATTATTTACCCATTTACATTACATGAATGAAATCTAAAACTATATTTTTATAGCTGATAGTCTCACTGGGAAAACTTTTACACACTCAAAGGATCAAACTTACGAATAACCAAGTCTTGGTAGAAGACTACTTTTACTAGAAAATATAGGATTTTCTAGGGTTTCACACTACTTTCAAACTTTGATAACAACTTTTATATTACATGATTGTAAACACTTTTATACAAGCAAAGACACTAAATACTTATGAACTCACCAACTTAATGCTGATACTCGTTTTCAAAATAACTTGTATTCTCAGGTCATCAGTAGACAGGTACAGATGCAACTTTTTGAGAAGACGGGGCACATACAAGACTCCTCTTTATTTTGATTATACTTTTTGGTGTCTAACAAACTGTACAGAACATGCTTGTATTACATTTACTATATTAATGCAATGGATATTGTTGCTTGTTGTTACTATTATGCATTGTTACGATACTGTACATGACGTCCTCCACCCCAAAACATATTTCGCTATTCTCAGTTTTGGGGTGTGACAGATTGGTATTAGAGCATTGTTTATAGTGAATCAAGTATATCAACCCATAAAAGATATACGAACCATAAACACACCGGGATTAAAACACTCTGACCAAGAATATATACTTTTAAATACTAAAATATTTAACTATATATATATATATATATATATATATATATATATATATATACATCCATAAATACAAAGGGTCAGTATCATACTAGAACATAACAAAAGTATTAAGATTGTTGGACAACACAATTGGGCTTAGAGACATATAGTCACATCTAGGTGGATGTAGCCTGATCAACTAAAATTTCATAGGAGTGACTAGCATGTGCCTAAGAGTGATTGTGATATTGAAACAAGTCTAAAAACTTACCAACACTACCACAAGAACATAAGAACGAGAATACTACAGGAGTATTATGCAATTCTGTGATTTACATATGTGAGAACTAAAAGGGTCGTTATTAGTAGGGAAATAGTTGCTAAGTGGATACCCTATGGTTACATGCGATTAAGACGCTATAGACTTAGAATTTGTGATCTTTGCTTTACTTCCTGTTCTTTGTTTGGTTGTGGATTTAGAGTTAGGGTTGCCTATTCGAAGGTCTATTTTGCCTCGGTCGCATGTAATTAGTATGCACTATGCAAGTATTGGTCTAACTCAAAATGATCATCCTATAAGTATCTTAGATTTGAATGCCTATTAACTATTCTTTCCCCATTCTCGTGTAGATAGCATGGTTGGTTTCCACCTTCCCGGTGATCCATACTATCTAAACCAAGGCAATGAGGGATGGATCGATGAAGAGCCAGAAGATGATTGCCCGATCCCTGTGGATGATAACCGTGCAGAGGGTTTTTTGGATAGCTCCGACTCCAAACCGGAAGTCAACAACCTGCCCCCAATAGCCCCAAACCCTACCCCCCATCCAACATTTCAAGGTCCCACTCCCATGTGGGCCATAACCTTGAACCGATGGAGCGATGAGCAGGGTCAGCCTTTTCCTTTCAGCGGAGACCGAAGTTTCTACAACATAAGCGAGGGAGGTTCAGCTGACAGAGTCTTACCCATCATGGTCCGTAGGATTGCTAGGAACGTCGAACAAGGTCAAGTAGCCATTGGCAAAGTTGTGGAAATTGATGCCAACTCCAACCTTAACACTGTCCATATCCGCCAACTGGAAGAAGCCATGGATAGGACTAGGAAGACCAATGTGGCTCTGCAGCAACATCTAGTTGCATCCGGAGCCGAAGTTAGGGAACTCCGAGCGCGTCAGAGGGCTCAGGAACGACATCTTTAGGAAGTTTTACGCCAACTGGCTGATCTTAGGGTTCGCCCAATGGGTACCCATCGCCAGTAGAAGATGTAAACTCATCTTTCCCTTTTGTTTAAGGAATAGCCTTTCCTTTTTCTATGTTCGATAGGACACTTATCTGTAAACATCCCTAACTTTGAAAGTACTCTAATTAGGCTCTTAGACTGCCAACATTTTCCCTTATGGTTTGATGTAAGACCTACTATTAGGTCACTTTTCCCGAACTCATTTTACATCATTAATATCAGTAATATTGACGGCTATTTACTCTATAGGCAAGCCTATACTTTCGTATTCCCTACTATGTTACTATGACTCTATTTGATTGTTGAACTATGACGATTTAGTTCGTGAAACACTCTCATTATGTTTACAACCGATTCTTACTATTGTCATCATCTTTATAAATTTTCAGCAAAAGATGCCTCCTCGTAAGCGGCCGAACAGAGGCAGACTTGCGACTCAAACTCCACCTCCACCACCTCCTTCTCCGTAGTGTGATCCGGTGATGTTTCAGACAGTTGTGACTGTAGCTATGGCCCAAATCAATTCTAGCGATGCAAGTGGAGCCGGAATGGGCACCAACTCTAGACATGGTGAAATCCACGCACGTACGCAAGGGTGCATGCCACACCTCGCGAAAGTAGAACACAAGATATGACAACGATAATGGTTTCATTGCAAAAGATAAAGATACATCACCATATCAATATTTAAAGTTTTTTCAAATATTCTTGTTGAACATATTCCCATTATAATTAGCTCAGGATTTGTATAAATCTTTCCTTAATTAAACATAGGTGATCAGGCTATGTTTAATTGAGGTCCACCGATACAACTCCCAACCTAATTATACTAGTAATATGTTTGATGTAAAAATAATTTCTTTAAAAGTTTTGGTTATAGGTTGTGTTTTCTTAAAGAAAAACTGATGTTCTCTATAACTTTAGCTCTGATACCATTTTTGTCACACCCCGCTAAAGCGGAAACGCAAGATATGACAGCGATAAAGGTTTCATTACAAAAGATAAAGATACATCACCATAGCAATATTTAAAAGTTTACAACCCATAGCTTAAAAAGAAACAAAGTACAAGTTTTCCAAAATAACATTGTTCAAAATATAACTTCATAAAATAACTTCCACACGATGTGGCATGCTTTATGATGATGAATGTTTATATCCACTTATTAATTAATTCCTGAAAAATCATGTAAAACGAGCGTCAACTATGAAAATAGTTGGTGAGTTCACAAGTTTATAAAATCAAGATTTGGAATAAGGCTTTTCATAAATACAAGTACATTGCTTTAATGAATAACAAAGTTCAGTACTATAATGAGAAACAAGGTTGATTGCTATAATTGATAAACAAGTTTATTGCCATAATAAATAACAAGTTTATTGCTATAACAAGAAATGAGTTTGTATGTGTATGAGGAAACAATGAGTTCTCAACCAAACCTACGACTGAAGCCCTATCAAGATCTATGCTTATCGTTTCATAGATAAATATGGTATCCTGCACTCCAGCAATAGGGCGAGTGAGGAGTTGTCAATACCTAATAGCGCTATCCATAATGACCATTGGCTCAAAGAGTTAATGGTTATAGATAAGGGAAGGGTCTTAATACGATAAGTTCTCATGTTCCGTGTTGCATAGACATACATAGAGAGATATAGCAATAAAATAGCAATCATGTTTGATACAAATCAATTTAAATACAACATTTAAATAATAGTTTTTTAGGACATGCTTTTCCACCCCGAAAAATAAAAACTGAAAATAGGGGAGTGCGTGAATACTCACAATATGCAAAATATAGCAACCAAGTTTATACGAGTTAAATAAATACAACATATATAAATAGTTTAGGACACGCTTTTCCACCCAAAACATTTAAAAACCGAAAAAAGGGAGTGGTGAATACTCACAATGTTTCGAGTAGGTACGAGTGATGCCTCGGAATACACCAACGTCTTAATATCGGGATCCTACGACATCAAACACACACTAGTGAGTTTCCATGTCGAAATCTAATGCTAATATGCTAAACTCTACATATAGTGAAATGCCAATCTTATGTTTTAATATTGGATTTTATATTAATTGGTTACAATTTTTCTGAAATGATGAAATTCTATAAGTCATGCGATTAAAACAATTTGGGATATTAATAATTTTTCTGAAATGATGAAATTCTATTAGTAATATAAATTGAGGTTAATTCAACACATTTACAGGTGTTTTAAATTCCTAAAAATGTAAAATATTATCAAACAGTTATCAATAATTGTCAAACCTTGTATTTTCATTCTAAATATAATAGAGGTTTTCTAGAAAATTTTCCTTGAATTTTTGATATGGTTAACTATTTTCCAAATTTTTAAGCCTTCATAACAACATAAATTCACGAAAAATAGCATTCAAAGGATAAAGTTTCTCAAACTTTTTATTCTACAGTTATTACACATTACTAAGCGGGAAAAAATATAAAAATGGATTTCCAAGCTGTTTAATTAAATTTTATGATTTTTGAACATTTATTCCAATAAAATTGCAATAAATAAAAATTAGTTTCCCAAATTAACCAAACCTTTTATTTTACTGTTATTATACATTACTAAGCTCGGAAAAATACAAAAATGGATTTCCAAGCTGTTTAACTAAATTTTATGATTTTTGAGCATTTATTCCAATAAAAATTTAAATAAATAGAAAACATTTTCCAAAATTACCAAACTTTTTATTTTAATGATATTATACATATAAAAGCTAGGAAAAATAAAAAAGATATTTTTCAGTTGGTATTTCTATTTTTCTTTGATTTATCCCCTTAAATAATCATTAATTGAAGAATAAGTAATAGACAGTTAAAATAAATTACCAAAAATTTTTGTAACATGACTTACAGTGTAAGTGATCTGAGAAAAATACCAAAAGTGATTTTCATATTGTATAATCCGTTTTTGGGTATTTATGTGTATTTAAGTGTATTTAACCTTAGAAAATAGGAGAAAAATAGTATACAGCAGAGAAAAATCATCAAAATTTTTATGTAACCTCCTAATGTAGAAAAAGATGTTCTGGTATATTTTCATGAGTTTTGGATGATCAGAACTATTTTTCCTATTTTTAGGAAATTATAATTATCAAAAACTGTGAAAAATAGAAAGGCATGATGAAAAATTCTGAAATAATTTTTCTGAGTCTCCCACCTCAGGAAAATTGTCAGATGAAATTTTTTACACACTCTAAAGTGGTTTTGTGATTTATTGGACCCAAAGTAAAAGAAAATCAAAAATTATACTAAACAACAACATAAATCGACGAAACATAATGAGAGGTCATTATTCACCATATGGGTCATCCGCAAATTCATTCAGGATTTATAGACCTCTGAAAGTATTTTATGTGATTTATGCCCTTGTTTTCTGGTAACAATTTTAATAAATCAAGGAAATGATAAAAACTCTGGGGATTTTCCAGATATTCATATTACCTTAATGGGAATCTGGAAAAATTGTATTTTGAACATAAAAGAACTTTTAGATATTTTTATAAACAAAATCATTTACATGCACTATTAGCAATGTACTTTGATCATCAAGCTCTTTAGCTTGGTGTTCATCACATGCATCACGGTTTGAAGACCATGCATGGACATATGTTGGTCATAGTGATGTTAAAGGAAATACTTGAATGCATAAGGTGTATGAACCTTTAAAACTTGTAAAAATCCGAACTTTAGTGTTTGACATAGGTTTTGGTCCTTGGATTTCACCATTAAACAACATGCATGTTGTTCTTGGGTGAAACCCTAGCACCATCATCATCAAACTCAATATTCATGAACATGTTCATGAATGTTCATAAAGAATGGTGTAGAAGGATGAGAAGTACAAGAAAGCCCTTTAAAACAAGAAGGAAAAGTAAGGGAAGATGAAGGATTTTCGTGAATACCTTGAAGAATAACCTTAGAAGATGAAGATTTGAGTGTGGAGAGGTATTCTTGGCTGATAATTTTCTAGGTTTTGGAGAGAGGAAGAGCGAGTTTGAGAGTTGAATGGGTGGAGTGTGAGAGAGAGAGGTTGAATTGTAGGAAATGAGTTTAATGATTGAAGTTTTGGGAAGAGAGAGCATGGGGGAGAGGGGGTGCCGGATTTTGAGTGTATTAAAGGCCCTCTCTCTCCTAAATTTAAATTTTATACACTTCCCTCTTCAATTTTTATAAAACCCTAATTTTTATAAAAGTGTTTCTTTAAGTAATTCTTGATTTATTTAAACATCTTGTTTTTAACTAATAAATTATGATTAATGTTTGATAATTTAAATTTTTATTTCATTGATTATAACCCATAATTTTATTATTAAAAATTTGATATTAGGAAGGTTATAACAAATTTTATAGAGTTTTTAAGTTTTAAAGTTTATAAATTTGGATTTTTGGCTCTTTAGAGTTTTTGGAACATTCTTTGATATTCACCATCATATTGGAATGAAATTAGAATATTTTAATTTATTTTTAGGGTTTTATACCCTTTTTCAATTGTAACAAAGTTTGAAGTTTTATTGTAATTATGGTATTGGCATTTCCTATTGTAGCTAAACAACTTACTAGAATCATAAGAGTCAAGTATATTAGTCCTAGATTTTAGTTGGATCCTAGTTTATGCAAGATTTTGACCTAATTTATACTACTAGGCCATGGCATGTTGTGCATGAATGGTTTTTATAAAGATGCATGAGTCTGAGAATGACCTGAATTGACAGTTGTCACAGTATCCCCCACTCAAAAAGAATTTCGTCCCGAAATTCATTCTATGTCATCGTTTGCCATCGCATGGGAAAAGTTGTGGATACTTTTCCTTCATGAAGTCCTTACGCTCCCAGGTGTACTCCAGCCCGCGTTTTGAGTTTCATCGAACTTTCACAATCGGAATCTTACTCCGCTTAAGTTGTTTTACCTCCCTGTCAAGGATTTCTATCGGTTCCTCAACAAAGTTTAGCTTATCATTGATCTTAATTTCCTATAGGGGTACTATCAATGCTTCGTCAGCTAGACATTTCTTAAGATTGGAGACGTGGAATGTGTCGTGAATGGCGCTTAACTCTTGGGGCAATTGGAGTTTATAAGCCACCGGACCAATCCTTTCAATGATTTCAAAGGGTCCAACATATCTCGGGATTAGTTTTCCTTTCTTACCAAAACGTACAAGCCCTTTCCAAGGAAACACTTTTAAAAGTACCTTGTCTCCATCTTGGAATTCTTATGGTTTTCGACGATTATCCGCATAACTTTTCTAACGATCGCTGGCGGCTTTAAGCCTATCTTTGATGATAGCAATCTTGTCAGATGTTTCTTGGATAAGTTTGAGTCTAGTCAGTTGTCTGTCTCCGATTTCTGTGCAACATAAGGGCGAACGACACTTGCATCCGTACAATGCTTCATATGGAGCACATTGGATACTCGTGTGATAACTGTTATTGTAGGAAAACTCAATTAGAGGCAAATGAGTATCCCAATTTCCTTTCAACTCAATGACACACGCCCGTAACATGTATTCCAATGTTTGTATTGTTCTCTCTGTCTGCCCATCTGTCTAAGGGTGGTAAGTTGTGCTTAAATCTATCTTGGTTCCTAGTGCCTTCTGTAACATCCACCAAAATTGTGATGTAAAACAACTATCTCTATCAGAAATGATAGATAGGGGTACACCATGCAGAGAAACAATTTTGTTGATGTAGATTTGGGCCAATTTCTCCATCTTGAAATCTTCCCGAATGGGGAAAAAGTGAGCAGATTTCGTCAGTCGATCCACTATGACCCAAATTGAGTCGTGACCTTTAGCAGTTCTAGGAAGTTTGGTAACAAAATCCATAAATATCTGCTCCCATTTCCATTGGGGAATTTCGGGTTGTTGCAATAAGCCGGATGGTTTTTGATGTTCAGCTTTGACTATGAAGCAAGTTAGACACTTCCCAACATAATAGGCAATATCCATTTTTCATTCCAGGCCACCAATAGTACTCTTTAAGATCCTTGTACATCTTATCCGCTCCAGGGTGGATTGAGTATTTAGATCGATGAGACTCCTCTAGTACTATGTCTCTTAGATCGTTAACCCTTGGAATCCAGACCTTGTCCTTAAAAGAACGAACTCCATCAGGTTTGGTTTCAAATCTCACTTCTAAACCATGTAAGGTTTCAGCTAGAAGATTTTCCTTGAATAACGCTTTCTCCTGGGCATCAATGATTTGAGATTTCAATCTTGTTTGAATTACCATTCCCAAAGCTCTCACACGGGAAGGTTTCACTCTTTCTTTCCTACTTAGAGCGTCGGCTACTACGTTAGCCTTCCCTGGGTGATATCGTATCTCACAGTCATAATCACTAAACAACTCTACCCATCTCCTCTGCCACATGTTTAACATTTTCTGATCTAGGATATGTTGAAGGCTTTTGTGATCGGTATATATGGTGCACTTGGTTCCGTACAAATAATGCCTCCATATCTTTAGAGCGAAAACTATTGCTCCTAATTCTAGATCATGGGTGGTATAATTCTTCTCATGCAGTTTGAGTTGTCTGGAAGCATATGCAATGACCTTATCTTTTTGCATTAGCATACATCCTAATCCTTGATGAGACGCATCACAATACACTACAAAGTTCTCTGATCCTTTTGGTAAGCCAGAATTGGTGCATTGCACAACTTGTTTTTTAGGATTTGGAATGCATCTTTGTGTTTCTCTTCCCAGAGAAATTTTCTGTCCTTTTGGGTCAAAGATGTTAATGGTTGAGCAATCCTAGAGAAATTTTCAATAAAGTGTCTGTAGTACCCAACTAATCCTAGGAACTGTCGTATTTCTGTTGGGGTTTTGGGGGCTTCCCATTTCTTGATTGCCTCGATCTTAGATGGTTCTACATGAATTCCTCTTTTGCCGATCACATGACCAAGGAAATGTACTTCCCAAATCCAAAATTCGTACTTAGTGAACTTGGCATACAATTTTTGCTCCTTTAACAGCTCCAACACTAGCTTCAGGTGTCTATTGTGATCTTCTTTGGTTTGAGAGTAAACAAGTATGCCATCGATAAATACAATTACAAACTTGTCTAGGTATGGTCTAAAGACCCTATTCATCAAATCCATGAAAACAACGGGTGCGTTCATTAGTCCAAAAGGCATGACTAAGAACTCATAATCTCCATAACGGGTTCTAAACGTTGTTTTGTGAATGTCCCCTTCGTGAATTCTTAGTTGTGATATCCTGACCGAAGGTCGATCTTTGAGAAGTAGGAAGCGCCCTGCAACTGATTGAACAAGTCATCTATTCGAGGGAGGGGTTATCGATTCTTGATTGTCAACTTGTTCAGTTCTCTGTAATCAATGCACATTCGGAACGAACCATCTTTCTTTTTGACGAATAACACTAGGGCTCCCCAAGGTGAAGAGCTTGGTCGAATAAACCCTTTGTCTAGAAGTTCTTGAAGTTGTCCGGATAGTTCTTGCATCTCGGATGGTGCGAGGCGATATGGTGCTTTTGCTACCGGTGTCACTCCGGGAATTAAGTCTATCCGAAATTCGACCTATGTGTGAGGTGGTAGACCGGGTAATTCCTCCGGAAACACTTCGGGATAGTTTTGAACCACCAGAATCTCCTTGATTTTCTTAGCTTTAGGTTCTCTTTCTAGCACGTGGGCCTTGAATGCAATACAATCATTCTTCAGGTACTTGTGAATCTTCATGCTTGATACAATGTTTAAACTTCTTTCTGGCTTCTCACTATGTATGATAAGGGTTTCTCCATTAGGGAGAGGTACCCTAATGACTTTCTCGTAACAACCAATGTCCGCTCTATTTTTGGATAACTAATCCATTCCCAGTATCACATCAAAACTACCTAGCTCTATAGGAATTAGGTCAATGCTAAAGAGTTTATCAGCTAAATTCAGAGTACAGCCAGGAATCATATCATTTGCCCTAATTTCACACCCATCAGCAAGTTCGATAGCATAAGTATTCCTCATCTTTCTTGATTTCAAGTCAATTAACGGTCTAAATGCTAAAGAAACAAAACTCCTATCTGCTCTCGCATCGAATATTACTGATGCAAAATGGTTGTTCAAGAGAAACGTACCTGTTATCACCTTAGGGTTCTGACGAGCTTCTTCTGCACCAATCACACAGGCTAAACCTCTTGGCCGCCCACCTTGATTTCCTTGGAAATTTTGCCTGGCTTGGCCTTGTCCATTTTTACCAGGCCCCTTGTTGAGTTTGGGACATGTATTACGGAGATGATCGGTACTCCCACACTCATAATATGCCCTTTTTCCATCCTTATTCAGCTTACAATACTTCGAGTAATGGCCTGTTTGTTTACAGTTTTGGCACACTGGGCAAGCTCCCTTGTGATGGAAGTTACACTTATTGCACTTCGGAAGCGACCCTGAGTACTGCTTTCGCTCCTACACTTCCATGAATTTCTGTTCCTGAGTTTTCACTGGTTCTTGCTCCTGGGCTCTTACCATAAAGTTTCTTGAGACTTTCTGCTTCCTCCCTGACTTGCCTCCATACTTCTTCTCTCCCTGGTCTGCTGGCTTCCTCTTTCTACTAGAGTTTTCCTTTGTCGATGCTCCCATCATTATCGCATCATTGTTTTGTCGATTTGCTAGACTTACTGCACTCTAAATAGTAGTTGGATTTGCTAAAGTAACCATTCCTTGAATCTCTGGTGCTAGACCCCAGATGTAACGATCTATCCGTTTCTCCTCAGGAGTAACCATGTGACGTACCAGTTTTGCTAGTTCATGAAATCAGACTTTGTACTTCTCTATTTGTGTTCCAACCATAGAATGGTTCCAGAATTCAGATTCAAGCTTCTGAAGTTCATCCTTGGGACAATACTCCTCTATCAGCAGCTTCTTTAGGTCTTCCCAAGTTAGCTGATAAGCTGCTGCACGGCCTCGGGTTTGCACTAGAGTATCCCACCAGGTCAATGCCTTATCTTGGAGTAGAAAAGTTGCATACTCAACTTTTTTGCGCTCGAGGCATTTGCTAATGTGATGGACCGACTCCATGATGTCAATCCATTTTAACAACCCAACCACACCTTCCTTTCCGTGGAACTCCTTAGGTTTACAAGCCATAAAGGGCTTGTAGTTGCATTCTCTTTCATTGTTTCCCCGATTTCCTCCACTACTTCCTTGGTTAGCATTAAGTCCCGCAGTTACTTGAGTAACAATGTTTGGGATTGCTTTGATGAGTTATTGTGCTACAATTTGAGCAACATCGGGTGTTTCGTTCTGTGGGCTCCCGTGATTAGGCCTTCCTGACATGGTTCTAAGACACAAGAGAAGAAATACGTATAAATACATAAAATAAAGTATAATATTTAGTTCACTACTATTTTGAAAACCGAAAGTGTTGTCAAATTAATGGTTTGCATTAATACTAGGCATATAGATTTGAGAAAGGAAAGAAAAGAAAAATCTTTTTATTCGACCATTGATTAAGAAAATTCTAGGGTTTGCACTCATAGTAAAAGTTTTCAAACATAAAATAAACTTCTTCATTACCATTTGAAATAGTCTTAAAACCAAAACAATACATCAATCCCAAAATAAAGTTTTAAATGTTTTTCCCAAAAGACACCCAACATGGGTTTTCCTTTCATGACAAAATAAAATAAAATACTGAAATTAGAACCAAATGCTAATCGCTATCCCAACAAGAAACATCAACACCGCAATCAGTAATAGCCCTCCAAGCACATAATATGCCGTCATCGCATGACCTGACACTCGTCTAGCAGCAAGAGCAGTGTTAGTAGCCTTCATCGAATGTTGAAACATGATTTCCATCCCTATCATCACTTCATCCAATACCTCCTGATGCCCAGCTATCACAGCAAAACTTTGACGTAGGTCCGCTGCCATCGAATGCATTCTCCAAGACTCCTTTGGGGTCATACCTGGCTGCCTGACAGGTATCCCTATGACTCGCTGTGGTGGGGGTGCTCTCGGTCCGTCAATGTTGGGTCCTACCCTACTAGGTCCTATCGTGCCAAGTCCTGCTGTACTGGTTTCTATCCTTCCTGGAATGGGAACACTCTTCCTCGCCGTCCTCCGAATAAGAAGCCCATAAAGTGGTGGTTGTGGCAACACCGATGCAGGCGATGCCTCGCGTTGCTCACATGGGGTGTTTTCATTGCTAATCTCCACCGAGTCTCTTGTATCTTCCATGTCTTCCGAGGGGTCTTCTTCCACCAAGGCGGGGCGATCACGTCGAGGGATAACAGTGACGTAGCTGGACTCATCAGCTGAGGCGGTAGCACGAGAAGATGACGATGTCGACATAGTGGACTGAGACATAGTTTCAATGAGATATGAAATAAATGACAATGCATGCCTATAATATGCAATGCTAACACACACCAAAATTAACCTTTATGAATTTTTGAAATAAAGTTTTTTCAAATATTCTTGTTGAACATATTCCCATTATAATTAGCTCAGGATTTGTATAAATCTTTCCTTAATTAAACATAGGTGATCAGGCTATGTTTAATTGAGGTCCACTGATACAACTCCCGACCTAATTATACTAGTAATATGTTTGATGTAAAAATAATTTCTTTAAAAGTTTTGGTTATAGGTTGTGTTTTCTTAAAGAAAAACTGATGTTCTCTATAACTTTAGCTCTGATACCATTTCTGTCACACCCCGCTAAAGCGGAAACGCAAGATATGACAGCGATAAAGGTTTCATTGCAAAAGATAAAGATACATCACCATAGCAATATTTAAAAGTTTACAACCCATAGCTTAAAAAGAAACAAAGTACAAGTTTTCCAAAATAACATTGTTCAAAATATAACTTCATAAAATAACTTCCACACGATGTGGCATGCTCTATGATGATGAATGTTTATATCCACTTATTAATTAATTCCTGAAAAATCATGTAAAACGAGCGTCAACTATGAAAATAGTTGGTGAGTTCACAAGTTTATAAAATCAAGATTTGGAATAAGGCTTTTCATAAATACAAGTACATTGCTTTAATGAATAACAAAGTTCAGTACTATAATGAGAAACAAGGTTGATTGCTATAATTGATAAACAAGTTTATTGCCATAATAAATAACAAGTTTATTGCTATAACAAGAAATGAGTTTGTATGTGTATGAGCAAACAATGAGTTCTCAACCAAACCTACGACTGAAGCCCTATCAAGATCTATGCTTATCGTTTCATAGATGAATATGGTATCCTGCACTCCAGCAATAGGGCGAGTGAGGAGTTGTCAATACCTAATAGCACTATCCATAATGACCATTGGCTCAAAGAGTTAATGGTTATAGATAAAGGAAGGGTCTTAATACGATAAGTTCTCATGTTCCGTGTTGCATAGACATACATAGAGAGATATAGCAATAAAATAGCAATCATGTTTGATACAAATCAATTTAAATACAACATTTAAATAATAGTTTTTCGGGACATGCTTTTCCACCCCGAAATATAAAAACTGAAAATAGGGGAGTGCGTAAATACTCACAATATGCAAAATATAGAAACCAAGTTTATACGAGTTAAATAAATACAACGGATATAAATAGTTTAGGACACGCTTTTCCACCCAAAACATTTAAAAACCGAAAAAAGGGAGTGGTGAATACTCACAATGTTTCGAGTAGGTACGAGTGATGCCTCGGAATACACTGTGACAACCGTCAAATTCTGGTCAATTCAAAGTCAAATAAAGTCAACGAGTCAAACCGGTCAGCTCAACTAACCTTGTGTATTAGGTCGATGAATCGATAAAGCAAGAACATATGAGTTTTTGATTCGCATTTGGATTGATGATTGAGGGATGATTCGTGAAGAAAAACGCGAAGTCAAGGACTATGAAATTGTTGGTTGCAAGAATTTAAAAACTCGATTGTGGAGTTGTTGATGCTCATTTTGCGAAAGTAAAACAATCGAGTGTTCGCATCTATGAATCAATTTGAAGTCAATTGGGTTAATATTCGCATATGGGTTCAACATATGAAAATTTTGATTTCGCAAGTTTAGAGTTCAAGAACTAAACTGTGTTCGCATCTGGAATGAAAAATTTTGTGAATCGCATTTGATTAATTAGGTTAAAATGCGAAGGGGTGCGAAGGGTGTAAGAATGAAAATGCGAAGGTGATTAATGCGAAGGGATGCGAATGGTGTAAGAATGAAAATGCGAAGGTGATTAATGCGAAGGGATGCGAATGGTGTAAGAATGAAAATGCGAAGGTGATTAATGCGAAGGGATGCGAATGGTGTAAGAATGAAAATGCGAAGGTGATTAATGCGAAGGGATGCGAATGGTGTAAGAATGAAAATGCGAAGGTGATTAATGCGAAGGGATGCGAATGGTGTAAGAATGAAAATGCGAAGGTGATTAATGCGAAGGGATGCGAATGGTGTAAGAATGAAAATGCGAAGGTGATTAATGCGAAGGGATGCGAATGGTGTAAGAATGAAAATGCGAAGGTGATTAATGCGAAGGGATGCGAATGGTGTAAGAATGAAAATGCGAAGGTGATTAATGCGAAGGGATGCGAATGGTGTAAGAATGAAAATGCGAAGGTGATTAATGCGAAGGGATGCGAAGGGTGTAAGAATGAAGATGCGAAGTATTTCACAGTAGAATGCGAATTGGGGAAGAAAACAGAAGATTTCAAATATTGTCCCTGGAGTTTCGCATTTTTGGAAATAAATACTCAACTTCGCAAATGGGGGTCATATAATGATGAAATTGCAGAATTTTTAAAGAGATGCACACACATAGACAACCACACATATATTTAGAAAATTAAACTAAAAATGGGATATAGACTATTATAAGACATTGTTCTTGACTTTTGAGTCCAAAGACGTATGATCACAAGCAACCACCCCACACCCACTCTATGACCAGCCATACCTCCCCACCTTACCTATGTCACTTCAATGTTCCCTTACACTCAAATTTCACTCACTCCCACGTTTTTGAGCTGGAACAATCAACCACACTCCTCATTTTCTCTCATTTCTCTCATTCCACTAAGTAACAAACATCACTTTTTCTCTCAAACTCTTCTACTCAAATTTTCGAGATCCAAGGCTGGATTCAAGTGTTCTTCCACACTTAGTAAGTAAAAATTCATCCTCCCTATTATTATTTCACTTCATTCTACTCAAATCTTTGGTTGCTTACACAAACTCCCTAACTATGATGTTAGATTCTCGAAAACCTTCAAGGCATCTCCAAGTGTTCTTGAATTAAACACTTCCATTCTTCAACAATCATCTACTGAAATCACTCAAGGTGAGTTCATACCCCTACATTTTTATGTTTTCTCAAGTTTTCAGGGGGGGAATACAAGTTAAAACACTAAGAACATAACTAGATTTTTCTAACAGCCTTCATCAGAAAAGTTCAACTCCATTCACGGACTGTTTTGGGCATCTTACACATTTTTGTTTTCAAAACTGTACAAGGTGCAAATAGTTCAAGTTTTTAGCTTTAAAATGGCTACTTGCACATCTCCATACGATTTTTCTACAATTTATGGCGATTTTTACAAAACTGCCTATCATTTCAAACAACAATCCGGACCAGTCTGTGATTATGGACTTTTTCACCCAAGTTAGAGGTCATTATAAATTGTGATAAAAATTATGAGCAAACTAGACACATTTTGCGAACTCTCAGAATTTACGGATCTAGTTTTCGACTTTGTATGATTTTTCTAGGATTTTTCCAAAACAGGGCAGAATTGCTAAATTTTACCAACAGCATGTAAATATCATAACACTTTGTATTATGTTGAGCAAAGTGTATAATCATAAGTTTTAATGTTTGAATGTGTTTCCTAGTTAGTTTATCATTATGAACTGAAACTAAGACATTCATATTAAATATTATCCATTCATTTTGGAACACGTATTATTTAACTATAAAAAGTATAGTTTGAATATATTTATAACACTGATACATTTCCATAAAAGGGTTCACACATATTATACACATTTTAGATAAACTATAATAGGTATAGTTTATGATACATCACTCTACGCACTCGTACCAGAAGTGTACATTCATATAAGAAAGATTTCTATTCGCACACATCTCACGTAAGTTAATCTATGGTTTGATAAATTCACAACACTAATACATCTCCATAAAAGGATTCATACATATTACATACATTTTAGATAAACTATAATAAGTATAGTTTATGATACATCACTCTGCGCACTCGTACAAAAAGGGTACATTCATACAAGAAATATTTATATTCACAAACATTTAACGTAAACTTGTTATCCTATATTGTGAGTTTCTCTATCTCTCCCCGTACGTCCGAGTGCGGGATATAATTCCTGGTAGTTATAATCAGAATCTCCTTGAGGGAGAACGTGATACTTGTATATAGATCTATATTGGGTTTGACACCCCACACCTTTCTGCTAGCTACAGTTGGACCTGCAGGTCTACGGGTGACAAATGTCATTTCATTTTTCGCGACACTGAGAACGTCGTGGCAGGTTCACATAGTCATAGTATGATTATAACGGCTCACATAGGGAACAATAAACTTGTTATCCTATATTGTGAGTTTCTCTATCTTTTCTTTCTCTCTATCTCTCTATCTCCCCGTACGTCCGAGTGCGGGATATAATTCCTGGTAGTTATAATCAGAATCTCCTTGAGGGAGAACGTGATACTTGTATATAGATCTATATTGGGTTTGACACCCCACACCTTTCTGCTAGCTACAGTTGGACCTGCAGGTCTACGGGTGACAAATGTCATTTCATTTTTCGCGACACTGAGAACGTCGTGGCAGGTTCACATAGTCATAGTATGATTATAACGGCTCACATAGGGAACAATCCATAAGTTTACGGGATTTTATTTTTAAAACCTAAATGAGTTTTATCACCTTTTATCTCTATGGGTACAAATACGAAGTACCGGGTCTCTATACAAAGCTATTATGATATTAAAACTACACATCCTCTAAAATTGTTAGACTTCAACTATAGTCGCTGAGCGTATATGTTGAGTCATATAAGAATTTAGTCTTGATTGGCCTAGAATTGGTGGTGCCCGCCTCATCTCCTGTTCCTCGTTGGGTTGTGGACCTAGGGCAGACCCACTATATTCAACGTTTTATCTAAGTTAAGTCTTATATAACTTTATATGTTGGACGATTATAGAGGAACTCTGCGGATTACTCTAGGGTTCATTACAGCATCATGTAGGATTATTTCTATTCATACTTAACTAAGAAAATATTGGATTTTCTGGAAATCAAACTAAATCGATTTTACAAGGAAAAACGGTTTCTACTTCAAACAAAACTCTTATGAACTCACCAACCTTTGTGTTGACACTCTTTAAAACTACTTGTATTCTCAGGAAATCAGTGAAACAGGAAAACTTCATCGCTTTGAGGAAGGGACGCTAAACCGTCAACAATTTATTTTGTCATCATAATGTAATTGCTTTTGAAACATGTAAACATATACTTTGGTGTAACTTTTGCAATTATATTTGTGTTGGTTGTATTTACTTTGAGCACTATTATACGCGTTGTTGTGATACTGTACATGAAGTCCTCCACCCCCAGACGTTTCCGCCATCCTTGGTTTGGGGGTGTGACAGATTGGTATCAGAGCATTGTTTATAGTGAACTAAGTATATCGAACCACATAAGATATACAAACTATAAATGCATTGGGACTAAGGTCTCTGATTTTAAGATTTCAAAACCACTATACCTTTAAGAATAAATAACTTTTGTTAAAAGTATACATGCATGCATACATACTAAGGTCAGCATCATTTTAGGACAAAACAAAAGTAAAGATTGTTGGACATCACAGGTAAGCCTGGGGATGTATGATCAGTCTTGGGAATAGCATAGCCTGATCAACTATGCTGGTCCGAGGAGTGATTAGCATATGCCCAAGAATGGTTGTGATGTGGCAACAAGTCTAAAAATTTACCAACACTACCACAATGAGAACATAAGAATGGAACATGAGTTTAAAATACTATAGGAGTATTTTGTAATATCATAATTTATATGAAAAGTAAATAGATCCTCAATGATAGGTCTATAGTCCCTAGGTGGATACCTTAAGGTTATATATAACTTAGAAATTATAGACTTAGAATTTGTGGTCATTACTTTACTTCCTTTTCCTTGTTTGGATGTGGACTTAGAGTGGGATCACTTATTCAAAGGTCTATCGTATCTTGTTATATGTAATTAGAATGCACTAGGTCATTATAGAAGTAACTAATAAGGATTTCCCCCTATAAGTAATTGATAATAGAGTTAGACGCATAGTACTTATCTCCTCCACTTCTATTCTCGCAAATACGACATAGCAAAAATCCTACTCACCGGACGATCCTTACTTTCCTAATCCGAACTCGAGGAATGGTGAATGATTATGAGAAGAATCATCAACGGGACCGGAGGTAATCAATCCTCCATCATAGCAAGGGTTCTGTGAACCGTTTTGACTATAACGAAACCGTGAACCGTTGGACAATCGTGATCGAGGGTTGAATGTCGACAACAATGAAAACAACCACCATGTGGAGACCAACGAGGGTGCTATGACCTCAACCACGGGGGACCGACGGACAGAGCCCTCCCGGCAAGGACCCGGCAGATCGCGATGATCATGGATCAAAACAGGAAGACTACAATCTGAGTTCAGAAAACTGCGCGCTACTATAAACCCCACCATCTCATGTACCGGTGACTCAGAATTATACTACTATTCCCGAGACCAACTCTCTTTTTAGGACCTTATCGCCACTCGTGAAGAGGAAAGAGAGTAACAGGGTAGGACACACATCATTCAAAGAAAGGATGATTGTAGCCAGGCGTTGATTGACAAAGCTACAAAAATTGCATCGACCTTGTCCCAGGCATCACAAGGGATGGATCATCGTGAGTAGAGTTCATGCCGCTCACCAGACCTGGTAAATTAGCTCCATAAGTATGCGTTGGTGCTACTCTATTGTAAGAAAAATCACGACACTACAAACTAAATGGTCATACTAATCGAGGAAACTATCTATTATCAAAACCCGCCCATGCACAAATGTGAAGTAGACCTGCATCGAGGTCAAAATTTTCACTGAAACCACGATTTCTACAGTCATATTAACAAGTTGGGTTTAGGACGTACCTAACAGACTCGAAGGACTATCTAGCCTTAATTATGTAACTAAGCATACATCAATAGGTCGTGATAAGGACCTAGCTTGGGCCAAGTATAAGGTTTCACTTGGAAACAGAACTACTAAAATACATGAGTTTATTATACAAAGAATCTCGTTATAAATTGTTTTCAGAACACCCTAAACAACCGAACCTTGATACAAATCGATATGAGATAAACTTAGTTAGAAAACTCGCGACATATAGCCATTCTATAAACTCATTATCGTCTCACCCTTTAAACATTAGTTGAGAAGTTTCTTCTTCATAGACCTATGGGTGCGATCATACCAGCACTAATGCACCGGATCCCCTCAAAATTTCCTCAGCCAAGATTGTTAGGACAAACATGATTCTAAGAGGAGTAAGATTTAACGTCCGTATGAAACCCACTCCTACCCATTGCCATAACTCCATCTCGAGAGCGTTAGTAGAAACACTAAGGATAGTACAGTAATGTGCAAAAATTTATATGCGTAAATATAAATTGTAAGGATGCACTTAAGACAATCATTTCCACTAACGAAGTCGTTTTTCGTCATGAAACAGAGCTATGTCTTCACCAAGAGGCAACAAACCAACTAGCAAGGCGCCAACACTTCGGATAGACGCTGCTACTTTTCAAGCTACAGTCACGGCAGCCGTGGCAGCCGTCATGGTGCATTTCAATACTAACAACATCAACAAGGGTGGAAGCGGTACTAACAATACAAATTGTGGTAACAATCAGGGACACCAATGGGTACCTACCAACAAAAATACCTCAGGTCACGAACCTACGAACAGGAAGAGAAAGTTTGGGGACATGAAAAAGCGCCACCAATCAAAGGGATACACTAAAAGACAACAGCCTAAGGCCGCCCCTACCATTACAATAGCAGTCATGACAAATGCCTCGACACTAGCCTCGGGGTCTGCCACCCAAATGTCTGCCAGACCATATGAGGGAACACTTCCAAAATGCAACAAGTGTAACTTCCATCACACTGGGGCTTGCCGAAAGATGCATTGCAAAAACTGCGGCAGAGAGGGGCACACTGCTCGTTTCTGTAAGGCACCAGCACGACCCATCAACCAGGTACCCGGCTCTGGAGCAAGCCCAACCTGTTACGAGTGTGGAGAAACGGGACACTTTAAAAGGGAATGCCCAAGAACAAGAGATGCTGGTGGTGGCGGGAGGGTGTTTGCAATCACCGAGGGAGAAACCACTCCGGAACTGCCCGCAAATATCAGTACGTGTTTCTAACATCGACATTTAAATCCCGAATTTCTTTATATGATAAATCTAGCATCGATTAAAGCATGCATAGTAGTAATCATGTGACATCGGGTGAGTTATTCCTCGCCATAATCAAATTCTGGTACTACGAAAAGTCATCCCCATCTTTCCTCTAAATTCCTGGATCCCCATTCGAAGTGCAAATTTCGGGACGAAATTCCCTTTAACGGGGGGATGATGTGACAACCGTCAAATTCTGGTCAATTCAAAGTCAAATAAAGTCAACGAGTCAAACCGGTCAGCTCAACTAACCTTGTGTATTAGGTCGATGAATCGATAAAGCAAGAACATATGAGTTTTTGATTCGCATTTGGATTGATGATTGAGGGATGATTCGTGAAGAAAAACGCGAAGTCAAGGACTATGAAATTGTTGGTTGCAAGAATTTAAAAACTCGATTGTGGAGTTGTTGATGCTCATTTTGCGAAAGTAAAACAATCGAGTGTTCGCATCTATGAATCAATTTGAAGTCAATTGGGTTAATATTCGCATATGGGTTCAACATATGAAAATTTTGATTTCGCAAGTTTAGAGTTCAAGAACTAAACTGTGTTCGCATCTGGAATGAAAAATTTTGTGAATCGCATTTGATTAATTAGGTTAAAATGCGAAGGGGTGCGAAGGGTGTAAGAATGAAAATGCGAAGGTGATTAATGCGAAGGGATGCGAATGGTGTAAGAATGAAAATGCGAAGGTGATTAATGCGAAGGGATGCGAATGGTGTAAGAATGAAAATGCGAAGGTGATTAATGCGAAGGGATGCGAATGGTGTAAGAATGAAAATGCGAAGGTGATTAATGCGAAGGGATGCGAATGGTGTAAGAATGAAAATGCGAAGGTGATTAATGCGAAGGGATGCGAATGGTGTAAGAATGAAAATGCGAAGGTGATTAATGCGAAGGGATGCGAATGGTGTAAGAATGAAAATGCGAAGGGATGCGAATGGTGTAAGAATGAAAATGCGAAGGTGATTAATGCGAAGGGATGCGAATGGTGTAAGAATGAAAATGCGAAGGTGATTAATGCGAAGGGATGCGAATGGTGTAAGAATGAAAATGCGAAGGTGATTAATGCGAAGGGATGCGAATGGTGTAAGAATGAAAATGCGAAGGTGATTAATGCGAAGGGATGCGAAGGGTGTAAGAATGAAGATGCGAAGTATTTCACAGTAGAATGCGAATTGGGGAAGAAAACAGAAGATTTCAAATATTGTCCCTGGAGTTTCGCATTTTTGGAAATAAATACTCAACTTCGCAAATGGGGGTCATATAATGATGAAATTGCAGAATTTTTAAAGAGATGCACACACATAGACAACCACACATATATTTAGAAAATTAAACTAAAAATGGGATATAGACTATTATAAGACATTGTTCTTGACTTTTGAGTCCAAAGACGTATGATCACAAGCAACCACCCCACACCCACTCTATGACCAGCCATACCTCCCCACCTTACCTATGTCACTTCAATGTTCCCTTACACTCAAATTTCACTCACTCCCACGTTTTTGAGCTGGAACAATCAACCACACTCCTCATTTTCTCTCATTTCTCTCATTCCACTAAGTAACAAACATCACTTTTTCTCTCAAACTCTTCTACTCAAATTTTCGAGATCCAAGGCTGGATTCAAGTGTTCTTCCACACTTAGTAAGTAAAAATTCATCCTCCCTATTATTATTTCACTTCATTCTACTCAAATCTTTGGTTGCTTACACAAACTCCCTAACTATGATGTTAGATTCTCGAAAACCTTCAAGGCATCTCCAAGTGTTCTTGAATTAAACACTTCCATTCTTCAACAATCATCTACTGAAATCACTCAAGGTGAGTTCATACCCCTACATTTTTATGTTTTCTCAAGTTTTCAGGGGGGGAATACAAGTTAAAACACTAAGAACATAACTAGATTTTTCTAACAGCCTTCATCAGAAAAGTTCAACTCCATTCACGGACTGTTTTGGGCATCTTACACATTTTTGTTTTCAAAACTGTACAAGGTGCAAATAGTTCAAGTTTTTAGCTTTAAAATGGCTACTTGCACATCTCCATACGATTTTTCTACAATTTATGGCGATTTTTACAAAACTGCCTATCATTTCAAACAACAATCCGGACCAGTCTGTGATTATGGACTTTTTCACCCAAGTTAGAGGTCATTATAAATTGTGATAAAAATTATGAGCAAACTAGACACATTTTGCGAACTCTCAGAATTTACGGATCTAGTTTTCGACTTTGTATGATTTTTCTAGGATTTTTCCAAAACAGGGCAGAATTGCTAAATTTTACCAACAGCATGTAAATATCATAACACTTTGTATTATGTTGAGCAAAGTGTATAATCATAAGTTTTAATGTTTGAATGTGTTTCCTAGTTAGTTTATCATTATGAACTGAAACTAAGACATTCATATTAAATATTATCCATTCATTTTGGAACACGTATTATTTAACTATAAAAAGTATAGTTTGAATATATTTATAACACTGATACATTTCCATAAAAGGGTTCACACATATTATACACATTTTAGATAAACTATAATAGGTATAGTTTATGATACATCACTCTACGCACTCGTACCAGAAGTGTACATTCATATAAGAAAGATTTCTATTCGCACACATCTCACGTAAGTTAATCTATGGTTTGATAAATTCACAACACTAATACATCTCCATAAAAGGATTCATACATATTACATACATTTTAGATAAACTATAATAAGTATAGTTTATGATACATCACTCTGCGCACTCGTACAAAAAGGGTACATTCATACAAGAAATATTTATATTCACAAACATTTAACGTAAACTTGTTATCCTATATTGTGAGTTTCTCTATCTCTCCCCGTACGTCCGAGTGCGGGATATAATTCCTGGTAGTTATAATCAGAATCTCCTTGAGGGAGAACGTGATACTTGTATATAGATCTATATTGGGTTTGACACCCCACACCTTTCTGCTAGCTACAGTTGGACCTGCAGGTCTACGGGTGACAAATGTCATTTCATTTTTCGCGACACTGAGAACGTCGTGGCAGGTTCACATAGTCATAGTATGATTATAACGGCTCACATAGGGAACAATAAACTTGTTATCCTATATTGTGAGTTTCTCTATCTTTTCTTTCTCTCTATCTCTCTATCTCCCCGTACGTCCGAGTGCGGGATATAATTCCTGGTAGTTATAATCAGAATCTCCTTGAGGGAGAACGTGATACTTGTATATAGATCTATATTGGGTTTGACACCCCACACCTTTCTGCTAGCTACAGTTGGACCTGCAGGTCTACGGGTGACAAATGTCATTTCATTTTTCGCGACACTGAGAACGTCGTGGCAGGTTCACATAGTCATAGTATGATTATAACGGCTCACATAGGGAACAATCCATAAGTTTACGGGATTTTATTTTTAAAACCTAAATGAGTTTTATCACCTTTTATCTCTATGGGTACAAATACGAAGTACCGGGTCTCTATACAAAGCTATTATGATATTAAAACTACACATCCTCTAAAATTGTTAGACTTCAACTATAGTCGCTGAGCGTATATGTTGAGTCATATAAGAATTTAGTCTTGATTGGCCTAGAATTGGTGGTGCCCGCCTCATCTCCTGTTCCTCGTTGGGTTGTGGACCTAGGGCAGACCCACTATATTCAACGTTTTATCTAAGTTAAGTCTTATATAACTTTATATGTTGGACGATTATAGAGGAACTCTGCGGATTACTCTAGGGTTCATTACAGCATCATGTAGGATTATTTCTATTCATACTTAACTAAGAAAATATTGGATTTTCTGGAAATCAAACTAAATCGATTTTACAAGGAAAAACGGTTTCTACTTCAAACAAAACTCTTATGAACTCACCAACCTTTGTGTTGACACTCTTTAAAACTACTTGTATTCTCAGGAAATCAGTGAAACAGGAAAACTTCATCGCTTTGAGGAAGGGACGCTAAACCGTCAACAATTTATTTTGTCATCATAATGTAATTGCTTTTGAAACATGTAAACATATACTTTGGTGTAACTTTTGCAATTATATTTGTGTTGGTTGTATTTACTTTGAGCACTATTATACGCGTTGTTGTGATACTGTACATGAAGTCCTCCACCCCCAGACGTTTCCGCCATCCTTGGTTTGGGGGTGTGACATACACCAACGTCTTAATATCGGGATCCTACGACATCAAACACACACTAGTGAGTTTCCATGTCGAAATCTAATGCTAATATACTAAACTCTACATATAGTGAGATGCCAATCTTATGTTTGAATATTGGATTTTATATTAATTGGTTACAATTTTTCTGAAATGATGAAATTCTATAAGTCATGCGATTAAAACAATTTGGGATATTAATTTTCTAGATTTAGTAATATAAATTGAGGTTAATTCAACACATTTACAGGTGTTTTAAATTCCTAAAAATGTAAAATATTATCAAACAGTTATCAATAATTGTCAAACCTTGTATTTTCATTCTAAATATAATAGAGGTTTTCTAGAAAATTTTCCTTGAATTTTTGATATGGTTAACTATTTTCCAAATTTTTAAGCCTTCATAACAACATAAATTCACGAAAAATAGCATTCAAAGGATAAAATTTTTTAAACTTTTTATTTTGCTGTTATTACACATTAATAAGCTAGGAAAAGTATAAAAATGGATTTCCAAGTTGTTTAACTAAATTTTATGATTTTTGAGCATTTATTCCAATAAAAATTGAAATAAATAGAAAACAGTTTTCAAAATTACTCAAGCTTTTTATTTTACTGTTATTATACATTATTAAGCTGGGAAAAATATAAAAATGGATTTCCAAGCTGTTTAACTAAATTTTATGATTTTTGAGCACTTATTCCAATAAGAATTTAAATAAATAGAAAACAGTTTCCAAAATTACCCAAACTTTTTATTTTTACTGTTATTATACATATCGAAGATGGGAAAAATATGAAAGATATTTTTCAGTTGGTATTTCTATTTTTCTTTGATTTATCCCCTTAAATAATCATTAATTGAAGAATAAATAATAAACAGTTAAAATAAATTACCAAAAATTTTTGTAACATCATTTACAGTGTAAGTGATCATGGAAAAATACCAAAAGTGATTTTCATGTTGTATAATCCGGTTTTGGGTATTTATGTGTATTTAAGTGTATTTAAGTGTATTTAACCTTAGAAAATAGGAGAAAAATAGTTTACAGTAGAGAAAAATCATCAAATTTTTTATGTAACCTCCTAATGTGCAACAAGATGTTCTGGTAAATGTTCGTGAATTTTGGATGATCAAAACTATTTTTCCTCTTTTTAGGCAATTATAATTATCAAAAATTAGGAAAAATAGAAAGGCATGATGAAAACTTCTGATATTACTTTTAGGAGTCTCCCATCTAAGGCAAGAGCTGCGAAAATTGTTAGATGAAAATTTTACACTCTCTAAAGTGGTTTTGTGAATTATTGGACCAAAAAAAAAAGAAAATAAAAAATCATACTAAACAGCAACATAAATCAACGAAACATAATGAGATGTCATTATTCACCATAGGGGTCATCTACGAATTCATTCAGGATTTATAGACCTCTGAAAGTATTATATGTGTTTTATGCCCTTGTTTTCTGGTTACAATTTTAATAAATCAAGCAAATGATAGAAACTCCTGGGATTTTCCAGATATTCATATTACCTTAATGGGAATCTGTAAAATTTTTATTTTGAACAGAAAAGAACTTTTAGATATTTTTATAAACAAAATCATTTACATGCACTATTAGTAATGTACTTTGATCATCAAGCTCTTTAGTTTGGTGTTCATCACATGCACCACGGTTTATAGACCATTCATGGACATATGTTGGTCATAGTGATGTTTGTAAAGGAAATACTTGAATGCATAAGGTGTATGAACCTTTAAAACTTGTAAAAATCCAAACTTTAGTGCTTGACATAGGTTTTGGTCCTTGGATTTCACCATTAAACAACATGCATGTTGTTCTTGGGTGAAACCTTACCACCATCATCATCAAACTCGACATTCATGAACATGTTCATGAATGTTCATAAAGAATGGTGTAGAAGGATGAGAAGTACAAGAAAACCCTTTAAAACAAGAAGGAAAAGTACGGGAAGATGAAGGATTTTCGTGAATAGCTTGAAGAATAACCTTAGATGATGAAGATTTGAGTGTGGAGAGGTGTTCTTGGTTGATTATTTTCGTGGGTTTGGAGAGAGGAAGAGAGAGTTTAAGAGTCGAAAGGGTGGAGTGTGTGTGAGAGAGAGAGAGTGAAGAGAGAAATTGAAGTGTAGGAAATGAGTTTAATGATTGAAGTTTTGGGAAGAGAGAGCATGGGGGAGAGGGGGTGCCGGATTTTAAGTGTATTAAAGGCCCTCTCTCTCCTAAATTTAAATTTTATACATTTCCCTCTTCAATTTTTATAAAACCCTAATTTTTATAAAGTGTTTCATTAAGTAATTCTTGATTTATTTAAAAATCTTGTTTTTGACTAATAAATTATGATTAATGTTTGATAATTTTAATTTTTATTTCATTGATTATAACCCATAATTTGATTATTAAATATTTGATATTAGGAAGGTTATAGCAAATTTTATAGAGTTTTTAAGTTTTAAAGTTTATAAATTTGGATTTTTGGCTCTTTAGAGTTTTTGGAACATTGTTTGATATTCACCATCATATTGGAATGAAATTAGAATATTTTTTTTTTATTTTTAGCGTTTTATACCCTTTTTCAATTGTAACAAAGTTTGCAGTTTTATTCTAATTATGGTATTGGCATTTCCTATTGTAGCTAAATAACTTACTAGAATCGTAAGAGTTAAGTATATCAGTCCTAGATTTTAGTTGGATCCTAGTTTATGCAAGATTTTAACCTAATTTATACTACTAGGCCATGGCATGTTGTGCATGAATGGTTTTTATAAAGATGTATGAGTCCGAGAAGGACCTGAATTGACAGTTGTCACAGTGCACCTTGTCACACCCCGAAACCCAGGGCGGAGACGTTCCGGGGTGGAGGTAACTTCATGTTGAATATCATAACCAATGTACATAGTATGCAAAGTAAACAACCATTACATTACATATTAGAATTTACAGTTGTTTGAAAGTCAAGTGTGACAAGTGTGATACATATGTATATATATGAACAAAAGTAAGACGTGTCTTCTATGTACTCCGTCTTCACCAAAAGGATCATCGGGTACCTGTCTAAAGCAGCCCTGAGAATACAAGCATTTTAAAAATCAGCATAAAGCTGGTGAGTTCATAAGCGGTTCTGTTTTCTGAATTCCTTTCGGTTTCTGAAAACGTTACGAACCCAAGAAAATCCCATATTTTCTCATATGTAAAGTTTAGTTAACTATTTTGTTACACGATTCTGGTTATGTACAATTGTTATCCCAGTGAAATCCCATATTTTCCTAAAAGTTGGTTATCGATCCGAAATGTAATGTAAAAGATGTATACTGAAAACCTGGTTATCCTTGTGAAATGCATTAGTTTTCACACGTATATAAAACTAATAAGTACAAAGTAAACTAGTTACTGAATCCATTATTACTAAAAAGTAAATCCATGTTATCCAAATTGTGAGTTCCATAACCATACGATAGATTAGATATGGCAATCAATAGTCCAAATCACTCTATGAATTTCGTCACCCTTGAACCTTTCGGTTCGGCTGCAGCTAGCAGCCAGGTGCGGGGTAGTCAGCCCCATATTTACTAGTAATAATACAGAAAGATCCTATTACAAATGACGATCCTCCACTCACGTATTTATGAGGAGTGTTACTTAGGACAAAACAATGTACTAAGTTTCATGTTCAAAGTTCAAATGTTATGCTTTTAACTATTATAATATGGAAAACCATTTGTGAAAAATATAAAGTACAACAATTTATAATGTTTTTCACAAATAATATGATAATGTATTCTGCAAGTTCAAACGGATATCTGTTACGATTGTCAGTGCTAAAAGCATATGTAATACGAAACACAACACATAATAAACAAGTTTTGAGTACAAGTATTCCTTGTACTTTGCTTGTATTCCCCCCTGAAAACAGTGAAAAACATTGAAAAAGGGTAGGGGTATGAACTCGCGAGACAAGAAAACGTGATGGTTTGGATGATAAGTATTGGTTTGAGGCTTGATAACGTGCGAGGTTCCTATGTAATATGAAATGATATACAAATGTATCTAATTAGACTGTAAATCACTAATTAGATATGATTATGCACTCCAAGATGCGAAAACACTTCAAATCAAGTGTTTGGAGTGACCCGGGTGACATCTATGAACGTATAGGGCTTGGATAATGTGTTTACTCTTCAAGAGTAAACTCCTTATGGAGTTTTCGGCCCTAAGACCAACTCCACATGAGTTCACAGCCGTGAACTCATGAATGAGGGGTTTTATGATGCTAAATGGTCAAATAAAACTTGGGGAAAGTTAGCTAGGATCAGTTCTAGGGCATAGGAATGGATTAAATCAACAAATGGACAATTTATTGGAGTTTATAGCAGTAAACTAAGAGTTTACAGAGGTAAACTCTCTCACACACAATCCTTTGTTGTTTTGGTGGTCCTAGGTCCTTACAAGAGTTTCTAGCTAATTCTACAAGCCATGGAATGAGTTTAAGGCACCATTTGACCATGATTTAGGAGTTTACGGCCTAAGAACCCATTCTTGGGGGGTTTACGGCCGTAAACTGCTATGGGGGTAGTTTTGGCATGTTTAAGGTCCTTAACTTGATTATGGTTGCTTCTAGACAAATTTCTAAGGCTTATGGTGTGTTTAAGTGGCATCTTAACACATAAAAATGAGTTTACTCCCCATGAATATGTGTTGACAGTCCAAGCATGTGCTTGGGCCATAAACTCAAGTTTGTACCTTAAATGAAGAGTTCAAGGTGTCCTAAGTCCATGCAAATAAGTCCCTTTGTCATATCTAAGCTCCAAATGAGGTTTGGAAGGGTTTTAAGGCATAAAAACCCCATTTATGTGAGTTCACGGCCTAGGGATGTTCTAGGACCATAAAATCATGCCAATGGTCATATTTCTCTTATAAATCACGAATTTGAAGGCCAAAGGTGTTATACTAGGAGCTAGGATAGTTACCTTGATGATTTTAAGCTTGATGTGGATGATTTTTACTCAAAATCGGATTTTAGAGAGAAAATAGAGAGAGAAAGTAGAGAGAGTGGAAAGGCTTCAAATGAGGCTTTCTCAACTTTATATATGCTGACAGTTTGGGACACGGTGTAATTCTACCCGATACTATCGTCAAGTGAGTCTTTTGGTCGTACCCGATTTAATTATTTTTATAACTCGACGGAATAAAACAATCATTTTTTTCCAAATAATAAATTCGGGAGTTTCCAAGGATTTCTAACGTATTTGGACAATTATTAAGTCATAATAACAAACTCAAAATTAATGACTTAATTTAGAAACGAACGGAAACAATTCAAGACGATGAATTTTTAATGACGGAACGGGTTACAATACGGAAAGAATTTCGGATTGTCACATTATCCTCCCGTTAGAGGGAATTTCGTCCTGAAATTCAAGATTAGATACAAATCATGGATCTGGAAACAGATGCGGATACTTCTGTTTCATCGAGTCTTCATGCTCCCAAGTGAATTCTGGTCCCTGCTTGGCATTCCAGCGAACCTTCACTATCGGGATGTGGCTTTGCTTCGTACGTTTGATCTCTCGATCCATGATTTTGATCGGTTCCTCTACAAAGTTTAGGTTTTCGTTGATCTCGATCTCGTCCAGAGGGATCACGAGGGTTTCATCGGATAAACACTTTTTAAGGTTCCAGACGTGAAATACGGGGTGGATGTTGCTAAGCTCGTGAGGTAATCGAAGTTTATAGGCTACCGGACCGATCTTAGCGAGCATCTCGAAGGGTCCAATGTACCTCGGATTAAGTTTCCCATGCTTTCCAAAGTGTATCATGCCTTTCCAGGGCGAGACCTTCAACAGGACACGGTATCCAACCTGGAACTCCAGAGGTTTCCATCGGTTATCAGCGTAACTCTTTTGGAGATCTCGTGAAACTTTCAATCGTTCCCGGATTTGGATGATCTTTTCGGTGGTTTCGCGAATGATTTCAGGACTAGTGAGAGCACTATTAGGGAATCGACTCTTGGCTAGCTGTGTGTACCGTACCTCGGTCCAGCACAGAGGGGATTTGCACTTGCGACCGTAGAGGGCTTCAAACGGATCAGCCTTGATGCTGGTGTGGTAACTGTTGTTTTAGGAGAACTCAATCAAAGGCAAATGTGTATCCCACGACTTTCCGAAATCGATGACACATGCTCTAAGCATGTCTTCCAGGGTTTGGATAGTTCTCTCACTCTGTCCATCGGTCTGAGGATGATAAGTCGTGCTCATGTCTAGTTTAGTTCCAAGAGCCTTTTGAAGAGACTGCAAAAATTTGGAGGTAAACTTGCTATCTCAATCCGAGATAATGGATGTAGGTACACCATGTAGTCAAACTACCTCCTGGATGTAGATCCACGCGAGTCTTTCTATCTTGAACGATTCTTTAATCGGAATGAAGTGAGCGGATTTTGTGAAACGAACGACAATTACCCAAATGGTATCGTACCCACTCGGAGATTTGGGTAACTTGGTGATGAAATCCATGGTAATCATCTCCCATTTCCACTCGGGTATCTCGGGCTGTTGGAGTAGACCTGAGGGTTTCTGGTACTCCACTTTCACCATGGCGCAAGTCAGACACTTGCCCACAAATGTAGCGATCTCGGCTTTCATGTTTGGCCACCAGTATTGTTTCTTGAGATTTAGGTACATCTTATCCGAACCCGAGTGAACAGAGTATCTGGTCTTGTGTACTTCCTCCATGACAACTTCCCTAAATCCTCCGAACTTTGGGGTCCAAATTCGGTCCATGAAACAGTAGACTCCGTCACCTCTGATCTCAAGTTCCTTATCCATTCCCATCAATGCTTCACTTGACACGTTCTCTGGTTTGAGGGCTTCTAACTGAGCGTCTTGAATTTGTATGGATAAATGGGAATGGATAGCCATCGTCAGTATCCTCACTTTACGGATTGAACTTTCCTTTCGGCTAAGGGCATCTTCTACCACATTGGCCTTTCCGGGATGGTAGCGAATCTCGCACTCATAATCACTGAGTAGCGTTACCCATCCCCATTGCCTCATGTTTACGTCCTTCTGATTGAGGATGTGCTGCAGACTCTTATGGTCAGTGAAGATCGTACACTTGGTTTTGTAGAGATAATTTCTCCAAATCTTCAGTGCAAAGACTACGGCTCCTAACTCCAAGTCATGCGTGGTATTGTTGACCTCATGTGCCTTTAGCTGTCTCGAGGCATAAGCAATTACCTTTCCCCTTTGCATAAGCACACAGCCTAAGCCCTGATTAGACGCATCACAATAAACAACGAAGTCCTCTGTTCCTTCGGGCAGGGAAAAGACTGGTGCGCTGCACAAAGCTCTCTTTAATGTTTGGAACACGGATTCTTGCTTCTCACTCCAACAAAAGGGTACACCTTTCTGTGTTAGAGTGGTTAAAGGTTTGGTGATTCTAGAAAAATTATGGATGAACCTTCGATAATAGCCGGCGAGACCCACGAATTGACGGATTTATGTGGGTGTGTTCGGTGCCGACCAATTCTCTATCTCTTTGATCTTGGATGGATCCACGTGAATACCCTCTTCGCTTACCACGTAACCAAGGAAAGTCACCTTCCGGATCCAGAATTCACACTTGGAAAATTTTGCGTACAACTTCTCGGATCTAAGAGTTTCCAACACTAATCTCAAGTGTTGTTTGTGGTCTTCTACACTTTTGGAGTAGACAAGTATGTCATCAATGAACACAATGATGAACTTGTCCAAAAAAGGGCGACATACTCAGTTCATCAGGTCCATGAACACTGCCGGTGCATTGGTTAGACCAAAGGGCATCACTACAAACTCATAGTGTCCATACCGAGTCCTGAAAGCTGTTTTGGAAACATCATTCTCATTAACTCATAGCTGATGGTACCCTGACCTAAGGTCTATCTTTGAGAAGTAGCTGGCTCCTTGAAGTTGATCGAAGAGGTCATCGATTCGAGGAAGAGGATATCGGTTCTTGACGGTCAACTTGTTCAGCTCACGGTAGTCAATACACATCCGGAAGGATCCATCTTTCTTCTTCACAAACAAAACCGGAGCTCCCCAGGGTGAGGAACTCAGTCTCATGAACCCCTTGCTGAGTAACTCGTTGAGTTGGCTAGATAACTCTTGCATTTCTGCTGGAGCTAAACGATATGGAGACTTGGCTACGGGGGTAGCTCCAGGAATTAGGTCAATGCGAAATTCGACTTGACGTTCAGGAGGAATTCTTGGGAGCTCTTCCGGAAAGACATCAGGAAAGTTGCAGACTTCGGGGATGCTCGCGAGGTCTTTAACTTCCTGTTTCTCGTTAATAACATGGGCTAGGAATGCTTGGCACTCCTTCCATAGAAGCTTTTGAGCTTTGATGCAGGAAATGATGCGAAGACTAGAACTAAGCTTATAGCCATAGATCATGAGAGTTTGACCCGCAGGAAGATTGAGACAGATGGATTTTTCGTAACAAAGGATATCAGCATGATTGTGACTCAACCAATCCATGCCAATGATAACATCATGGAGACTGGCATATGATCGATGGGAAATGAATGATCGTTCAGGGTAAGGGTGCAGCCTATGAATATATCGAGAGTGCTTTCTTTCTCACCATTAGCCATCTCGACGGTAAACGTTTCGGTTAATGATTTAGGATTATGTTTAAGCTTATGTTTGAACGAATGACTAAAAAAACTTCTTTCGGCACCCGAATCGAAAAGAATACTAGCATAAGAGTTGTTGAGAAGGAACGTACCCAAAACAACGGTGGGATCGGCGACTGCCTCCTCCCGTCCCATGGCTAGGACTCTCGCGGTATTATCAGCTGTCGCCTTCTTGGGGCAGTTTCTCTTGAAATGCCCAACTTCTCCACAATTATAGCAGGCTTGACCAACACCTGCTCCAGAAGATTGATTTGCATATTGGGATGGTGCTTTGCAGAGTCGGACCATATGCCCCTTTTTACGACAGTTGGTGCATGATAGTTCACGGCAGGGGTGGGGGTTATGGTGGTATTTACACTTTTCACACTGGGGAAGGTTACCAGCATATCTGCTAGTAGGTGTTTGAGCTGTGGATCCCACAGAAAAAGTAGAAGCAACAGGGGTAATAGCAGCATGGACTGCTACAGTCTGCTGTTTCTTCGAGGATCCTTAAGAATACTGACCCTTCTTTTTCTTCCAAAACTTTCTTTTCTCACCACTCCTCTTGGTCGGTTCAGGAGTAGTGGTTGCTTCCTCGTGATTGTCACTGTGGTCAATCAGAGTCTGGGCTAAGCTTTTGGCACTTTCATATGTATCCGGCCTCGCAGATAAGACATTTCCTTTGGTCGGTTGGGTCAGCCCCCAAATAAATCTCTCTATCTTCTTACTCTCCGGGGTAACCAATCCCGGATAGAGTAGTGCCAGGTCATCAAATCTCGAAGTGTATGCGGCAGTATCGAAACCCTTCATCTTCAGGTTCCAGAGCTCATGCTCTACCTTCTGTATTTCGCCACGAGGGCAGTACTCAGCTAGAAGAAGTTCTTTCATGGCTTCCCATCCCATAGCATTGGCTACAGGTAGGGTCAAGGATTTGACTCGGCTGTTCCACCAAGTCAGCGCCTTATCGATAAAGGTGCAGGCAACAAACTTTACTTTGTCAGATTCCGAACAGGCACATATTTCAAAGATGGATTCGATTTCTCGAACAATCGGGTGAGGGAAATGACACATCTAGTGCCATCAAAGGATGTGGCTTTCGCGTTCATGAAATCTGTATAGGAACCCTCCTTTCGGTGTCCCTGGCTGCCTTCTTAGTTTTGGGTTTGGGTACCAGCTCCCGAAGAACCGGAACCACCAGAGTTTCTTTGAGACATAGCAGCTGCCACCGCGGCAGTAACAGCTGCCTGAAATATCATAGGGTCAAATTCAGGAGGAGGTGGTGGCGGAGGGTTGTTGGTCTTTGAGCTGGGTCTCTTTCTTGGAGGCATCTTGATCTAATAAGATCAGGAAAGAGAGGATGGTAAGTCCTCTGAATTGAATCAAGAGATATGACAAATATATATTCCAAATAAGCGATAAAGCAAGAAAGATTTATCAAAGCAGATAAACTATCGCTAAAGGAATGATCAAGGAACAACGCTTGAATGAGGTTTTCTACAAAGGGTTGGCTTGAGAAATACTCCTATAGTATTTCATGATTCACTAAGACCATGGTTCGATGTTTGAGGTATTAGGGTAAGTTTTAGGCATGCTGAAAACCACAGTCACTCCCAAGCACATGTTGGCCGTGTCTCGAATGAATATAGTTGGCCAAGCTATATTGATCCTAGACACGACTACATAACTGCCCAGGTTTAACCGTAGCGTACAACACCCATTTACTTATGTTTTGTTCTACTTGTAGTTACGAATCTGGATGGTTAGGTATACTTGTATACTTTTTCAAAATACTTATACTTTGAAGTATACTTTTAGTTCAGAGCACTTAGGCCCCTTAGTGTTTATAGTCTTATACCATGTAAGGTTTGGTATACTTTATTCACTATAAACAAGGGCTCTGATACCAATCTGTCACACCGCGAAACCCATGGCGGAAACGTTCCGGGGTGGAGGTGACTTCATGTTGAATATCATAACCAATGTACATAGTAAGCAAAGTAAACAACCATTAGATTACATATTAGAATTTACATTTGTTTGAAAGTCAAGTGTTACAAGTGTGATACATATGTATATATATGAACAAAAGTAAGACGTGTCTTCTACGTACTCCGTCTTCGCCAAAAGGATCACCGGGTACCTGTCTAAAGCAGACCTGAGAATACAAGCATTTTAAAAATCAGCATAAAGCTGGTGAGTTCATAAGCGGTTTTGTTTTCTGAAAATGTACAAGTTTCCTTTCGGTTTCTGAAAAAGTTACGAACCCAAGAAAATCCCATATTTTCTTATATGTAAAGTTTAGTTAACTGTTTTGTTACACGATTCTGGTTATGTACAATTGTTATCCCTGGAAAATCCCATATTTTCCTAAAATTTGGTTACCCATCCGAAATGTAATGTAAAAGATGTATACTGAAAACCTGGTTATCCTTGTGAAATGCATTAGTTTTAACACGTATATAAAACTAATAAGTACAAAGTAAACTAGTTACTGAATTGATTATTACTAAAAAGTAAACCCATGTTATCCAAATTGCAAGTTCCATAACCATACGATATACTAGATATGACAATAAATAGTCCAAATCACTCTATGACTTTCGTCACCCTTGAACCTTTCAGTTCGGCTGTAGCTAGCAGCCAGGTCCGGGGTAGTCGGCCTCGTATACATCTATACACTCAAGTCACGCTCCATATCTAATAGATTGTGGTTATAGTGGCAGTCCTCCACTCGCGTATCTCTGTGGAGTGTTCTCCGAGAATGTGTCTCCAATTTATAGGAATAACAAATTTACTAGTAATAATACAGAAAGATCCTATTACAAATGATGATCCTCCACTCGCGTATTTATGAGGAGTGTTACCGAGGACAAAACAATGTACTAGGTTTCATGTTCAAAGTTCAAATGTTATGCTTTTAACTATTATAATATGGAAAACTATTTGTGAAAAATATAAAGTACAACAATTTATAATGTTTTTCATAAAAAATATGATAATGTATTCTGCAAGTTCAAACGGATATCTGTTACGATTGTCATTGCTAAAAACATATGTAATATGAAACACAACACATAATAAACAAGTTTTGAGTACAAGTATTCCTTGTACTTTGCTTGTATTCCACCCTGAAAATAGTGAAAAACATTGAAAAAGGGTAGGGGTATGAACTCACGAGACAAGAAAACATGATGGTTTGGATGATAAGTATTGGTTTGAGGCTTGATAACGCGCGAGGTTCCTATGTAATATGAAATGATATACAAATGTATCTAATTAGACTGTAAATCACTAATTAGATATGATTATGCACTCCAAGATGCGAAAACACTTCAAATCAAGTGTTTGGAGTGACCCGGGTGACATCTATGAACGTATAGGGCTTGGATAATGTGTTTACTCTTCAAGAGTAAACTCCTTATGGAGTTTTCGGCCCTAAGACCAACTCCACATGAGTTCACAGCCGTGAACTCATGGATGAGGGGTTTTATGATGCTAAATGGTCAATTAAATTAGTTCTACAGCAGTAAACTAAGAGTTTACGGCCGTAAACTCTCCCACACACAATCCTTTGATGTTTTGGTGGTCCTAGGTCCTTACAAGAGTTTCTAGCTAATTCTACAAGCCATGGAATGAGTATAAGGCACCATTTGATCATGATTTAGGAGTTTACGGCCTAAGAACCCATTCTTGGGGGCTTTACGGCCATAAACTTCTATGGGGGTAGTTTTGGCATGTTTAAGGTCCTTAACTTGATTGTGGTTGCTTCTAGACTCATTTCTAAGGCTTATGGTGTGTTTAAGTGGCATCTTAACACATAAAAATGAGTTTACTCCCCATGAATATGTGTTTACGGTCCAAGCATGCGCTTGGGCCGTAAACTCAAGTTTGTACCTTAAATGAATAGTTCAAGGTGTCCTAAGTCCATGCAAATAAGTCCCTTTGTCATATCTAAGCTCCAAATGAGGTTTGGAAGGGTTTTAAGGCACAAAAACCCCATTTATGTGAGTTCACGGCCTAAGGATGTTATAGGCCCGTAAAATCATGCTAATGGTCCTATTTCTCATATAAATCACAAATTTGAAGGCCAAAGGTGTTATACTAGGAGCTAGGATAGTTACCTTGATGATTTGAAGCTTGATTTGGATGATTTTGGCTGAAAATCGGATTTTACAGAGAGAGTAGAGAAAGAAAGTAGAGAGAGAGTGGAAAGGCTTCAAATGAGGCTTTCTCAACTTTATATATGCTGACAGTTTGGGACACGGTGTAATTCTACCCGATACTATCGTCAAGTGAGTCTTTTGGTCGTACCCGATTTAATTATTTTTATAACTCGACGGAATAAAACAATCATTTTTTTTCCAAATAATAAATTGGGAGTTTCCATGGATTTCTAACGTATTTGGACAATTATTAAGTCATAATAACAAACTCAAAATTAATGACTTAATTTAGAAACGAACGGAAACAATTCAAGACGATGAATTTTTAATGACGGAACGGGTTACAATACGGAAAAAATTTTGGGTTGTCACACACCTATAATTATTTCATGAGCTGCAAACCAACATTCTTCAATGGAACCAGAGGGATCATTGCATTGTCCCAATGGATCGAAAGAACCGAAGTCCTCTTCGAGATGTGCTCGTGCCTCGAGGAAAGCAAGATTAAGTTCGCTACCGGCACCTTCACCAAAAGGGACTTGACATGGTAGAATGGCCATGTCAAATCACTCTCCTTGGTAACAGCCAATGCCATGGGCTGGGACACACTGAAGGACCTATTGATGAGAGAGTATTTACCTAATGGCGAAGTTTAGAAACTCAAGGAGGAACTACCTTAAAATGAAGTGGACCGACATAGTGGCTTATACGGCCAGGTTCTACGACCTGGTAATTATGTTCCCTAACATGATCCCCACTGAGGGCAAAAAGATTGAACGATACATCTGGGGTTTAGTACCCCCGTATCGAGGGAACGTTTTAGCATCACGCCCTACGACCTTTGACAGCGCCAAGGAATTGGTCTAAAGTTTGATTGATCATGAAACTCCCTCCACTCCATCAACAACCACGACGATTGCCAGCGCACCGCTCGAATCAACCGACAACAAGAGGAAGCGTTGGGAGTGAAAGAAGGGCAAGTCAACTCAATCCTCTTCCAAAAACCAACTGATCATGGTTGTCCATGTTGCCACTACTCCTGCTACCCCTGCACCAGCCAAAACATACGCATGGAACCTACCCACGTGCACCAAATGCCCTTTCCATCATAACAGCCCTTGCCGTGAATTGCACTGCATTAACAGCGACCGGAAGGGCCATACTGATTGGTTTTTCAGATCTCAATCCAAACCCATTTCTCAGGTCCCAGACTCGGGAGTAAGCTAGGCCTGTTATGGCTGTGGCGAGGTAGGGCATTTCAAGAAAAACTGCCCGAAAGCTGGGAATGCAGGAGGAACAGGGAGACTACTTGCTATTGGCCACAACGAAGTAGTAGCAGACCCCATAGTAGTTACGGGTATGTTCCTTGTCGATAACTCTTATGCTTGTATCCTATTCGATAGCGGAGCAGAAAGAAGCTTCGTAAACCAAAACTTTAAACACTTACTTAAGCAATCCGTATAGCCACTAAAAGAAACATTCGTCGTAGAAATAGGTAACGAAAAGAGAGAGAGTTCTAACGAGATCTACATAGGTTGTACCCTCACGCTAGATAATCATTCATTCCCAATCGACCTCATACCACTATCGATCAAGAGTTTTAATGTCATTGTGGGCATGGACTGGTTGAGTCTCCATCGTGCTGATATCCTTTGCTTCGACAAAGCAATCCGTCTAAATCTACCGAATAACGAAATTCTGTTAGTCTACGGAGACAAACCCAGTATGAGGTTCGCATCATCTCGAGTACTCAAGCCTAAAAGTACTTGCGTAAAGAATATTGTGCATTCCTTGCACACGTTGTCGACACGAGCCAGAGAATGAAAGATCTAAAAGACTTCCCCGTAGTATGCGACTTCCCCGACGTCTTTCCAGAGAGCTACCAGGTTTACCTCCCCAACGTTAGGTCGAGTTCAGGATCGACTTAATTCCAGGAGCTACCCCAGTAGCCAAATAGCCCTATCGTCTAGCGCCTGCTGAAATGCAAGAACTGTCCCGTCAACTTAACGAGCTACTCAACAAGGGTTTCGTAAGACCAAGTTTCTCACCCTGGGGAGCATCAGTCTTGTTCGTAAAAAAGAAGGACGGATCGTTCCGTTTGTGCATCGATTACAGAGAACTCAACAAACTGACGGTCAAAAATCGCTACCCTCTTCCTCGTATAGACGACTTACTCGACCAACTGGAAGGGCAAGTTACTTTTCCAAGATTGATCTTAGGTCCGGGTATCACCAGTTACGAGTGCTTGAGGAGGATGTCTCGAAAACAGCCTTCTGAAATCGTTACGGACACTACGAGTTCGTGGTGATGCCGTTCGGACTGACCAACGCGCCCACGGTATTCATGGATTTAATGAATAGGGTGTGCCGTCCTTACTTGGACCAGTTCGTCATCGTCTTCATTGATGACATACTTTTCTACTCTCGAAGTAAGGAGGAGCATAGCGATCATGTACAACAAGTCCTAGAAACCCTACGATCAGAGAGGCTATACGTGAAGTTCTCTAAGTGCGAATTTTGGATCCGAAGAGTTGAATTCTTAGGGCACGTGGTTAGCGAAGAAGGGATCCACGTGGACCCATCCAAGATGAAAGCTATTGAGAACTGGTCAGCATCGAAGACTGATATGTGCATAATTAGTTAATTATTTAGCACATATTTTTATTCATTTTTAACTAATTTTGTGTATAATGTGGACAAAAGTTACTTAACAATGCTTAAATTTTGTTTTCAGTCCATAAGACATGCTTGAGAGTAAAAAGGAACAAAGGGAAGCAACTGAAGACCAAAAAGTGAAGAATGAAGGACAAAAGAAGATGTACTCGGCGAGTTCTCGAGCATACTCGGCGAGTACAACAGAAGATTCCAGAAGATAAGTCAAGACTCCTGATTTGAGACGGATAACTCACACCTACTCGGCGAGTTGGGTCTGCTACTCGCCGAGTACACCCTGTTTTTAGATAATTATAAATACCAATCCATTATCCGATTGGAAAAGACTTTTGGCAATTTTGAGAGCTGAACCTGCAACAAAGAATCCCTGGAGGAGCTAAGGAATCGTAATCTTCAATCCTTGGAAGAATCAAGGCTATTAGGTTAATCATTCCACTTAGCTTTAGGATTTAAGATGTTTAGCTTAGTTAAATCTGCTATTGAGTTTGTTTTTATCATGACTATGAGCTAAATTCGTTTAGTTTCTGTTTGGGAAGACTAATTTGCTCCTATGGTTATAATATACTTTTTGATTGATTATGATTTGGTGATTTTATTAAATTAAGTTTGTTAAAGAACCTTATGCATTGATGATAACTATTTTCTGTTAATTATGAGGTAATTAAGCTGCATGAACATCTCTTGATTATTAACCTCATATGTATTGTGAACACTTGATCATATGCTTAAGAGTAATGAATATGAAATTAAGATTAATAAGAAAATAGGTAAGTTAATCTGTGAGCTTGTTTGAGGACCAACAAACAAGAGGTTAATTGAAATATCAACTTGATTAACCAATTACAAATCTTATTTAATCCAAATAATTGAACTAGGGAGTTATTTAATTTAAACAATTGGCCACTGCTTGAATTAATTAACTGTCTAAGGGTTAGGAGTAATGAACATGAACCTAACCACTATAGTTGGTAACTAATAATAATTAATTTATTTTAACAATAACCATAGGAGTGAATTAGTTGAACCTAAACAGAAACCCTTTAATAAATTTGGTGAACTTGTCATTTGTTTTAATCATTAGTTAGTTAATTGTTTTATTTGCTTTGTTCAAGTTTCTAGTATTCTAAACTAGAGAAAAAAAAACCCTTTTACTTTTACTATTTGCTTAGTTAAAATTAGTTATTAGATTAATTTCCGTTCCGTGAGTTCGATACCCTACTTGTCCAACTATACCACTAAAAGACAGGTTCACTGCCTTTGTGTGCTTAACTCATTAATAAAAAGTAGGATTAAAACTAGTTGGTTTTCCACACATCAAAGACGCCTACAGAAATTCGTCAATTTCTAGGCCTCGCTGGCTATTACAGCAGATTCATTCAGAACTCCTCTTGGATCGCGAAACCCCTTACCACATTGACCCAGAAAGGCGTGACCTTTGACTGGGGAGAGAAACAAGAGAAGGCATTCCATACCTTGAAACAAGCCTTATGCACCGCACCAATACTATCCCTCCCCTAAGGGACAGAAGATTTCGTGGTATACTGCGATGCATCCAATCAGGAGCTCGGTTGTGTTCTGATGCAACGAGGTAAGGTCATCGCCTACGCCTCAAGACAGTTGAAGACACACGAGGTCAACTACACCACACACAATCTCGAATTAGGGGCGGTTGTGTTCGCCCTAAAGATCTGGAGACACTACCTGTACGGTACGAAGAGCACGATATACACCAACCACAAAAGCCTACAACACATATTCAATCAGAAGGAGCTCAATATGAGACAATGACGGTGGGTCGAGCTGCTCAATGATTACGAATGCAAAATTTGTTATCATCCGGGTAAAGCCAATGTAGTAGTAGACACCCTAAGCCAGAAAGAACATTATGGTCGAAGAGTCAAGTCATTAACAATGACTATCCATTCGCATCTATCCGTACAGATTAAGGAAGCTCAGCCTGAAGCCTTGAAACCTGAAAATGTGGCGGGAGAATCCCTGCGAATAATGGATAAGAACTTGGAAGTCAAGGGTGACGAAGCCTTATATCTCATGGACCGAAGTTGGATACAGCTACGCAGTGGTTTTAGAGACTTGGTCATGAAGGAATCCCACAACACTCGATATTCCGTTCACCCAGGTTCAGATAAGATGTATCTGGAACTTAAAAAGTCATATTGGTGGCCTAACATGAAAGCAGAGATTGCTACCTTCGTAAGTAAATGCCTTACTTGCGCCAAGGTCAAAGTCGAATACCAAAAACCATCAGGTCTATTGCAGCAGCAAGAGATACCTGAATGAAAGTGGGAGTGGATCACTATGGATTTCATAACCAATCTACCCAAGACGACGGGCGGGCTTGATACCATATGGGTCATCGTCGACAGATTGACCAAGTCTGCGCACTTCCTGCCCATCAAGGAAACAGACAAGATGGAGAAACTCATAAGAATATACATTAGGGAGATCGTACAACTGCATGGTGTCCCTATATCTATTATCTCCGATAGTATAATAGGTTTACTTCGAGATTTTGGCAATCGCAACAAAACGCCTTAGGGACGAGGCTGGACATTAGTATAGCCTACCATCTACAGCCCGATGGACAAAGTGATAGGACTATCCAAACCCTGGAAGATATGTTGCCAGCCTATGTGATCGACTTTGGTAAGGCATGGGATACCCACTTACCCCTTGTCGAGTTTTCCTATAACAACACTTGTCACACGAGCATCAAGGCAGCTCCATTTAAAGCCCTCTACGGACGTAAGTGCAGATCCCCTATGTGTTGGACTGAGGTGGGTGACACTCAGTTAGCTAAAGGACACGTTCCTGACAGTGCTCTCACGGGTCCGGAGATCATTCGAGAAACGACCGAGAAGATCGTGCAGATTCGTGAACGATTAAAAGCCGCTAGGGATCGACAGAAAAGCTACGCAGACAAACGAAGAAAACCCTTGGATTTCTAGGTGGGAGACGGAATCCTTTTGAATGTCTCACCCTGGAAGGGCACGATACGCTTTGGATAGCATGGAAAGATGAATCCAAGATACATAGGGCCTTTTGTGATTCTTGCTAGAATCGGTCCCGTAGCTTACAAACTTAACCTACCCCACGAACTCAGTAACATACATCCTACCTTCCACGTCTCAAACTTGAAAAAGTGCCTAATCGACGAGACTCTCATAATCCCACTAGACGAGATCGAGATCAACGAGAGCCTCAACTTCGTGGAAGAACCTGTGGAAATTATGGATCAGGAGGTCAAATGAACGAAACTAAGCCGCATCCCAATTGTGAAGGTTCGCTGGAACGCCAAGCGAGGATCGGAATACACTTGGGAACGTGAGGATCAAATGAAACTTAAATATCCCTATCTTTTTGGTTAGTTTTGTGTAATAACTTAGTTGTTGAACTCTAATTTCGGGAGAAAATTCCCTCAAACAAGGGGATGATGTGACAACCTGAAATTTTCATTTGTATAATTTCCACATCCAAACACTTCAAATATTAGTCAAAGATATTTTAATACATTTTTGGTCGGATTTAAGTCCATTTGGTGTTTTATCTTTATTATCGTAAAGCAATTAAATAATAGGAAGTGTCGTTAATAGTGAGGAGTAACAAACCGAATAACCAACACCTTAGCTAGGTGTTTACGGCCAAACATGAGGTGTTTGGGCTGTAAACACCCTTTCTTTAAGAACTCATGCATCTAGTATGAGTTTACTCCCCTTGCCTTCATTTATACACTTTCCACTGAAGAACACAAGGTTTTTCTCTCAACTATCATAAATTCACCCTTCCAAATCCGCCAAATGTAAGTGTTTCCTCTCTAAACTTGTTTATACAACACTAAATCTAGTATTTATACATCATTTTCATCCATGGATTTTGATTTTTACTTAGATCTTGAATCATCTTCAAATCACCAAGAACACACTAGTGTTTTTGGATCTTAAAACCCTCTTACAAGCTTCATATAAGCATGTATACTCCTCCTACCTAGTTATCTTCTAAGTATGCTTGAAAATTTATGGATTAAACCCCGAGAACAAGTTTTTATGGTTTGAGAGCTGAACCTGCGACAAAGAATCCCTGGAGGAGCTAAGGAACCCTAATCTTCGAACCTTAGAAGAATCAAGGCTATTAGGTTAATCATTCCACTTAGCTTTAGGATTTAAGATGTTTAGCTTAGTTAAATCTGCTATTGAGTTTGTTTTTATCATGACTATGAGCTAAATTCGTTTAGTTTCTGTTTGGAAAGACTAATTTGCTCCTATGGTTATAATATACTTTTTGATTGATTATGATTTAGTGATTTTATTAAATTAAGTTTGTTAAAGAACCTTGTGCATTGATGATAACCATTTGGTGTTTTATCTTTATTATCGTAAAGAAATTAAATAATAGGAAGTGTCGTTAATAGTGAGGAGTAACAAACCGAATAACCAACACCTTAGCTAGGTGTTACGGCCAAACATGAGGTGTTTGGGCTGTAAACACCCTTTCTTTAAGAACTCATGCATCTAGTATGAGTTTACTCCCGTTGCCTTCATTTCTACACTTTCCACTGAAGAACACAAGGTTTTTCTCTCAACTATCATAAATTCATCCTTCCAAATCCGCCAAATGTAAGTGTTTCCTCTCTAAACTTGTTTATACAACACTAAATCTTGTATTTATACATCATTTTCATCCATGGATTTTGATTTTTACTTAGATCTTGAATCATCTTCAAATCACGAAGAACACACTAGTGTTTTTGGATCTTAAAACCCTCTTACAAGCTTCATATAAGTATGTATACTCCTCCTACTTAGTTATCTTCTAAGTATGCTTGAAAATTTATGGATTAAACCCTGAGAACAAGTTATTATGGTTTGAGAGCTGAACCTGCGACAAAGATGTTGGATAAGGTGTCTAAGTCCATAACTATTTCTGGTATGTACTTGACCCGACCCGGCATGGTCCATTTGGGTTGCATGGCACCATGCAATTGGATAGACTAAATGAGAGAAATAATACTTGGAGATTATTAATATATTATAAGTTCTAATATATTAATAATATTATTTGATTAGTTTGATCAAGAATTAATTTAGAATTAATTAAGTGATCAAAAGATAACTAATTAAATATATGGGTTGATTATGTAAATCATCCATATCTTGTATAGTGGGCTAAAAGGCTCCATGGACTATCAAGTTGGGTTCCACCCATAGGATGCTCCATGGATGCTCCATGGGAGTTACAAACCCATGGGTCATGGAAATGAAGAGTCATGACACATTAGGGTTTAACCCTAGATGTGTCAACACTATATAAGTAACATGTTCTCCACCCAAAATCGGTTACACACTAAGAAACAAGAGGGCTTGGCCGATTTTGAAGAAGTGAGTATTCTCTCATAAGTTCTTCCAAGAGCATTCGGTGTTGTGTGAATCATTTGAGGCATCACACTTGGGGTGCTTGGCTCACAAGGTTTCAAGGAACACAAGCAACAACAAGGTAAGTTATTCTATCTAGACTTTATGTTAAAATTGTTCCCCATGTATGCTAGATATGAATATAACCTTAGAATTCAACTTTGCATGACAATTAGACAAACATAGATCCAAGGTTATTAGGGTTGCATGTACACTTAGGAAGTGTTAGAATGCTCAAAACCTATCAGTGGTATCAGAGCCTAGGCTTGTTTGTTCTTATTTGTGCTTAAAAGTTGAAAACAGAATCGGAAATTTTGCTGTCTGCGAATGGACTCATTGAGTCTATAGGGGGGACTCGTCGAGTCCATGAGTATCTTCAACCAACTCGGCGAGTCAGTTTATGCACTCGGCGAGTAGGGTCGAATGAGTGCAGAATTTTGATTCAGTTGCTGGAAATGAATTAGAAACATTACCCTAAACTGTTTTGGTAATTGAAAAACTTGTTTTTGGTGGTGTAATGTCTTTGCTAATTCATTTACAACAACTAGTTATCAAAATTACAAAGTTTTATGTAATTTTTGATTGTGTTCATATTCATGTTCTTGTTCTTATGATGTTTTAGATGATCATAGGAATTATTTGTAACCTATTTGGTAGTTTAATTCTTGATCATAATGTGTTTTAATGGAGTTCATAACTTATCCTTAAGTTATGGAAAACCAAGAGTCACACTTGAGTTAAAACCATTAAGAAAACACAAGAGTTAGAAAAATGAAGAGTCTTCATTTTATTACTCTATTAAACTCATAAGTTACAAGAAATGAAAAGTTTTGAAAGTTACAAAACTTGCCCTCAAGTTTTGGAACAAGTAAAGTTAAGTTAAAACTTTAAGTTCCAACCCCTAGAATTTTAAAAGTTAAAATTCAACCCTTATACTTATATTATGATGATTTAATAATTATATATATATATATATATGTGTATAAGAATAAAGTCGTCTTACCGCTAGTACGCCTCATTCACGAAGCCGGTCTATAAGGTGGGTATAAGGTTGTTGCCTATAAAATGGTGACTTAATGGGTGTATATTCTCACCCACCGCTTGCTTGACTGGTGGAGGGTCGTTAGCCGAACGGGTAAGACAAGGACTTATAAATTCTCATTCAAAGTATGATGAATATAATAAAGTAACTAAATGTTTATTAAATTCCCAATCTTAGTTACTTTAGGAAAAATGTGAATAAGGTGCTAATCCATGAAATTACACTTTACACTTTGTCTAAGTCGTTGGTGGAGCATGTGTGGTTAACCGGCACACTAACTTGGACTTAACAAGGTAGGTAAAGGGTGACTTAAGGTTTATTATAGTATCGGTGGAGCGTGTGTGGTTTACCGGCACATCGATTGAGTGATAAACTTTAAGGGTACCAAGTGATTTGCATGGTTACTTCACACCTCGTTTTGTGATCCTCGGCATCGCAGTCACAAAACCTGGAGGGCACTCCCGAGATTGAAACATGCCTTTGAAAAGTTCATTGGATCTCAAAGAATCTAGGAATTTCTAAAATCAATAAAAACTAAATATTTAATATTTCGGTTTTCGTGGTGGAAATTGGTGAATCGTCATTCACCTACCTTTCAAATATGGTATAGCTTAGATTACGGCATACCTCTTCTAAGTTATATTATATTGTGATTGGATCCTAGCCTTAATATTACATTTGGGTGTTTTATTAAGGACTCTCTTAAATCTAAACTAAATTCGTTCTTCTCTCTCAGATGTCTTCAAATAATGCTTCTGGCTCGAATCCTAATGGCTCCTTTACTCTTATGAGTTTGTGTGGGAAAGTCACCTTTGATGGATCCAACTTCAATAAGTGGATCAGAAACATCAGGATGATTACCCGCTACGAGGACAAAGAATATGTCCTTGACAAGGAGCTTAAGGAAATTGACGAGTCCACTGCAACTCCCCAGGAGATCGCTGACTTTCATACTCATGAAAGAGATGCAACCAAGGTGGCTTGCATCATGTTGGCCACCATGACAGCTGAACTCCAAAAGTCTTATGAAGATTTCTACCCTTATGAAATGCACCAAGATTTGATGGAAATATACCATCAAAGTGCACGACAAGAGAGGTACGAAGTCATCTGCTCCATGATAACAACCATGATGAAGGACGGAGAGTCCGTCACGAGCCACATGCAGAAAATGCAAAGGTATGTGGATCGTTTGCTGAAGCTCAATGTGAACTTCCCTGAGGAGCTTGCAATAGATATCATTTTGCACTCCTTACCATCGTGCTATGATCAATTCCGCATGGCATATCACATGAACAAGGAAGAGGTCACCCTCAGCAAACTTCAGGGACTTCTCAAGACCGCAGAAACAGGTCTTAAGGGGAAGTCGGTTGCTATCACTCCTACTCCAGACTCAACTCCGGTCTTGGCAATCGGGCAAAGTCGAGGGAGGAAGAGAAAGAGATCTTCAAAGGGTACCAAGGCTCGGACCCTTGATGGCTCTTCTTCAAGTGGAACCAAGAAAGGTTTCATTACTCCTTCTTCTGACCCAAAAGAGGCTGAATGCTTCTATTGCCATGAAAAAGCTCATTGGAAGCGAAACTGCCCAAAGTACCAGCAAGATGTGAAGGATGGGAAAGTCAAACCCAACCATGCAGGTATTTACACTATCATTTCTAATAACTCACCCCATTCGAAATCTTGGATCCTTGATACCGGTTGCGGTATTCATATTTGTTGTGACTTGCAGGGACTAGGAAGAAGTGAGAATGTGGAGCAAGGAAGAATAAACTTAATCATGGGGAATAGGAAAGTTACACCTATCACCAAGATTGGAGTTTATACTTTATCGCTAAGTAGTGGGTTAAATTTAGATTTGAATAAATGTTGTTATTCGCCAGAAATGGCAAGAAATATTATTTCCTTTCATGCAATGTACAAACAAGGTTTCACCTTTTCGTTTGATAATGAAGTTGGTTCGATTAATGCTTTCTTTAATAATGTACTTTATTTTAAAGCATTACCTTGTGATGGTGTGTATGAAGCTGTATCTATTGTAGATAACTTAGGAAATAATGTTTTGTGTATTGATTCTACTAATAATAATAACTTGGATAAAGCATCATTATGGCATTGTCGTCTTGGACATATAAGCAAGAAACGCATAGGCCAACTCCAAAAAGATGGAGTCTTGGAGTCGTTTGACCTAAAGTCAAATGATAGTTGCGAATCATGCTTACTTTGAAAAATGACAAAGTCACCCTTCACAGGCTCGTGTGAAAGGGGTGAAGGTTTGTTGGACCTTATACACACGGATGTGTGTGGACCATTCAAACATGCCACAAGAGATGCTAATCGTTATTATTTGACTTTTACTGATGATTACAGTAGATATGGATATGTCTACTTAATCAAGCATAAGTCAGAGACTTTCGAGAAGTTTAAGGAATTTAAACAGGAAGTCGAGAATCAATTGGGCAGGAATGTTAAGATGCTTCGATCCGATCGAGGTGGTGAGTATCTTAGTTCAGAGTTCCTCGACTATCTAAAGAAATGTGGGATTGTCTCACAATTGACACCTCCCAGGACACCGCAGTTGAATGGTGTGGCTGAGAGGCGTAATCGAACCTTGTTGGACATGGTTCGTTCCATGATGAGTCGAGCTTCGCTACCAATCTCATTCTAGGGGTATGCCTTAGAGACTGCCGACCATATCCTTAATCTAGTCCCTACAAAGAAAGTTGCCAAAACTCCTCACGAGATGTGGACTGGTAAAGTACCTAAACTAGACCACATCAAGATTTGGGGCTGCGAGGCTTTCGTGAGACGCAAGACTCGTGATAAGCTCGAACCCCGAAGCGAGAGGTGTATTTTCATCGGCTACCCACAACAATCCTTTGGTTACCTCTTCTACAGACCTAGTGACAATGTGGTCTTTGTAGCAAGAAGAGGAGTCTTTCGAGAAAGAGAGTTTATAAGCCAAGGAGACAATGGGAGCCAAGTTGATCTTGAAGAAATTAAAGAGTCAAGTGGTGAAGGAACTTCAAACTCTAGCCCTCAACTTGAGGAGGAAACTCCTGTTGAGCCAATTGACGAATCTGTACCTCTGAGGCGTTCCACGAGAGTTAGGAGTGCACCTGAGCATTACTATGGATTCCATATTACTGCAGAAGGTGAGACACTTATTAGTGATGAGACACTAGTAAGTCAAGATGACCCTAACAGCTACGAGGAAGTCATGGCAGGCCCCGAGTCTGCTAAATGGAAAGAGGCTATGGATAGCGAGATACAATCCATGTATGACAATCAAGTTTGGAACTTGGTTGAGAATGTACCAGGTCGAAAGACTGTAGGGTGCAAATGGGTCTTCAAGAAGAAGACCGACATGGATGGTAAAGTACACACTTATAAGGCTAGACTGGTTGCAAAGGGCTTCTCTCAAATTCCTGGAGTGGATTATGATGAGACCTTTTCTCCGGTAGCCAAGATTAAGTCTATTCGGGTTCTGTTAGCCATAGCCGCATTTCATGACTATGAAATTTGGCAAATGGATGTCAAAACCGCTTTCCTTAATGGGAAGTTGGCTGAAGATGTTTACATGAGTCAGCCAGAGGGTTTTGTCAGCAACGAGTACCCTAATAGAGTGTGTAAGCTTGAGAAATCCATTTATGGATTAAAGCAAGCACCTCGCAGATGGAATCTTTGTTTTGATGAAAAGGTCAAGGAATTTGGCTTTTCTAGGAGTGAAGATGAATCTTGTGTATATGTCAAGGCTAGTGGGAGTATAGTTAGCTTTTTGGTATTGTATGTGGATGACATACTACTCATAGGAAATGACATTCCAACCTTGCAGGAAGTAAAGTCCTGGCTTGGAAAGTGTTTCGCTATGAAGGACCTTGGTGAAGCTGACTATATTTTGGGAATAAGGATCTTGAGAGATCGGAGTAAAAGACTAATTGGACTTAGTCAAAGTACCTACTTGGAGAAGGTTCTGAAGAGATTCAGAATGCAAGACTCCAAGAAAGGAGAGTTGCCCATCCAGAGTAGCGCCAAGCTGAGTAAGACACAAAGCCCTAGCACTGAGGCTGAGATAGCATAAATGAGTCGAGTACCTTATGCTTCGGCTGTAGGTTCGATCATGTATGATATGACGTGTACTCGACCTGATGTAGCCTTTGCCTTGAGCATGGTTAGCAGGTTTCAGGGGAATCCTGGCAAGGCACACTGGACTGCGGTAAAGAATATTCTCAAGTACCTACGAAGGACTAAGGACTGGGTCCTTACCCTCGGTGGGAGTGATGACTTGAGAGTTGTAGGGTATAGTGATGCTAGCTTCCAGACTGATAGGGATAACTTCCGCTCTCAGTCGGGCTGGGTCTTTACCCTAAATGGAGGAGCAATTTCTTGGAAGAGTTCCAAGCAAGAGACAGTGGCAGATTCTACTTGTGAATCAGAGTATATTGCAGCTAGCGAGGCGGCAAAGGAGGCTTTATGGCTGAGGAACTTCATTGGAGACCTTGGAGTTGTACCAGCTATTAAAGAGCCAATGGAAATTTTCTGTGATAGTGAAAGTGCTGTTGCCTTAGCCAAGGAACCAAGGGATCACGGGAGATCCAGACACATCGACAGAAAATACCATTTCATCAGACATCGGATCGAAGAAGGACTCCTCGTGGCAAAGAGGGTATCATCAGATGAGAATCCGGCAGATCCCCTCACGAAGGGACTGACTCGGGTTAAGCATCTCCAGCATGCTCGGAGCATAGGGCTGAAGGATGATATTAGATTTAGTAGTTAGATAACCTCGAAATTTGTAAAGTGTAATTGACATTTGATGATGAATAAAAGTGTTTTATTTATGAGTAAAGTGTTACTATCTCTTGTCGATCGTTTACTATATTTCTTTTGCATGTTTTGACTTCCAGAATAATTTTGTTTGGTATAACATGTTATTCAAACCTCCACAGTCGGTCATATGTCGGAAGTAGGTATGAATCAAGACTGTCATGTTTGGTTGTAGAGGTCTGGGACAAGGCTACAACAATCATGAGTGCTCATAAGTTCTGAGCATTGGACTCAACCCACGCTCACTGGAATCACTTCATGGAATTCTATCTCGAGTGATCGTGAGACGGTAATATCATATAAGTCTTTAAACCTAGAGATATGATTTGTTACTTACAAGTTGGTTATGCATTGATTGTACGAAAAACGCATTGGTAACTCGATGTTATAAAATCGCGCTCTTATGTGTAATTCAATGAGTAGTAGAACAAACATATGAGTCGAAGTTTATCTGTTCCTTCTTGGATTAGAAGCCGATATCTGGGCCCCTCGATGATTTTGTTTTGACCTATGTACCGGGCCCGGTCAGAACTAAATTGATGTGTTTAATAAAGTTCTTTGTCAAACAAATCGGAAATCGGGAAACAAATGTTGGACAATAAGTAAGACATTGTTCCATGTATTTGTCCGACTGATATCTAGAACAGAGGATTATATGATCACTTATCTTAAATGGCGTACCATCATTTTCTCAGTTTCGAGAAACCTTGAAAAGAGCTACGATTGCCGATCGGTTCCTGAAGTCATACTTGCAGTAATAGTTATTAGACTTATCCAAGTGGGAGACTGTTGGATAAGGTGTCTAAGTCCATAACTATTTCTGGTATGTACTTGACCCGACCCGGCATGGTCCATTTGGGTTGCATGGCACCATGCAATTGGATAGACTAAATGAGAGAAATAATACTTGGAGATTATTAATATATTATAAGTTCTAATATATTAATAATATTATTTGATTAGTTTGATCAAGAATTAATTTAGAATTAATTAAGTGATCAAAAGATAACTAATTAAATATATGGGTTGATTATGTAAATCATCCATATCTTGTATAGTGGGCTAAAGGCTCCATGGACTATCAAGTTGGGTTCCACCCATAGGATGCTCCATGGGAGTTACAAACCCATGGGTCATGGAAATGAAGAGTCATGACACATTAGGGTTTAACCCTAGATGTGTCAACACTATATAAGTAACATGTTCTCCACCCAAAATCGGTTACACACTAAGAAACAAGAGGGCTTGGCCGATTTTGAAGAAGTGAGTATTCTCTCATAAGTTCTTCCAAGAGCATTCGGTGTTGTGTGAAGCATTTGAGGCATCACACTTGGGGTGCTAGGCTCACAAGGTTTCAAGGAACACAAGCAACAACAAGGTAAGTTATTCTATCTAGACTTTATGTTAAAATTGTTCCCCATGTATGCTAGATATGAATATAACCTTGGAATTCAACTTTGCATGACAATTAGACAAACATAGATCCAAGGTTATTAGGGTTGAATGTACACTTAGGAAGTGTTAGAATGCTCAAAACCTATCAGTGGTATCAGAGCCTAGGCTTGTTTGTTCTTATTTGTGCTTAAAAGTTGAAAACAGAATCGGAAATTTTGCTGTCTACGAATGGACTCGTTGAGTCTATAGGGGGGACTCGTCGAGTCCATGAGTATCTTCAACCAACTCAGCGAGTCAGTTTATGCACTCGGCGAGTAGGGTCGAATGAGTGCAGAATTTTGATTCAGTTGCTGGAAATGAATTAGAAACATTACCCTAAACTGTTTTGGTAATTGAAAAACTTGTTTTTGGTGGTGTAATGTCTTTGCTAATTCATTTACAACAACTAGTTATCAAAATTACAAAGTTTTATGTAATTTTTGATTGTGTTCATATTCATGTTCTTGTTCTTATGATGTTTTAGATGATCATAGGAATTATTTGTAACCTATTTGGTAGTTTAATTCTTGATCATAATGTGTTTTAATGGAGTTCATAACTTATCCTTAAGTTATGGAAAACCAAGAGTCACACTTGAGTTAAAACCATTAAGAAAACACAAGAGTTAGAAAAATGAAGAGTCTTCATTTTATTACTCTATTAAACTCATAAGTTACAAGAAATGAAAAGTTTTGAAAGTTACAAAACTTGCCCTCAAGTTTTGGAACAAGTAAAGTTAAGTTAAAACTTTAAGTTCCAACCCCTAGAATTTTAAAAGTTAAAATTCAACCCTTATACTTATATTATGATGATTTAATAATTATATATATATATATATATATATATATATATATATGTGTATAAGAATAAAGTCGTCTTACCGCTAGTACGCCTCATTCACGAAGTCGGTCTATAAGGTGGGTATAAGGTTGTTGCCTATAAAATGGTGACTTAATGGGTGTATATTCTCACCCACCGCTTGCTTGACTGGTGGAGGGTCGTTAGCCGAACGGGTAAGACAAGGACTTATAAATTCTCATTCAAAGTATGATGAATATAATAAAGTAACTAAATGTTTATTAAATTCCCAATCTTAGTTACTTTAGGAAAAATGTGAATAAGGTGCTAATCCATGAAATTACACTTTACACTTTGTCTAAGTCGTTGGTGGAGCATGTGTGGTTAACCGGCACACTAACTTGGACTTAACAAGGTAGGTAAAGGGTGACTTAAGGTTTATTATAGTATCGGTGGAGCGTGTGTGGTTTACCGGCACATCGATTGAGTGATAAACTTTAAGGGTACCAAGTGATTTGCATGGTTACTTCACACCTCGTTTTGTGATCCTCGGCATCCCAGTCACAAAACCTGGAGGGCACTCCCGAGATTGAAACATGCCTTTGAAAAGTTCATTGGATCTCAAAGAATCTAGGAATTTCTAAAATCAATAAAAACTAAATATTTAATATTTCGGTTTTCGTGGTGGAAATTGGTGAATCGTCATTCACCTACCTTTCAAATATGGTATAGCTTAGATTACGGCATACCTCTTCTAAGTTATATTATATTGTGATTGGATCCTAGCCTTAATATTACATTTGGGTGTTTTATTAAGGACTCTCTTAAATCTAAACTAAATTCGTTCTTCTCTCTCAGATGTCTTCAAATAATGCTTCTGGCTCGAATCCTAATGGCTCCTTTACTCTTATGAGTTTGTGTGGGAAAGTCACCTTTGATGGATCCAACTTCAATAAGTGGATCAGAAACATCAGGATGATTACCCGCTACGAGGACAAAGAATATGTCCTTGACAAGGAGCTTAAGGAAATTGACGAGTCCACTGCAACTCCCCAGGAGATCGCTGACTTTCATACTCATGAAAGAGATGCAACCAAGGTGGCTTGCATCATGTTGGCCACCATGACAGCTGAACTCCAAAAGTCTTATGAAGATTTCTACCCTTATGAAATGCACCAAGATTTGATGGAAAGATACCATCAAAGTGCACGACAAGAGAGGTACGAAGTCATCTGCTCCATGATAACAACCATGATGAAGGACGGAGAGTCCATCACGAGCCACATGCAGAAAATGCAAAGGTATGTGGATCGTTTGCTGAAGCTCAATGTGAACTTCCCTGAGGAGCTTGCAATAGATATCATTTTGCACTCCTTACCATCGTGCTATGATCAATTCCGCATGGCATATCACATGAACAAGGAAGAGGTCACCCTCAGCAAACTTCAGGGACTTCTCAAGACCGCAGAAACAGGTCTTAAGGGGAAGTCGGTTGCTATCACTCCTACTCCAGACTCAACTCCGGTCTTGGCAATCGGGCAAAGTCGAGGGAGGAAGAGAAAGAGATCTTCAAAGGGTACCAAGGCTCGGACCCTTGATGGCTCTTCTTCAAGTGGAACCAAGAAAGGTTTCATTACTCCTTCTTCTGACCCAAAAGAGGCTGAATGCTTCTATTGCCATGAAAAAGCTCATTGGAAGCGAAACTGCCCAAAGTACCAGCAAGATGTGAAGGATGGGAAAGTCAAACCCAACCATGCAGGTATTTACACTATCATTTCTAATAACTCACCCCATTCGAAATCTTGGATCCTTGATACCGGTTGCGGTATTCATATTTGTTGTGACTTGCAGGGACTAGGAAGAAGTGAGAATGTGGAGCAAGGAAGAATAAACTTAATCATGGGGAATAGGAAAGTTACACCTATCACCAAGATTGGAGTTTATACTTTATCGCTAAGTAGTGGGTTAAATTTAGATTTGAATAAATGTTGTTATTCGCCAGAAATGGCAAGAAATATTATTTCCTTTCATGCAATGTACAAACAAGGTTTCACCTTTTCGTTTGATAATGAAGTTGGTTCGATTAATGCTTTCTTTAATAATGTACTTTATTTTAAAGCATTACCTTGTGATGGTGTGTATGAAGCTGTATCTATTGTAGATAACTTAGGAAATAATGTTTTGTGTATTGATTCTACTAATAATAATAACTTGGATAAAGCATCATTATGGCATTGTCGTCTTGGACATATAAGCAAGAAACGCATAGGCCAACTCCAAAAAGATGGAGTCTTGGAGTCGTTTGACCTAAAGTCAAATGATAGTTGCGAATCATGCTTACTTTGAAAAATGACAAAGTCACCCTTCACAGGCTCGTGTGAAAGGGGTGAAGGTTTGTTGGACCTTATACACACGGATGTGTGTGGACCATTCAAACATGCCACAAGAGATGCTAATCGTTATTATTTGACTTTTACTGATGATTACAGTAGATATGGATATGTCTACTTAATCAAGCATAAGTCAGAGACTTTCGAGAAGTTTAAGGAATTTAAACAGGAAGTCGAGAATCAATTGGGCAGGAATGTTAAGATGCTTCGATCCGATCGAGGTGGTGAGTATCTTAGTTCAGAGTTCCTCGACTATCTAAAGAAATGTGGGATTGTCTCACAATTGACACCTCCCAGGACACCGCAGTTGAATGGTGTGGCTGAGAGGCGTAATCGAACCTTGTTGGACATGGTTCGTTCCATGATGAGTCGAGCTTCGCTACCAATCTCATTCTAGGGGTATGCCTTAGAGACTGCCGACCATATCCTTAATCTAGTCCCTACAAAGAAAGTTGCCAAAACTCCTCACGAGATGTGGACTGGTAAAGTACCTAAACTAGACCACATCAAGATTTGGGGCTGCGAGGCTTTCGTGAGACGCAAGACTCGTGATAAGCTCGAACCCCGAAGCGAGAGGTGTATTTTCATCGGCTACCCACAACAATCCTTTGGTTACCTCTTCTACAGACCTAGTGACAATGTGGTCTTTGTAGCAAGAAGAGGAGTCTTTCGAGAAAGAGAGTTTATAAGCCAAGGAGACAATGGGAGCCAAGTTGATCTTGAAGAAATTCAAGAGTCAAGTGGTGAAGGAACTTCAAACTCTAGCCCTCAACTTGAGGAGGAAACTCCTGTTGAGCCAATTGACGAATCTGTACCTCTGAGGCGTTCCACGAGAGTTAGGAGTGCACCTGAGCATTACTATGGATTCCATATTACTGCAGAAGGTGAGACACTTATTAGTGATGAGACACTAGTAAGTCAAGATGACCCTAACAGCTACGAGGAAGTCATGGCAGGCCCCGAGTCTGCTAAATGGAAAGAGGCTATGGATAGCGAGATACAATCCATGTATGACAATCAAGTTTGGAACTTGGTTGAGAATGTACCAGGTCGAAAGACTGTAGGGTGCAAATGGGTCTTCAAGAAGAAGACCGACATGGATGGTAAAGTACACACTTATAAGGCTAGACTGGTTGCAAAGGGCTTCTCTCAAATTCCTGGAGTGGATTATGATGAGACCTTTTCTCCGGTAGCCAAGATTAAGTCTATTCGGGTTCTGTTAGCCATAGCCGCATTTCATGACTATGAAATTTGGCAAATGGATGTCAAAACCGCTTTCCTTAATGGGAAGTTGGCTGAAGATGTTTACATGAGTCAGCCAGAGGGTTTTGTCAGCAACGAGTACCCTAATAGAGTGTGTAAGCTTGAGAAATCCATTTATGGATTAAAGCAAGCACCTCGCAGATGGAATCTTTGTTTTGATGAAAAGGTCAAGGAATTTGGCTTTTCTAGGAGTGAAGATGAATCTTGTGTATATGTCAAGGCTAGTGGGAGTATAGTTAGCTTTTTGGTATTGTATGTGGATGACATACTACTCATAGGAAATGACATTCCAACCTTGCAGGAAGTAAAGTCCTGGCTTGGAAAGTGTTTCGCTATGAAGGACCTTGGTGAAGCTGACTATATTTTGGGAATAAGGATCTTGAGAGATCGGAGTAAAAGACTAATTGGACTTAGTCAAAGTACCTACTTGGAGAAGGTTCTGAAGAGATTCAGAATGCAAGACTCCAAGAAAGGAGAGTTGCCCATCCAGAGTAGCGCCAAGCTGAGTAAGACACAAAGCCCTAGCACTGAGGCTGAGATAGCATAAATGAGTCGAGTACCTTATGCTTCGGCTGTAGGTTCGATCATGTATGATATGACGTGTACTCGACCTGATGTAGCCTTTGCCTTGAGCATGGTTAGCAGGTTTCAGGGGAATCCTGGCAAGGCACACTGGACTGCGGTAAAGAATATTCTCAAGTACCTACGAAGGACTAAGGACTGGGTCCTTACCCTCGGTGGGAGTGATGACTTGAGAGTTGTAGGGTATAGTGATGCTAGCTTCCAGACTGATAGGGATAACTTCCGCTCTCAGTCGGGCTGGGTCTTTACCCTAAATGGAGGAGCAATTTCTTGGAAGAGTTCCAAGCAAGAGACAGTGGCAGATTCTACTTGTGAATCAGAGTATATTGCAGCTAGCGAGGCGGCAAAGGAGGCTTTATGGCTGAGGAACTTCATTGGAGACCTTGGAGTTGTACCAGCTATTAAAGAGCCAATGGAAATTTTCTGTGATAGTGAAAGTGCTGTTGCCTTAGCCAAGGAACCAAGGGATCACGGGAGATCCAGACACATCGACAGAAAATACCATTTCATCAGACATCGGATCGAAGAAGGACTCCTCGTGGCAAAGAGGGTATCATCAGATGAGAATCCGGCAGATCCCCTCACGAAGGGACTGACTCGGGTTAAGCATCTCCAGCATGCTCGGAGCATAGGGCTGAAGGATGATATTAGATTTAGTAGTTAGATAACCTCGAAATTTGTAAAGTGTAATTGACATTTGATGATGAATAAAAGTGTTTTATTTATGAGTAAAGTGTTACTATCTCTTGTCGATCGTTTACTATATTTCTTTTGCATGTTTTGACTTCCAGAATAATTTTGTTTGGTATAACATGTTATTCAAACCTCCACAGTCGGTCATATGTCGGAAGTAGGTATGAATCAAGACTGTCATGTTTGGTTGTAGAGGTCTGGGACAAGGCTACAACAATCATGAGTGCTCATAAGTTCTGAGCATTGGACTCAACCCACGCTCACTGGAATCACTTCATGGAATTCTATCTCGAGTGATCGTGAGACGGTAATATCATATAAGTCTTTAAACCTAGAGATATGATTTGTTACTTACAAGTTGGTTATGCATTGATTGTACGAAAAACGCATTGGTAACTCGATGTTATAAAATCGCGCTCTTATGTGTAATTCAATGAGTAGTAGAACAAACATATGAGTCGAAGTTTATCTGTTCCTTCTTGGATTAGAAGCCGATATCTGGGCCCCTCGATGATTTTGTTTTGACCTATGTACCGGGCCCGGTCAGAACTAAATTGATGTGTTCAATAAAGTTCTTTGTCAAACAAATCGGAAATCGGGAAACAAATGTTGGACAATAAGTAAGACATTGTTCCATGTATTTGTCCGACTGATATCTAGAACAGAGGATTATATGATCACTTATCTTAAATGGCGTACCATCATTTTCTCAGTTTCGAGAAACCTTGAAAAGAGCTACGATTGCCGATCAGTTCCTGAAGTCATACTTGCAGTAATAGTTATTAGACTTATCCAAGTGGGAGACTGTTGGATAAGGTGTCTAAGTCCATAACTATTTCTGGTATGTACTTGACCCGACCCGGCATGGTCCATTTGGGTTGCATGGCACCATGCAATTGGATAGACTAAATGAGAGAAATAATACCTGGAGATTATTAATATATTATAAGTTCTAATATATTAATAATATTATTTGATTAGTTTGATCAAGAATTAATTTAGAATTAATTAAGTGATCAAAAGATAACTAATTAAATATATGGGTTGATTATGTAAATCATCCATATCTTGTATAGTGGGCTAAAGGCTCCATGGACTATCAAGTTGGGTTCCACCCATAGGATGCTCCATGGGAGTTACAAACCCATGGGTCATGGAAATGAAGAGTCATGACACATTAGGGTTTAACCCTAGATGTGTCAACACTATATAAGTAACATGTTCTCCACCCAAAATCGGTTACACACTAAGAAACAAGAGGGCTTGGCCGATTTTGAAGAAGTGAGTATTCTCTCATAAGTTCTTCCAAGAGCATTCGGTGTTGTGTGAAGCATTTGAGGCATCACACTTGGGGTGCTAGGCTCACAAGGTTTCAAGGAACACAAGCAACAACAAGGTAAGTTATTCTATCTAGACTTTATGTTAAAATTGTTCCCCATGTATGCTAGATAGGAATATAACCTTGGAATTCAACTTTGCATGACAATTAGACAAACATAGATCCAAGGTTATTAGGGTTGCATGTACACTTAGGAAGTGTTAGAATGCTCAAAACCCATCAAAAGAATCCCTGGAGGAGCTAAGGAACCCTAATCTTCGATCCTTGGAAGAATCAAGGCTATTAGGTTAATCATTCCACTTAGCTTTGGGATTTAAGATGTTTAGCTTAGTTAAATCTGCTATTGAGTTTGTTTTTATCATGACTATGAGGTAAATTTGTTTAGTTTCTGTTTGGGAAGACTAATTTGCTCCTATAGTTATAATATACTTTTTGATTGATTATGATTTAGTGATTTTATTAAATTAAGTTTGTTAATGAACCTTATGCATCGATGATAACTATTTTCTGTTAATTGGAAGGTAATTAAGCTGCATGAACATCTCTTGATTATTAACCTCGTATGTATTGTGAACACTTGATCATATGCTTAAGAGTAATGAATATGAAATTAAGATTAATAAGAAAATAGGTAAGTTAATGTGTGAGCTTCTTTGAGGAACCAACAAACAAGAGGTTAATTGAAATATCAACTTGATTAACCAATTACAAATCTTATTTATTCCAAATACTTGAACTAAGGAATTAGTTAATTTAAACAATTGGCCACTGCTTGAATTAATTAACTGTCTAAGGGTTAGGAGTAATGAACATGAACCTAACCACTATAGTTGGTAACTAATAATAATGAATTTATTTTAAAAAATAACCATAGGAGTGAATTAGTTGAACCTAAACAGAAACCCTTTAATAAATTTGGTGAATTTGTCATTTGTTTTAATCTTAGTTAGTTAATTGTTCTATTTGCTTTGTTCAAGTTTCTAGTCTTCTAAAAATAGAGAAAAAACCCATTTACTTTAACTATTTGCTTAGTTAAAATTAGTTATTAGATCAATTTCCGTTCCCAGAGTTCGATACCCTACTTGTCCAACTATACCACTAAAAGACAGGTTCACTGCCTTTGTGTGCTTAACTCATTAATAAAAAGTAGAATTAAAACTAGTTGGTTTTCCACACATCAAGTTTTTGGCACTGTTGCCGGGGACACAACTTTCTCAATCGACATGCTAGACGAACTATTGGAGGAGTGTGTAGAGGAAGATTCCAGCGAGTCCACAAATGTTGATGAAGAGTTTGATGCAGAAAAAGAGTTAATGGAGATCGAAAGGCTGCTGGAAGAAGCTGAATATGAAGAGATAATGAAGCAAACTGAGAGCCCTACTCGCCAATTAGGGACAATCTACTCGCTGATTTCCTCCTTTGAAAAGGAGGAATTCGTAAATTCAGCCACCAACTCGCCGAGTACCCTACCTGCACTCGGCGAGTCCAACAGTCAGAACCAAAAATCTGAGCTGAAAACATTACCTGAACATTTGGAGTATGCTTTCCTTGAAGAGGGAAACCAAAAGCTAGTGATTATAGCCTCTGACCTGTCCAAATATGAAAAGGAGGAGCTCGTGCAAGTGTTGAAGAAACGGAAGCGTGCCATAGCTTGGAGCATCACCGACATCAAGGGAATAAGCCCATCTTATTGCTCTCACAAGATCAATATGGAAGAAGGAGTGAAGCTGGTTGTGCAACACCAAAGAAGACTGAACCCAAACATGCAAGAAGTAGTCAAGAAAGAAGTGGTCAAACTCTTAGATGCGGGAATTATCTATTCCATCTCCGATAGTCTGTGGGTGAGTCCGGTCCAAGTGGTGCCCAAGAAAGGAGGGATGACGGTCATAACCAACAAGAAGAATGAGCTAATTCCGACATGAACGGTAACCAGTTGAAGACTGTGCATCGATTATCGAAATTTAAACGATGCCACTCGAAAAGACCATTTTCCCTTACCTTTTATTGATCAAATGCTAGAAAGGTTATCGGGCCATAGCTATTGTTGCTTTCTAGACGGATTCTTAGGTTATTTTCAAATACCCATAGACCCCATGGACCAAGAAAAGACCACATTTACTTGCCCAAATGGGACTTTTGCTTATAGGCGCATGCCCTTTGGGCTATGCAATGCACCCGCGACTTTTCAAAGGTGCATGATAGTCATATTCCACGACATGGTGGAAAAATTCATGGAAGTCTTTATGGACGACTTTTCTGTTTTTGGATCTTCTTTCCATGATTGTCTCACAAACCTTGAATTAATGTTTGCTCGGTGTGAAAAAACCGATTTGGTCCTCAACTGGGAGAAATGTCACTTTATGGTCAAACAAGGTATAGTGTTGGCCCACAGAGTTTCCAAAAAGGGAATTGAAGTGGATCGGGCCAAGATTGACACCATTGCCAAATTACCCCCACCAACTAATGTGAAGGGAATTAGAAGTTTTCTAGGACATGCAGGTTTTTACCGGCGTTTCATAAAAGAGTTTTCCAAAATAACTAGACCTTTGACACAATTATTATTAAAAGATGCACCATTTAATTTTACTAAAGAGTGTTTAGATGCGTTTAAATTTTTAAAGGAAAAATTAACTAATGCCCCGATCATTGTTGCACCAAATTGGAGCTTACCCTTTGAAATTATGTGTGCTGCTAGTGAAATTGCATTAGGAGCTGTCCTTGGTCAAAGGGTTGATAAGCACTTTCGACCCATATATTATGCTAGCAAGACTCTAAATCCAGCCCAAGAAAATTACACTACCACGGAAAAAGAACTATTAGTTGTGGTGTATGCTTTTGATAAATTCCGTCCATATTTAGTTCTATCAAAAACAACCGTTTTTACTGACCACTCTGCTATCAAGTATTTGTTTGCCAAACAGGATGCCAAGCCAAGATTGATAAGATGGGTGTTACTTCTTCAAGAATTAGACATAGAGATACGAGATAAAAACACAATGGAGAATGTAGCAGCTGACCATTTGTCAAGACTTGAAAACCCGCAATTGCATGAAGATAGAGTTGGCGATGATTTCCCGGACGAGTATATTATGGTAGCCGTGGGAGAAGAACCATGGTTTGCAAATATAGCTAATAACTTAGCTAGAAATTACATCCCAAAAGATCTCACAAGTCAACAAAAGAAGAAATTCTTTTCTGAGATAAAATATTACTTTTGGGATGAACCATATCTTTTCCGAAGCTGCACGGATGGGATCATACGAAGATGCGTGTTCGGAAAGCCGGAAGATATTAGAGCATTGCCATAGCGGGCCCACGGGTGGACATCACGGAGCACATTACACGGTAAAGAAGATCTTTGACATTGGCTTTTATTGGCCCACAATTTTTAAAGATGCAACCCAATTTGTCAAAGAGTGTGATGCTTGTCAAAGAGTCGGAAACATTTCATCTTGAAATGAAATGCCACAACATAGTATACAAGTGTGCGAGGTATTCGATGTGTGGGGGATCGACATCATGGGACCATTTCCCGTGTCTAGAGGCAACAAATACATCTTGGTCGTGGTGGATTATGTATCCAAATGGGCGAATGCACAAGCATTACCAACAAATGACAGTCGGGTAGTGATGCGGTTTTTGAAGAAACTATTTTCACGATTTGGAGTCCCGAAAGCACTTATAAGTGCTCGAGGCACGCATTTTGCTAATGATCAACTAGAGAAGGTGCTAAGAAAATATGGGGTAACCCATAAATTTTCTACATCCTACCATCCACAAACTAGTGGACAAACCGATGTGACGAATCGAGCTTTGAAGCGAATTTTGGAGAAATCGGTCGGGAGCAATCGCAAGGAATGGTCAGAGAAGCTAGATGATGCACTTTGGGCTTTCCGTACAGCTTTCAAAACACCTATTGGTACTACACCATATAGATTGGTGTATGGAAAGCAATGTCATTTGCTGGTGGAGATAGAGCATAAGGCGTTTTGGGCCTTAAAAATGTTAACTTCAACACGGAGCAACTCAAGAGCAACCGGTTGATGCAAATGACTGCCCTCGAAGAGCTTAGGAATGATGCATACTCGAGTTCATTGATTTATAAAGAGAAGACCAAGATGTGGCATGACAAGAGGATTAAAGAAAATAAAGAGTTTCATGAAGGCCAAAAAGTGTTGCTCTTTAATTCAAGGTTAAAGCTTTTCTTGGGGAAACTAAGGTCGAGATGGGATGGTCCTTTTCTGGTGAAGAAGGTGTTTCCACATGGTGCTATAAAGCTATTGTCAAGAGATGGAACTCCTTTCAAAGTCAATGGACATCGAGTCAAGAAGTATGAAGAAGGACTCCCCCGGAATGAAGGAATGGAAGAATTGATGTTGCTGGAAGGGGTGGCAACCACGTAGAAGGGGAGGAGTCCAGCTAATGACTCCTTAAAAAGAAGCACTTCTCGGGAGGCAACCCGAGCTTCAAGTTTGCATTTTTTTTTCCTTTACTTTATTTCTATTTTTATCATTTTCATTCATCTTCTTTAATGAATATAGTTGCTTGAGGACAAGCAATGCCTAGAGTGTGGGGTGGATGGTTAAAAAAATAAGAAAATGCATTATTTTTCACAAACATTAAAATTTTTGTCAATCTGCAAGGGTTACTCGCCGAATAGGCACGCATACTTGGCGAGTACCTGCCTAATTGAACCCAATAAATGCGATTTCGGAGTCATACTCGGCAAGTAGGTCTCTCCTACTCAGCGAGTAGCAAATTTACACAGGTGGTTTACAATCTGTAAAAAAGGGTTTTCACCCATTCATTCCTCACACTCGCCGTGCAAATCAGTTCTCAAGCCCATTTGCGATTTTTTTTCTTCAATTTCCACTCAATCTTCATCTTTCCAAGAAAAAGGTAAGATTTTTTTACTGTAAACTCATTAAAGATTCAGTCTTTATCAATGAATGGCCCTATTTTGCCTAGATTCGGATTTTGGGGGTAACCTCAAATTCTAGGGTTCTAATTTTGCCATGAATTAGGCAATGTTAGAAGTAATTTCTGTTAGATCCATGGTATATTGAATTAATACAACAAACCCCTGTGAAAAATTAGGAGTTTTAGGCACCCTACATATGAACGAGACACATCCAGTCTCGCAGTTCATCCTACTCGCCGAGTAGGTGTTACGAACTCGACGAGTAGGCAGTCTATGCAGTTTTTTTATTTGATTTTAATTACAGGGTTTTGCTTGTTTGTGTCTTCTTTATTGTTGTTTTGCAGATACCATGTTTAGAAGGAGGCAATCTTCGAGAGGAGGAAGCCAAGGTGAAAACCCGTGGCTCTCGTTCCGACAAATAACGTCCAAATCCTCACAAGCCCGCGCCAAGAACAAGCTAGAGGCGCTGAAACAAAAGGAAATTCATTTGCCTAATGTTGTGGATTGGGATTGGTTCGGCAAAGTGGGTTTGGAAGAAGAGCTCACTCCTTATTTGGTAAAGGATTGCAATTTAGGGGGTAGCACCATCATCTGTGATGGGTGGCTGCAGTTGTTCAAGATACAGGAACCGGTATATGCTGAGTTGTGCTGGGAGTGCTTTGCTACCATCTCATTCTGAGGTGGTAGTGAGTATTACAACCCCCATGTGATTACTTTTTCTCTTGGTGGGGAGCTGCGACAGTGCAGCATGGCAGAATTCTCTTGGAGGCTGGGGGTGTATGACCAAAGCACCGTTCTTAATGAAGATTTTGAAGGATTTCTGGAACACTGCCACAGGGATCTTCCCGAGGGGTGGTGGCTTCTACCTGGTGGAACACAATTGCCAACCGGGTGTACATTCCTTCTACCGCTCTGGAGGGTCATATCCGCTCACCAATCCATCGCCTTATCCACCGCCTTGTGGCCAACACTATCAACATGCGGAAGGATTGGGACAAAGTCCCAACCCTTGATATTTTCTATCTCTGGAGTATTATTACTCCTGATGCTTTCTGCAATCTCCCCTATTGCATTGCCAGATTTTTAGCTGAAGGGGCATTTAAGGAAAAAGTCAACTCCAAGATAAATGGAGGCATGTTTGTTACGAGGCTGGCCAAGTCATTTGGAGTGTTAGACTTACCAGAGGCGAGGGCACTCACGGTCATTTACCCTCCACCGTTCAACACTTTATATAGGAGGGCCCGGATCGTTGAGAAGTTTGGCGACTCCTTTTCCATTCCGCATGCGGATGAGCCGTCAATCCCTAAGGAGCCGGGAAGACGGGTTTGACAACGTAGCGAGAGGGTACGGGAAGACCCACCAGTTATTTCGGTGGAGGAGGATAATGATGGGTGGAACCAAGTGGAGTACCGGCGCTACCTGGATGATATCGGACGAGGGGTTAATTATAACAACCAATTGTTCGAGTATCTTTTTGAGAAAATGAGCATTGCTCTAAGGCCCGGCCTGGGATACCCGTACATTATGAATTGGGAAGAGAGAATGATGAGAGTTGATGGAGGAGGAGGAAGTGGAACTGGAGGGGAGAACATGGAAGATGAAGAAGAATGAAGACTTTGTTTTGTTTTTTTTTTATGTTTTATGATGTTTTGTTTTGGATGATTGTAAACTTGGATAATTTTTTTTTTGGTTGGGATGATTATTACTTTCACTTTTAGTGGTTTATTTTCAGGTATGGAAGATTATGAAGCATACTAGATTATTGAGGGTCAAGTAAGGAATGAGAGAAGTTCAAGAAAAATTATACAAAGTCCTGTCCTTAGGATCGAGTCCGTTAGAGTCGAGAGTCGTGAAGAGTGTTGCTGCTGAAGGACTTAGAGAAAGGGTCATTGAAATGTCAAATTTCAAAACCCAAGGTCAAAGGAAGAAGAAAAGAATTAGTTTTGGAAATACAGTGCTTACTCGCCGAGTGCACAAAATCTACTCGGCGAGTACATGGGAGTATTACACAAATGGTTCCAAGCTGAGATCCACTCACCGAGTACATGACACTACTCGCCGAGTAGACTTGCAATTTTCAAGTCTCAAAGCTATTTTGAGCACTTTCACTGCATCATTTATCCACTTTTTATGAAGAGTTTTTACTGGAAATCTTCTAAGAAATTTGTTCCACGACATTTTGAAGCTGTCAACCACACGAGACGTTTGACACCCAAGACATGGATGAGTTGTTCCCATGTCTAAAGTCGATTGAAGATGGATCTAAAAAGAAGAGAATCAACCATATCGACTGCTACCCCAGGGGAGTTTGTTCCAATTCTCTCTATATTTGCATTTTTATTATACAATGAGGGCATTGCATAAAATAAGTGTGGGGTAGCGGGGTTGGTCACAAATTAGAAAATTTAGAATCTTAATTTAGGTTAATTTTTAATATCTTTTTCAAGTGTTGCATGCCAAAAAGGAAATTACTTAGGAATTAATTTAGAAATTTTGGTAAAAGCAATTAGGATGCCAAAAAGGAAATTACTTAGGAATTAATTTAGAAATTTTGGTAAAAGCAATTAGGATTCCATGTTAGAATTGTGTTGATAACTGCATGTAAACCCAAATGTTTACTTGAGCCTATATACGTTCTAGTGCATTTGTGGCTTCCTTATTCCAATGAAATCATGAGACAAAAACACGACCTTGCTCAGCCTGAGGGATGGAATATGTTTAGCATCGTGTACCAGAAACGTATCCAGGAAAATTATTATCTTTAGCTAATAAAGGTTGAAGTTGAGCGTCCCTGCTTAAGCATGTAGGATTTTGAGTGAAAAAAGTGAGTTACATGTAAAAAAAAGAGAGAGAGAATTACAAGAAAAGTTTGAAGAATTTTTGGAGCATTAAAGTTAAGTATAAAATATGAAGATCGAAAATTCCAAAGAAATTCAAAAGTGAAGATATCAAAAATCAAACAACAAAAGTGGTGAATTCAAAGAAATCAAAGGTCAAATGTCAAAGAAATGAAGAATTCCAAAAGAGCTCCATAGTGGTATCATAAATTGTAATTGTCTAGATTATGTATGCTTGGGTTGCTCCACCAAAAATACCTTGAGGTTAGGAGGTTTTCTGACGATGGATTCGGAGGGATGCAAAAAATGAGCATAGTTCAGGGTGAGTGGGTGAATGTTTATGAGGATTGTGAGTATTTGGAGTATGGGGGTATTTAGGACAATTATAGACACAAATGCATGCGTTGCGGTCTTGGCATAATGGTTGGGTTAGATTGGAGTTGTCATATGTGGTTATAATATGTTAAAATTCAGTTTTGCTTGGGGGCAAGCATGTCACACCCCCAAACCAGACGACGGAAACGTCCTGGGGTGGAGGACTTCATTTGCAGTATCACAACACATGTATCATAGTAATCAAAGTACAAACAACCATTGTATTTAAAAGTATAATATTTACATGTGTTCAATCATTGTATATTGAAACCAAAATAGTTATACAAAAGAAGAAGATAAGACTCATAATGGCTCCATCTTCTCAAAAAGCTCGGGGAGTACCTGTTATTATTTCCCTGAGAATACAAGTAATTTGAAAAGAGAGTATCAACAATAAGTTGAGTGAGTACATAAGTCTTGATGTTTGCATGGGTGTCTTTGTATTTTGAATAAGAAAATTGTTCTAGAAAATCCCATATTTTCTGTGGTATGTGAAAAATAGTTTTATTCCCATAAAACCGTCCTATTTGTGAACCAATGTATTTGTAAAACTTGTAACTGAGTGTGTGACTGGCTTCGCCAACTGTTATTGAAATCTGTAGTATACCATTGTACATTGTATTTTGTAAACTAGTACTTTGAAGATGTACTTACGTTTAGTTGTTTATACACTAACATGTTGTTAATATCTTTTTAATGAGTTATTATAACCATACTAAGACCTGAACGCCTGAAACAAACGCCTTGTGAGCGCTTAAACTGTTGATAACAATTGCCACTCATTGGCGAGTATGCCTGACTGTAGCTAGGAGCCTGAGTGCGGGGTTATCAATCCCGATATAGATCTACACACAACTTGTTTCGATCCCCGGACTGGAGATTCTGGTTATAATGTCAGGGCTTTACCTTGGTTGTCTAAAATGAATTAAACAATCTGAATTGGATATCTCATAAAATGCATATAAACGTTACATGTATATTAGTTATGAAAACCCAATCATTCTGAAATAAATGATTGATAATATGTTCTTGAATTAGTATTCCGAACATGTATTTGACAAGTGTAAACCCTTGCTTTGTTTTGAATTAAAACCCTTGTTTCATGTAAAACAGTGTATTCATGTATACTTAAATCATGAAGTATTGCTCTATGTATTATAAATTATACCTATTATAATTTATATGTACTTTATGAATTGTTAAATAACTATATTTGCATGTAATCCTTTGCTCAACATATTACAAAGGGTATTTCAACTGATGAGATATCTTATATATTTATATACATAAACAATTTTATATATCCAAATATGTATATTTGGGAAAAATATAAGTTTATAAAAGAGTTCAATATTTGGAGTATTTTTGATGTTTTAAAATCGTTTTATCGTGATCTGAAATCATTTATTTATAACACAAAGTTTTTGTGTTATACTTGTATTCCCCCCATTAAAACAATAGAAATTATGAAGATATAGGGGTATGAACTCACATGATAGATGGTAATTTGGACAGAGTTTTAAAAGGAGAGAGGATGAATTCTCAAGAATTTCGGGGCTTCAAGGATTACTTCGGGTTCGAGTCTTGATACCGGGTCTTTAGGGGTTGTATATGAGCTTAGGAGAGTGGAGAATGTGAAAGAGGGTGAAATTTAGGGTGAAAAAGTGAAAATTCTTTGGAGCCCTCGCATGCCTTATATAGGCCGAAGCCTAGGATCGAGGCCATGCGAGGCTGCCTCGTGTCGGACAGGTGGCGAAGGGAGGGGAGGTTCTTCGGTTCGGAGGTTCGCTGCTGGCTGGCTCGGATCGGACCGGACTTCGGTCCAATAGAGGAACGACACGTGCGAACGGAAGGTGCGGGGGGCGTGCGAGGCGTCTGCGAGGAATGTCTCCGGTGTGTCTCATGCGAGTCTGTCCGGTTCTAAGTGGACCTCGGTTGCGGTCCAATCAAAGGGCGACACACGAAGCTGCGGCCCAATTAGAAGACGCCACGTGGAGGCTCGCATGCGAGGGTGACGTGGCGTTACTGTTCATGCGAAAATTCCCGGTTTTTGTTATTTTCTTTATTTTTTTTACAAAACTTGTAAAATTCATAACTTTCGCATACGAACTCCTTTTTTTACGTTCTTTATATGCACGCGTAGGTAAAATTATACTCTACAACTTTCGTTTAGACTTTGTTGGCTAATTTTGACTTTATTTTTAATATTATTATTTTAAACAGACCGGGACGTGAATCCGTTATAAATTCATAAATTCTTCATACGACGTCCATTTTTGTCTGTCTGTTTACCATTGTACTACTAATGACGAGACCTTCAATTCTCATTTAGGTTGTGTCGGCTAAAAACCACTCGATCTTTATTTCGAGTTTTTAGCTGTACACTGCTATACTGAAACTTCGAAAAATCATAACTTCCTCATACAAAATCAGATTTTGGCGTTCATTTTATGAAAGTTATCGATTTAACATAAACTATAACTTTCATTTAGATTGTTAAGGCTAGAAAGTCTTTTATCAAAATTTCAGTTTTTACACTGAACAGTGTTTTGCCGGTTTTGTCGCGGATTTTCGATTGGTCATAACTTCTTCGTTATAACTCGGATTTTAGTGTTCTTTATATTTTTGGAAACCTTGTTACAATCTCTATCACTTGGTTTATCCCAATTGAGATTATTTAATAATTTATTTTTGAGGGTCAATTATGTAAATACACATAGTATGCTAAAATTTCTCTTTATTAATTTACAAAGAAGTACAAATTGACCTATACTATTACATAGGTTTGAAATAACGGTTTGTTACATTATCCCCCCGTTAGAGAGAATTTCGTCCCGAAATTTACTTACATATAGACTAGGGAAAAAGATGTGGGTATTTCTGTTGCATTTGATCTTCCCGCTCCCAAGTGAATTCAGGTCCCCAGCTTGCATTCCAGCGAACCTTCACTATCGAGATGCGACTTTGTTTGGTTCTCTTAACTTCCCTGTCTAGTATCTCTACAGCTTCTTCCATAAAATTGAGGCTCTCGTTTAACTCGATTTCCTCGAGTGGTATCACAAGAGTCTCGTCGGAAAGACACTTTTTCAAGTTCGAAACGTGGAAGGTAGGATGAATGTTACTCAGTTCTTGGGGTAATCGTAGTTTGTAAGCTACAGGGCCGATTCGGGAAAGAATCTCGAATGGTCCTATGTACCTTGGATTTAGTTTGTCATGCTTTCCAAAGCGTATCATGCCCTTCCAGGGTGAGACCTTCAGTAAAACTCGGTCGCCAACCTGGAATTCCAAGGGTTTTCTCCTTTTGTCTGCGTAGCTTTTCTGTGTATCTCTGGAAGCTTTAAGTCGTTCCCGAATTTGTACGATCCTCACAGTAGTTTCTCGAATAATTTCTGGACCTGTGAGAGCGCTGTCAGGAGTTTGACCTTTAGCTAGCTGCGTGTCTCCCACTTCTGCCCAACATAGAGGGGATCTACACTTGCGGCCATAAAGGGCTTCAAATGGAGCAGCTTTTATACTAGTGTGATAACTGTTGTTATAAGAGAACTGAACAAGGGGTAAATGAATATCTCATGCCTTCCCAAAGTCTATCACACAAGCTCGTAACATATCTTCTAACGTTTGAATCGTCCTTTCACTTTGTCCATCGGTTTGCGGATGGTAGGCTGTGCTCATGTCTAGCCTAGTTCCCAGAGAGTTTTGTAAAGACTGCCAAAAGAGAGGTGAATCTACTATCTCGGTCTGAAATAATGGACATCGGTACACCACGCAGTCGGGCAATCTCCTTGAGGTATGTTCTCGTTAGCTTTTCCATCTTGTCAGTCTCTTCGATTGGTAAGAAGTGTGCGGATTTGGTTAATCTATCAATGATTACCCAAATAGTATTATAACCACTTGATATCTTGGGTAACTTGGTTATGAAATCCATTGTAATCCGCTCCCACTTCCATTCAGGGATTTCAGGTTGTTGTAATAATCCTGAAGATTTTTGGTACTCTACCTTAACTTTGGCGCAAGTAAGGCACTTACCCACAAAGGTAGCGATTTCGGCCTTCATGTTAGGCCACCAATATAGTTTCTTATGGTCCAGATACATCTTGTCTGAACCTGGGTGGATGGAGTATCGGGTTTTGTGTGCTTCATTCATAACCACGTCTCTGTAACCACCGAACTTTGGTGTCCAGATTCGGTTCATGAAATAATAGACTTCATCATCCCTGACTTCGAAGTTCTTGTCCATTCCTCTCAGGGTTTCGTCTGCCATGTTTTCGGGTTTTAAGGCTTCAAGTTGAACTTCCTTGATCTGTGTGGACAAATGCGAATGGATTGTCATGGTCAACGACTTTACCCGGCGTCCCGAGTATTCTTTTCTACGAAGGGCGTCAGCTACTACGTTTGCTTTACCAGGGTGATAAAGAATTTCATACTTGTAATCGTTTAGTAGCTCCACCCATCGTCGTTGTCTCATATTCAGCTCTTTCTGATCGAAGATATGTTGGAGACTTTTATGGTCCGTGAATATTGTGCATTTCGTGCCATATAAGTAATGTCTCCAGATCTTCAGAGCAAACACTACTGCTCCTAGTTCAAGGCCATGTGTTGTATAGTTGACTTCATGTGTCTTTAGCTGTCTTGAGGCATAGGATATTACCTTTCCTCTTTGGATAAGAACACATCTAAGCCCTTTATTAGAAGCATCACAGTACACTACAAAATCCTCTGTCCCTTCAGGGAGAGACAGGATCGGTGCACTACACAAGGCTCGCTTCAGCATTTGGAACGTTGTTTCAAGCTTTTCTCCCCAGCTATAAGTTACACCCTTTTGGGTCAAAGTAGTAAGAGGCTTAGCTATTTGAGAGAAATTTTGAATGAATCTGCGATAATAGCCAGCAAGACCTAAGAATTGACGGATTTCTATAGGTGTTTTGGGTGCTGACCAGTTTTCAATTGCCTTTATTTTTGAAGGGTCGACGTGTATTCCTTCTGAACTGACCACGTGACCTAGGAAATCTACCTTCCTGATCCAAAATTCACACTTTGAAAACTTCGCATAGAGCTTCTCCGATATAAGTGTTTGTAATATTTGATGAAGATGTTGGCCATGTTCCTCTTTGCTCTTTGAGTAGATAAGGATATCGTCGATGAAGACTATAACGAATTTGTCCAAGAATGGATGGCACACTCTGTTCATTAGGTCCATGAACACTGCAGGTGCATTCGTGAATCCGAATGGCATCACTATAAACTCGTAATGACCATAACGAGTTCTGAACGCGGTTTTGGGAACATCTTCCTCCAAAATTCGTAACTGGTGATACCCGGATCTTAAGTCTATCTTCGAGAAGTAGTTCGCCCCTTGAAGTTGGTCGAACAGATCGTCAATGCGAGGCAGAGGGTATTGATTCTTGATGGTAACTTTATTCAGTTCACGGTAGTCTATACACATGCGGAATGATCCATCCTTCTTCTTTACGAACAAAATCGGTGCTCCCCAAGGTGAGAAGCTTGGTCTTATGAAACCTTTGTTTAGGAGTTCGTTAAGTTGGTTGGATAATTCCTACATTTCAGAAGGTGCAAGACGGTAGGGGGATTTGGCTACAGGGGTAGCTCCAGGGATTAAGTCGATTCGGAATTCGACTTGTCGTTCGGGAGGCACTCCTGGAAGATCATCGGGAAATACATCGGGAAAGTTGCAGACCTCTGGAATGCTTGCGATGTCTTTCACTTCTTGATTTTTGTCTACTACATGAGCTAGGAATGCATAATACTCCTTGCGAAGGTATTTTTGTGCCTTAATGCAAGAAATGATCTGAAGGTTCGTTCCGGGTTTGTCGCCGTAGATAATAAGAGTTTCGTTAGTTGGCAAGTTCAAACGAATAGCTCTTTCATAGCATAGGATGTCGGCATGGTTGGGGCTCAACCAATCCATACCTATTATGATGTCAAAACTTTTGATAGAGATCGGCATAAGGTCTATTGGGAAAGATAAGTTATTTAAGGTAAGGATACATCCTATGTATATATCATTGGTGGATTCGGATTTCCCATTAGCCATTTCTACTGTGAAAGTTTTATTTAGTGGTTGGGATTTCTGATTAAGTAGATGTTTAAAGTTGTGGCTCACGAAGCTCCTCTCGGCACCACAATCAAAAAGAATGCATGCATAAGTATTGTTAAGAAGGAACGTACCCGTGACCACTGCAGGGTCTGCCACTGATTCTTCGTGACCTAGTGCTAGAATTCTCCCAACCCCACCAACATTTCCAGCTTTTGGACAATTTTTCTTGAAATGCTCCACATCACCGCATTGGTAGCATGCTCGACATACTCCAGCGGTAGGTACTTGGTTAAGGGGTTGAGGTGGTGTTCTACAGAATTAGGCAATATGCCCTTTCCTGTTGCAGTTATGACACTGCATTTCAGGGCAATTCCCGGTGTGGTGAAAATTACACTTGTTGCATTTAGGGAGGCTACCGACAGAGGGTTTAGTTGGTGCTGGGTAGTTAGGGGAAACAGTAGGTGCAGTAGGAGGTATGGTAGTAGGCACATTAGCAGCATGGACTGCTACTATTTGTTGCTTCTTTGAAGGTTCCAGAGGAGATTTTCCTTTTCTTTTGTTCCAACCCTTCTTCTTCTTGTTGTTGACGTTCTCCCTAGGTTGTTATGGGGCAGTAACCACAGAGTTTTGACGGTTTCCGTGGTCAATAAGTGACTGTGCCAGTTCTTTGGCACTGTCAAAGGTGACACGTTTAGATGCACTGACGCTTGCTTGTATTTGGGGCGAGAGTCCACAAATATACCTTTCAATCTTTTTGATCTCTGGAGTGCCCATCTCTGGACACAGAATCGCCAAGTCACAGAATCGATTCGTGCAAGTTGTTATGTTGGTACCGGTCATAGTAATATTCCAGAGTTCTTGTTCCAGTTTCTGAATTTCCCCTCGCGGGCAGTATTCCCGCATCAACATGGCTTTTAGGTCCTCCCAGCTTATAGTATTAGCCACTGCTAAAGTTAGTGACTTAACATGGCCATTCCACCATGTTAGGGCCCTATCTAAGAAGGTAAAGGCAACAAATTTAACTTTGCTACTCTCTGGATAGGAGCAAATTTCAAAGACCGCTTCTATCTTCTCAATCCACTGCCTTAAAACCATCACTCCTCCGGTTCCATTAAAGGTCCTGGGTTTGGCATTCAAGAAGTCTTTATAAGTGCACTATCTCGAGTGCTCATGGCCCTCGACAAAGTTAGAAGGACGTGGATCAGCTCCTGACCCACTAGTACCAGGAGCATTGATACGAGATAAGGCAGCCGCTACCGCTGCTGTGACTGCCGCTTGGAACATGGCAGCATCGAACTGAGGGGGTGTTGGTGCAGGTGGCGTCGGTGCTTCTGGTTCATTGTTACTCCTTGGATTCCTACGAGGCATCTTTTTCTATAAAAGTCAATAAAAAGATAGTGAGATATCAAGAATGAATATGAATTTGATATCTTTGAACTTAAACACTTAATTCGCAAGAAGCTTGTAAAGAATTGGGAATAGGTGTCCACTGCAAGTATAACTTGCAATAGGATAATATAAAATGGAGTGGTTATTTTTCAAAGAGTATCTACATACCTGTCGATTCTCTTGATATGTATGTAATCTGTATATTTTGACTCTCAAATAGGTCCACAATATTATGAAAGTATCAATATCAAACCGACCTACCAAAATTAAAAAAAATTCACGGCCGTATAGAAAAGTATGAAAAACAACACTGGAATATATATCCCAAAACTTTAGAATGGAAAGTTTGTGAAAATTGTAATAGCTTTTGTTGAACTAAGGTGCTTATTATTTTATTGATGCTTGATTTTGTACATGTGCTGAAAGTAGTCTATACATTTAGTATATTAAACTAGAAAAGTAGTGTAAACACTACTTCCGACGGTTGCTGCGACGGTTATTGGGTTCCGCTTCGTTTTGCGATTTCCAGTGCTTTTCTTGGGTAGCTTGATGCTCCCTTAGTTCTTTGATTTCTGATTCAGCAGTATTAAGTTGCCTTTGAAGGGCTTCAGTATGGTGTTGGGTATCATCTTGCATCTCATCAAGACGAATGATATTTGCGGTGTTAGCCTGCGCAGTCGCATTTACTTCTAAGATTCGGTTAATTGACATCCTTGATTGATCAATTTGTCGGGCTATTCGGTTCACTATAACTGGAAGAGCTCTGTCAGCTGTTCCTCCTTCTGAGACGTTATAAAATCCCCGTGCCATTCTGTAGGGAGGGCGTTGGCCGTCTTGTCGACTCCAATAGTTTATGTATTGGCCCCACTCGGGTATGGGGATTGCTTCCTCTTGCCTTTGGGGATGTATCCCCGGGTTGAAAACTTGTGGCTCTGTATCCGTACCACTTGACTCGCTGTCCTCAAAGGGTTCTTCGTCTGAGTCATCTTCTGGATCTTCCTCTATCCATCCTTGATTGCCATGATTTAGAAAATAAGGGTCCCCTGGTAGATGATGTCCTTCCATTGTGTCTGTACGAGAATAAGGTTACGAGAAATGCCTGACAAACTAAAGCATATCAATGTTTAAATATTCTCATAGTATTTTAGGTTATGTTCTAAAGTTTCTTCTGTAGTTCGTAAGTTTTAGATACGTCACAACACTACTATTACTCCCAAACACATGTTGGTCATATCTGAAATCAATATAGTTGATCAAGCTATATTAATTCTAGATGTGATTACACAACTATCCGGGTATAACTGTAATGTTCAACATCCAAATACTTTTAAGTTCTTATGACTATATACTTGTAGGTATGAGGGTTAGTATACTTCTTGTAAAAATACTTAGAATTCTTAAAATATACTTGTAGTTAGAGTTCTCAGCCCCAATACATTTATAGTTTGTATATCTTTTATGGATTGATATATTGAGTTCACTATAAACAATGCTCTGATACCAATCTGTCACACCCCCAAACTAGACGGCGGAAATGTCCGGGGGTGGAGGACTTCATTTGTAGTATCACAACACATGTATCATAGTAATCAAAGTACAAACAACCATTGTATTTAAAAGTATAATATTTACATGTGTTCAATCATTGTATATTGAAACCAAAATAGTTATACAAAAGAAGAAGATAAGACTCATAATGGCTCCATCTTCTCAAAAAGCTCGGGGAGTACCTGTTATTATTTCCCTGAGAATACAAGTAATTTGAAAAGAGAGTATCAACAATAAGTTGAGTGAGTACATAAGTCTTGATGTTTGCATGGGTGTCTTTGTATTTTGAATAAGAAAATTGTTCTAGAAAATCCCATATTTTCTGTGGTATGTGAAAAATAGTTTTATTCCCATAAAACCGTCCTATTTGTGAACCAATGTATTTGTAAAACTTGTAACTGAGTGTGTGACTGGCTTCGCCAACTGTTATTGAAATCTGTAGTATACCATTGTACATTGTATTTTGTAAACTAGTACTTTGAAGATGTACTTACGTTTAGTTGTTTATACACTAACATGTTGTTAATATCTTTTTAATGAGTTATTATAACCATACTAAGACCTGAACGCCTGAAACAAACGCCTTGTGAGCGCTTAAACTGTTGATAACAATTGCCACTCATTGGCGAGTATGCCTGACTGTAGCTAGGAGCCTGAGTGCGGGGTTATCAATCCCGATATAGATCTACACACAACTTGTTTCGATCCCCGGACTGGAGATTCTGGTTATAATGTCAGGGCTTTACCTTGGTTGTCTAAAATGAATTAAACAATCTGAATTGGATATCTCATAAAATGCATATAAACGTTACATGTATATTAGTTATGAAAACCCAATCATTCTGAAATAAATGATTGATAATATGTTCTTGAATTAGTATTCCGAACATGTATTTGACAAGTGTAAACCCTTGCTTTGTTTTGAATTAAAACCCTTGTTTCATGTAAAACAGTGTATTCATGTATACTTAAATCATGAAGTATTGCTCTATGTATTATAAATTATACCTATTATAATTTATATGTACTTTATGAATTGTTAAATAACTATATTTGCATGTAATCCTTTGCTCAACATATTACAAAGGGTATTTCAACTGATGAGATATCTTATATATTTATATACATAAACAATTTTATATATCCAAATATGTATATTTGGGAAAAATATAAGTTTATAAAAGAGTTCAATATTTGGAGTATTTTTGATGTTTTAAAATCGTTTTATAGTGATCTGAAATCATTTATTTATAACACAAAGTTTTTGTGTTATACTTGTATTCCCCCCCCCCCCCCCCCCCCCCATTAAAACAATAGAAATTATGAAGATATAGGGGTATGAACTCACATGATAGATGGTAATTTGGACAGAGTTTTAAAAGGAGAGAGGATGAATTCTCAAGAATTTCGGGGCTTCAAGGATTACTTCGGGTTCGAGTCTTGATACCGGGTCTTTAGGGGTTGTATATGAGCTTAGGAGAGTGGAGAATGTGAAAGAGGGTGAAATTTAGGGTGAAAAAGTGAAAATTCTTTGGAGCCCTCGCATGCCTTATATAGGCCGAAGCCTAGGATCGAGGCCATGCGAGGCTGCCTCGTGTCATACAGGTGGCGAAGGGAGGGGAGGTTCTTCTGTTCGGAGGTTCGCTGCTGGCTGGCTCGGATCGGACCGGACTTCAGTCCAATAGAGGAACGATACGTGCGAACGGAAGGTGCGAGGGGCGTGCGAGGCGTGTGCGAGGGGTGTCTCCGGTGTGTCTCATGCGAGTCTGTTCGGTTCTAAGTGGACCTCGGTTGCGGTCCAATCAAAGGGCGACACATGAAGCTGCGGCCCAATCAGAAGACGCCATGTGGAGGCTCGCATGCGAGGGTGACGTGGCGTTACTGTTCATGCGAAAATTCCCGGTTTTTGTTATTTTTCTTTATTTTTTTGCCAAAACTTGTAAAATTCATAACTTTCGATTCGAACTCCGTTTTTAACGTTCTTTATATGCACGCGTAGGTAAAATTATACTCTACAACTTTCGTTTAGACTTCGTCGGCTAATTTTGATTTATTTTTAATATTATTATTTTAAACAGACCAGGACGTGAATCCGTTATAAATTCATAACTTCTTCATACAACTTCCGTTTTTGTCTGTCTTTTTACCGTTGTACTACTAATGAAGAGACCTTCAATTCTTGTTTAGGTTGTGTCGGCTAAAAACCACTCGATATTTATTTCGAGTTTTTAGCTGTATACTGCTATACTGAAACTTCGAAAAATCATAACTTCCTCATACGAAGTCAGATTTTGGCGTTCTTTTTTTATGAAAGTTCTCGATTTAACATAAACTATAACTTTCATTTAGATTGTTAAGGCTAGAAAGTCTTTTATCAAAATTTCAGTTTTTACACTGAACAGTGTTTTGCCGGTTTTGTCGCGGATTTTCGATTGGTTGTACCTTATTCGTTATAACTCGGATTTTAGTGTTCTTTATATTTTTGGAAACCTTGTTACAATCTCTATCACTTGGTTTATCCCAATTGAGATTATTTAATAATTTATTTTTGAGGGTCAATTATGTAAATACACATAGTATGCTAAAATTTCTCTTTATTAATTTACAAAGAAGTACAAATTGGCCTATACTATTATATAGGTTTGAAATAACGGTTTGTTACAAAGCAAAAGTCAAGTGTGGGGTATTTTGACATGTGCATAATTAGTTAATTATTTAGCATATATTTTAATTCATTTTTAACTAATTTTGTGTATAATGTGGACAAAAGGTACTTAATAATGCTTAAATTTTGTTTTCAGTCCATAAGACATGCTTCGGAGTAAAAAGGAACAAAGGGAAGCAATTGAAGACCAAAGAGTGAAGAATGAAGGACAAAAGAAGATGTACTCGGCGAGTTCTCGAGCATACTCGGTGAGTACAAGAGAAGATTCTGGAAGATAAGTCAAGACTCCTAATTTGAGACGGATAACTCTCACCTACTCGGCGAGTTGGATCTGGTACTCGCCGAGTACACCCTGTTTTTGGAAATTTTGAGAGCTGAATCTACGACAAAGAATCCCTGGAGGAGCTAAGGAACCCTAATCTTCAATCCTTGGAAGAATCAAGGCTATTAGGTTAATCATTCCACTTAGTTTTAGGATTTAAGATGTTTAGCTTAGTTAAATCTGCTATTGAGTTTGTTTTTATCATGACTATGAGCTAAATTTGTTTAGTTTCTGTTTGGGAAGACTAATTTGCTCCTATGGTTATAATATACTTTTTGATTGATTATGATTTGGTGATTTTATTAAATTAAGTTTGTTAAAGAACCTTATGATGATAACTATTTTTTGTTAATTGGAAGGTAATTAAGCTGCATGAACATCTCTTGATTATTAACCTCATATGTATTGTGAACACTTGATCATATGCTTAAGAGTAGTGAATATGAAATTAAGATTAATAAGAAAATAGGTAAGTTAATGTGTGAGCTTGTTTGAGGAACCAACAAACAAGAGGTTAATTGAAATATCAAATTGATTAACCAATTACAAATCTTATTTGATCCAAATAATTGAACTAGGGAATTAGTTAATTTAAACAATTGGCCACTGCTTGAATTAATTAACTGTCTAAGGGTTAGGAGTAATGAACATGAACCTAACCACTATAGTTGGTAACTAATAATAATTAATTTATTTTAAAAATAACCATAGGAGTGAATTAGTTGAACCTAAACAGAAACCCTTTAATAAATTTGGTGAATTTGTCATTTGTTTTAATCGTTAGTTAGTTAATTGTTTTATTTGCTTTGTTCAAGTTTCTAGTCTTGTAAAACTAGAGAAAAAACCCTTTTACTTTTACTATTTGCTTAGTTAAAATTAGTTATTAGATCAATTTCCGTTCCCTGAGTTCGATACCCTACTTGTCCAACTGTACCACTAAAAGACAGGTTCACTGCCTTTGTGTGCTTAACTCATTAATAAAAAATAGGATTAAAACTAGTTGGTTTTCCACACAACAAAGACGCCTACAGAAATTCGTCAATTTCTAGGCCTCACTAGCTATTACCGCATATTCATTCAGAACTTCTCTCTGATCGCGAAAACCCTTACCACATTGACCCAGAAAGGTGTGACCTTTGACTGGGGAGAGAAACATGAGATGGCATTCCAAACCTTGAAACAAGCTTTATGCACCGCACCAATACTATCCCTCCCCGAAGGGACAGAAGATTTCGTGGTATAATGTGATGCATCCAATCAGGGGCTCGGTTGTGTTCTGATGCAACGAGGTAAGGTCATCGCCTACGCCTCAAGACAGCTGAAGACACACGAGGTCAACTACACTAGACAAAATCTCAAATTAGGGGTGGTTGTGTTCGCCCTAAAGATCTGGAGACACTACCTGTACGGTACGAAGAGCACGATATACACCAACCAAAAAAGCCTACAACACATATTCAACCAGAAGGATCTCAATATGAGACAACGAAGGTAGGTCGAGCTGCTCAATGATTACGAATCCAAAATTCGTTATCATTCGGGTAAAGCCAATGTAGTATCAGACGCCCTAAGCCAGAAATAACATTATGGTCGAAGAGTCAAGTCATTAATAATGACTATCCATTCGCATCTATCCGCACAGATTAAGGAAGCTCAGCTCGAAGCCATGAAACCTGAAAATGTGGCGGGAGAATCCCTGCGAGGAATGGATAAATACTTGGAAGTAAAGGGTGACGGAGCCTTATATCTCATGGACCGAATTTGGACATAGCGATGCAGTGGTTTCATAGACTTGGTCATGAAGGAATCCCACAAAACTCGATATTCCGTTCACCCAGGTTCAGATAAGATGTATCTGTAACTTAAAAAGTCATATTGGTGGCCTAACATGAAAGCAGAGATCGCTACCTTCGTTAGTAAATGCCTTACTTGCGCCAAGGTCAAAGTCGAATACCAAAAACCATCAGGTCTATTGCAGCAGCCAGAGATACCTAAATGGAAGTGGGAGCGGATCACTATGGATTTCATAACCAATATACCCAAGATGACGGGCGGGCTTGATACCATATGGGTCATCGTCGACAAATTGACCAAGTCTGCGCACTTCCTGCCCATCAAGGAAATAGACAAGATGGAGAAACTCATAAGAACATATATTAGGGAGATCGTACGACTGCATGGTGTCCCTATATCTATTATCTCTGGTAGTATAGTAGGTTTACTTCCAGATTTTGGCAATCACAGCAAAACGCCTTAGGGATGAGGCTGGACATTAGTAAAGCCTACCATCCGCAGCCCGCTGGACAAAGTGATAGGACTATCCAAACCCTGGAAGATATGTTGCCAGCCTATGTGATCGACTTTGGTAAGGCATGGGATACCCACTTACCCCTTGTCGAGTTTTCCTACAACAACAGTTGTCACACGAGTATCAAGGCAGCTCCATTCAAAGCCCTCTACGGCCGTAAGTGCAGATCCTCTATGTGCTGGGCTGAGGTGGGAGACACTCAGTTAGCTAAAGGACATGTTCCTGACAGCGCTCTCACAGGCCCGGAGATCATTCGAGAAACAACCGAGAAGATCGTGCAGATTCGTGAACGATTAAAAGCCGCTAAGGATCGACACAAAAGCTACGCAGACAAACGAAGAAAACCCTTGGATTTCCAGGTGGGAGATGGAGTCCTTTTGAATGTCTCACCCTGGAAGGGCACGATACACTTTGGATAGCATGGAAAGCTTAATCCAAGATACATAGGGCCTTTTGAGATTCTCGCTAGAATCGGCCCTGTAGCTTACAAACTTAACCTACCCCACGAACTTAGTAACATACATCCTACCTTCCACGTCTCGAAATTGAAAAAGTGCCTATCCGATGAGACTCTCATAATCCCACTAGACGAGATCGAGATCAACGAGAGCCTCAACTTCGTGGAAGAACCTGTGGAAATTATGGATCGGGAGGTCAAATGAACTAAACTAAGTCGCATCCCAATTGTGAAGGTTCGCTGGAACACTAAGCGAGGATCAGAATACACTTGGGAACGTGAGGATCAAATGAAACTTAAATATCCCTATCTTTTTGCTTAGTTTTTTGTGATAACTTAGTTGTTGAACTCTAATTTCGGGATAAAATTCCCTCAAACAAGGGGATGATGTGACAACCCGAAATTTTCATTTGTATAATTTCCACATCCAAACACTTCAAATATTAGTCAAAGATATTCTAATACATTTTTGGCTGGATTTAAGTCCATTTGGTGTTTTATCTTTATTATCGTAAAGCAATTAAATAATAGGAAGTGTCGTTAATAGTGAGGAGTAACAAACCGAATAACCAACACCTTAGCTAGGTGTTTACGGCCAAACATGACGTGTTTGGGCTGTAAACACCCTTTCTTTAAGAACTCATGCATCTAGTATGAGTTTACTCCCCTTGCCTTCATTTCTACACTTTCCACTCAAGAACACAAGGTTTTTCTCTCAACTATCATCAATTCATCCTTCCAAATCCACCAAATGTAAGTGTTTCCTCTCTAAACTCATTTATACAACACTAAATCTAGTGTTTATACATCATTTTCATCCATGGATTTTGATTTTACTTAGATCTTCAAGCATTTTCAAATCACCAAGAACACACTAGTGTTTTTGGATCTTAAAACCCTCTTACAAGCTTCATCTAGGTAAGTATACTCCTCCTACCTAGTTATCTTCTTAGTATCCTTGAAAATTTATGGATTAAACCCCGAGAACAAGTTTTTATGGTTTCGGGATCTCCCAAAACCGTAAACACCCCCAAAAGGGTGTTTTGATGCCCTAACTCCCTCTCTAGCATTACTTATGGACTAGGAACTTGTTTGAATGATCTATGAATCCCAAAACTCGAAGTGGATGGAGTAACCATGAGTTTACGGCTGTAAACTCATGGGTTTACAGTATTAAACTCCCCAAAAATGTTCCAAGGACCGTAAACTCCAAAAAGTGGGCAATTCATGCCCTATCCACTTCCCAAGCCCTTGAATCAACCGTAGAACCTTTCTTTATGAATCATGAAGCCTTAAAGCACACAAATACACCACTCCCATGAGTTTACGGCCTTAAAGTCATGGGGGATATGGTACAAAAACCGTAAAGACCACTATGTACTACCATTTGAGGAGTAAACTCCAAAGTGAGACTATACTCTCCTTAGATGCAACCCTTAACACTCCTAGCACTTAAAACAATGTGTTTTCAAGCATTAGAGGGTCTTTACTTACTTAATTAGCGATTAAATGTCTATTTAGATACAATTATGTATCACTACATGTTACATAGGATCCGCGTGTTTGTTCAAGTCCTTGTTTGACACCTAGCATCCTACCCGACAATCCCATCCACTCCACTCACTGTAGGTGAGTTCATACCCCTTAATTAACCTTTTAAGGAGAATACTATATACTATACAAGAGAACAATCAATACACTAGTTCTTCCAAAGTACTCTTAGAATGTTCCTTTAGTCATTTAGTGACTTAACCATGTATATTATTATGTGCTCATAGTATGATCGTATAACGGGTCTTATGCATAATATGGCATAAAGGATGTATTCATTTTCCAAGCAAATCAAATATAACTTATTTTATAGCTAGTTCAAACCTATGAGCTAGGTTATTTTGAGGCAGGCTCAAAGCTTAGTGCCACGTAACAATGTCAAGATTCCTCCAAAGGAATTTTATGTCTTGATCTCTTTCAAGATATTATCAATACATGCATAAAGATATGAAACCTTTTAACATTAATTTTATTTATCTCTATAGATTTTGCATTCCAAAGATTGTATCTTATTCTCCTTAAGTCTTTCATTTTAGAAACACATTACATGTCAAGGTTAAAAGGCTTGTCATGGTCAGAATGTAATTTATTATGATGTCTCCTTCATACAAAGTTAGGAATGTCACTATGCTCCCACTAGTTCTTAATAACACACATGTTCTATTCATTTTTATATAAAAGCATACCTTGTGGTTTCATATTAAAATGAGGATTACAACATTGAGATGTTTGCTTTATATCTACAAGTGGATCTCAAGCTTTACACATTTTGTTAGGATAACATGGATTAACTAAACATCCAAGCAAATCTATCTAAATATCTTCTAGTAGATGTTTATTAAGTAAATCAGTCTTTCTTAAAATCTATTTGTTATACCTTATAGTAAGAATATGAGTTTATAGTAAATAATATCCTTGTTTATCTAATCATCTGTACTTGTGAAAAAGTTTGATAATAGTCAATATCATGAGTATGAGAAAAAACTACTATAACAAGTCTGCTTTAAATGTGTTTAGTTATCCATGTAATGTTTTCTTTCTAGAGGAATAACTTACTCTTTCTAGTTTTGCTAAAGACAGAAAGTTCAATCAAGACCATACTTGATTAACATACACAAATTACATCTCATGTTCAATACTCTAACTCACTAATCTGATTCGAGATCTGACATGGCATCTTGGTATTTGATGGATTTGCCAGAAACCATCAATAAAAGTTCCTCAATGGCATATTCCACATTTCTCAAGTCATAAATGATTTCTACCACTAATTCGACTAATTTGTGTTTGTGAATAGCTATTATTCAAGTTTAACACTCCTTCTTAAAACTTGTGCCAATTGTAACTAGATTAGGTTATAGTTCTTGAACTGCTTCATGTCACACACCCGGCCACCGACGAAAACACTAAGGTGCGCAACGTAAATAAGTAATCATAGTTATTGAACATACATTGAACAATACTAATATAATCCTCTATTATTAACAAAATAGAAATTACATTAAAAATAACTATCGCTAAATCACTACACATGCCTAGCAACTGACATTTAAAAAGGTGTAGTAAAACAATGGAAAGTCTTCTATGCAAATCCTTCCAACCTGCTAATAAACCTGAAAATAAATGCAATACAACACGTCGAAAAAAACTGTTGAAGAATTCTACAGGTTTTGACACAAGTATTTTTATAACCAAAAGTGTTTTATAAAATTTTTCTAGTGACCCAGCTTTTATAAATACGTACTTCTCTATCAAAAGTATGAAGATAAATGAGTTATGAAAGTATAATTAGACTTATTTATGAATATCATTTGTTTAAATCCAAAAATACAAATTTAGTAAAATACACATAAGTAAAACAAACTTATATCAAACCTTATGGTTCCCATGACCGAAATACACTTTGTATAAGGAATTTGACTACTACTTTATATAGAGTAAACTCATGTCACCATTTTTGAAATCATAAAATGTCAAATTTTACTCTTGAAACCTTGTACAAGCATTCATAGAGTTTGTATGTAAAATTCATAAGTTTCAAATTTATAAACTTTGTAATATTGTGTAGTAGTATTAATTGAGTGTTATCTTTCATAACATGGGAACCGACACTTAGCTAGAGGGGCGAACTCCTTCCACATAACTATGGTGTTTTCATATAAAACGCAATGGATTTCTATAAATAATTTATTATTTGTAAGTTATTAAACCTTAATCAATCATGTCATGCTATTAATTAAGTGTTATATGACTTAATTTTTGGTATTGACACTTATCAATTAATTCCCCAACTATCACACTACATAAAGTCTATATCAAGTAGTACAAGTGAACAAAAACATCGTATAATCCCGATATCGATTCTATAAGGTAATAAGACAAATATGGGATCATAACCGAAATACGACAATGCAACAACATAAAAAAGGCATGCTAAAAGTTCGACAACAGTAATATGGGTGTGCTAAAAGTTCCACATCAATGCTTTATCAAAATCGTAGAATAAATAGTGTCAAAACGTCAACCCCAAACTCGTCTCGTCGGGAGATGGTTGTAGCTAAAAACATGTGGGCGGGATGTCAACCCGTATAGATCGGTGTCGTTGATTTATACCTTATGTTCCACATACCATACAAACTAATGGTTATAATGAAGAGGCCCAGAGATTAGGACAAACAATCTTAGTGTGGTTACAAACATAGCCCAAGTAGCATAGTAAGTGATCCTAACTTATAAAGCTTTTAGAAACAAATGTACATCATAAAGAACGCCTTGTTGGTTTAATGGATCCTAACAATATATCTAGGCATCCTAATCCTAAACTTTTCGATACAAGAACTTGAATACTTATAATTCTTTGATGTTTAGGAATGATTTTGATTGAAGTCTTTTAGTATTTGGGATTCGTAAGGTTTAAAGGATTTCCAAATTTCTATTGTCTGTTATGATGAAATTTGGGTAGAATAACAACCGCTTATACAATATTTTCAAAGTTTCAACCAACCTTAAACCAATAATTCCCATAATAGAAATTACATTAATAAAAACTATCGCTAATGTAACATCCCAAAATTCAAGGCAAAAAATTTCATTTTTAAATAAGTTATTATGAAACCAAAAGTATAAGAAAGCATCCATATTGTCATGTCATGTCAAAACCAAAGTAGAAATAACCAAAACATGTTATCATAAACAATATCAGAGTGTAATCCCAAAGATCTCATGTGCGGAAAATAATAATGTGATGCATTGCGATCGAGCCGACTCCTTTTCCTTTGAAAACGAAGTACCTGAAACTAAAACTAAAAACTGTAAGCACGAAGCTTAGTGAGATCCCCCATCATACCACATACCAAACAACATACGTACTTCCAGGCAATTCTGGGGTGCCTAAGCTACCCATGTCAAGCCATTTTGGGGTGCTGACCTACCCATGTCAAGCCATTCTAGGGTGTTGACCTACCCATATCAGGCCGTTCTGGGGTGCCGACTACCCTCTTGTCCATCTCAACCGGCAACGAGGACTATTTCACCCCTACCTCTATCATACAATAACAAATATAATCATACGGTTAGACATATCTGGGGTACTGACCTACCCTTCGATCCTAACGACCTGGTTGGGGAAAAGTTATTCCCTACTACTACCACTAACACACATAGCATATCACGTAAGCATATCACATAAGCATATCTCATAAGCATATCTCATAAGCATATTACATAAGCATACCAAGATAATTATCATAAAGACAATTATCTACCAATTACTCTTGTTGGTGGGTTGGCATTGTGGCCTTAGACCCACCCCTACTGGAAGGTAACTCACCTCACATTGCTGAAGTCCCGTAGACATAGCCCCCAATTGTTGGATGACAAATTCCCGATCTGTCAACATCAAAACATCACCAAATTAATAATTGGGTTCCCACACAGAACCATAAATACATACTTAGGGGTAAATACTACTTTACCCCTAACTTATCTTTATTAAAGCCTAAGGCCCAATCCAAAGGCCCAAAGTCCACTATGAGTCAAAGCCCAACATATGGCCCAATTTTCTAAATTGGGCCCAAACCTTTACAAGGTCTTACCATAAGGTCCAACCATTTAGTCCAGTCCATGTAACACCCGGTTTCCAAGGTACATTAATTAATATTATAATTTGAATTGTGTTGAGGTGACTCGACGAGTTGGTGCTTAGACTCGTCGAGTCAAGTCGCGAATGGGTGACGTGGAAAATGATTAGACTTGACGAGTCAGGGGGATTCACTCACCGAGTCAGAGCTGGCAAAAGAAACCGTAATTTCTCGGGTTTGGGACCTATTTACCCTTATAGCCACCATTTGCGACCACCAGACCCTTGAGAGAAACCCTAAGAGTGCTTTAGCGTTTGTGAGAGGAAATAATCCATTATTTGATCTTTGTGGGTTGGTTTTGCAAGAAGAAGGTGGTTCCAGCTTAGAGGAGGCCAAGAAGGTTTCATATATGTGGATCTCAAGCAAAGAACATCATCCTTGAGGTAGCATATCGATCCTTTTTCTGTTTTGTTGAAGAATCCATGGATATAGGGTTTTCTATACCCTTTATTGGGATGATTGTTGGATATATGGTCCCTTATCATGTTTGGACTTTGGATCTGGACCCATAGTGGTCCAAAGAGCTTTATCTATCTTGCTTTATGATGAGTTATGGAAGAAATGTGCTTAGGATGTTGTATTCGGGGAATATGCTTCAAGTAGAGTTATTTGGTTGATGCATGAGTATCAAGTTTGAACCCTTACGTGTTTATTGAGCTTAGGAAGGTCAGATCTATGGATTAGAGGAACAGATCTGACCTTAAAAGGCCATTTGAGTTTGAGCATGGAATGAACTCGCCGAGTCCTTGAGCAGACTCGACTAGTCGGATCGGGTTGTCTTATGACTCACATAGTTGATGACTCGCCGAGTTGGGAGAGTGACTCCATGAGTTAGATGGGGATTTAGGGGACTTGAGTTCACATCTGAACTCGCCGAGTCAGTGCCTAACTCGACGAGTTGGGTCAAACGGATGGCCATTGACCAACATTGACCAGAGTTGACTTGTGTTGACCTAAGGGAATTAGTCAAATTAAGTTAGGAAGTTGTTAATTAGAGATTTATTTATCCTATAGCAGGAAGCTAGGTCAGAGGATTGAGCATGAGTGATTATATGACATCTTCGAGGTGAGTCTTCTCACTATGCCTTACCCGATGGGGTGATTATGTGTGACTGGAAGGTCTTATGTGTATGATGAACAATGTGATGTATGTTGTATATGTTATGTGTTATGATATGAGTATGATGATACGGACTAGAAGGTCAACAGAGTTATGGGATGGAAATCCCCTGAGACACCTGGATCGGAAGATCCCATAGAGTTATTGCCTGGAAAGGTGTATGTGTTGTACAGGGTATTTTGGGGAACTCCCTAAGAATTATTGCTTACCCTTTGCGTGTGATGTGTTTTCAGGTACCAGTGATGATCACAGGAAGGCGCCGACATGATCAGTACACACTTATGCTGGAGATGATTTGAGATTTTGGGGATTTTGATTTGCACTTATGTTATGTAAAAACAATTGATACATGTTTTTTTTAGAATTCTGATTGGAGTATTTTTACTAAATTAAAATGAAAAATTGTTTTGAAATTTCACGATGTTACAAGTTGGTATCAGCGCCTTGGTTTGAGGGATTCGGATTCACCTTCAGGTGTATTTGAACTCAAACTGAGGATTTAAGAAACATTTTCATAAAAGAAACAATTTGTCCAAAAAGTAAAAGAATTTGAGGAAAGCAGAAAGAAGCAGTGTGTACGATCAGCCAGCGCCCGAACAATGATTTCCCAAAATACCCTTACACTACGTGTTATAAGATATGATATGATATGTTATGCATGCTAGAGTAGGCTAGGTATTCATGTTTGGACTAGAGTGGCTTGATTTGTGATGCCTTAGGCTAGGAGATTTCTGCTGCTAAGAGATGCTTGAGAGCGAGTAGGTAGCAGTGAGGAGCTTATCAGGGGCTTACAAAAGGGTAGCCTATGCTAGCGAGATGTAGAGTATTTGTGAGCTAGGATATTAGGAGGAGGACTTGGGATGAATGTTGATGCGGTGTGGGCAGTAGTATTGGGCCCGTACTACCGAAGACACCGGATCAGTGCGCAGTCCAAGTAAGAATCCTTAGGGTACTAGGTAGCAAGTACAGTTGAGTTATCGAGTGCAAGTATGCTCGAGCGAGTCTCTGATATTTTATGTTGTATTTCAAAGGTATCATGGTTGGGACACGCTACAGACCGGGGACTAGCTAGGGGTGTGAGCGATGAGGAGCTCCGCCAGCTGATTCATGATGAGGTGGCTACGACCATCCACGCTTAGATACCAGAGATGGTCGGGTCTATCAAGACCACGCTGATTGATACTTTTGATGAGCGGTACACCGCTCTTACTAACGTTGTTGTTGTCGCGGCCACCGCAGCTGTCGCTGCTGCCAGGCTATAGGGGGTGACTCGTTGTTGTATCGGGAGTTCAGCAACACGAAGCCACTAGAGTTTGATGGGACGCAGGATCCAACTGTTGCGATGAGATGGATATTTGATATCGAGGTATGCTTCTATACCTGTTCGTGTCCAGAGCATCTGAGGGTTCGATTTGCACTGAACCAGCTTCTCTTTGGAGCGAAGGACTGGTGGAAATTTGTGACGGTACATCTTACTTCTATGGAGATCTCAGCTGTGACTTGGGAGCGGTTCACCACTATGTTCAGAGACGAGTACGTTCCCCCGGTGGAAAGGGAACGGTTGGCCCATGAGTTCTTGAACCTCAAGGAAGGTACTGAGTCAGTTACTGTGATCACCAGGAAGTTTCATGAGAGGGCGATGTTCTGCCCTGAGCACGTGTCGTTTGAGCAGGCGCGTATGAGCTAGTACTTGAGCATTCCGAGGAGGGACATTCGGGAGTTCGTATCGAACTCAACATACCGGATATTTTCTGAGCTTTAGGCAAATGCCCGGAAGAGGGAGATTGAGTTGGAGACTCAGGCCAGGGAGGAGGCGAGTCTCATGGATTGGATAGGCGGCCGACACAGTCTCAGCCAGCAGCCAAACGGGTAAAGCCCGTGATTCGAGATCTGGAGGCCACAAGGGCCGCACTTGCGGAAAGTGCGGCAAGGAACACGATGGAGTTTGTCGATCCGGTGCTTGCTACAAAATGTGGTAAGGAGGGGCAAATATCCAAGGACTGCCCCAAGAGATTCATGGTTTGCTTTAATTGCAACCAGAAGGGCAATCGAAAGTCTGAGTGTTTGCAACTGCGAGGGACAACACAGGGAGCACAGCACGGATCTGCCCATGCCTCCATGCGCGCTACTGAGGTTCGGCCAGTGAAGGTCAAGGCACCGAAGGCTCGCGGGAGAGCCTTCGAGTTGACAACGGAGGAGGTCCGCATAACACCCAACATCATGGCTGGTATGTATTATGTTATTATTTGTTTATGATGAGATCTTTTGTTTATATTATGATATGTGTAGGTACCTTCCTTGTGAATTTTGAACCTGCTTTGGTGTTGTTTGACTCGGGTGCGAGTCGGTCATTTGTTTCATTAGCATTCAGTAGACACATCAGTATTCAACAAGAGGCGATGAGTCGACCTCTAAGAATTTCTATATCTAACGAGTGAGCAGTGTAAGCCACAGATGTGATTTGAGGGTGTGCGCTTGAGATTTCCGGCGTTGGGTTTCCGATAGATCTAGTCCCGATTATGGTGGGGATGTATGTGTCATCGTAGGCATGGATTGGTTGAGCCAATTTGGGGTTGTGATAGACTGTGAGCAGCAATTGGTGACGATTCGAGATCCTAGTGGGGGAGTGCTGACATTCTATGGCGAGGGAACTCAAAGTGGGTCAACGTTCTGTTCAGGTGCCAGAGCAAGGCAGAGTTTGCAGTAGGGCTACAAGGGGTTCGTAGCTTATGTGATGGATACGAGGATTGATTTAGAGAGACCGAGATCAGTTGGTGAGGTTCCGATAGTGTGCGAGTTCCCGGACGTTTTCCCCAAGGAATTTCTGGGTGTGCCTCCCGAGAGGCAGGTAGAATTCAGTATCGATGTGGTTTCGGGGGCAACACCTATTGCCAAGGCGCCCTATCGCCTTGAGCCTCCAGAGATGCAGGAGTTATCATCGCAGCTTCAGGAGCTGTTTGGGAAGGGGTTTATTCGGCCGAGTAGCTCGCCGTGGGGAGTGCCGATCCTTTTTGTTAAGAAAAAGGATGGTTCACACTGGATGTGAATTGACTATTAGGAGTTGAACAAGTTAACGGTCAAGAACTGTTATCATTTTTTGAGGATTGATGATTTGTTCGATCGGCTTCAAGGGGCATATTGGTTTACCAAGATAGACTTGTGGTCTGGATATCACCAGATGAGGGTGCGTGATGAGGATATCCAGAAGACAACGTTCAAGACTCGATATGGGCACTATGAGTTTGTGGTGATGCCTTTTGGGCTCACCAATGCACCAGCAGTGTTCATGGATCTCATGAACAGAGTATGTCGGCCGATGTTGTATCGATCGGTGATCGTGTTTATTGATGATATTCTAGTGTATTCTAGATCCCAAGAACAACATGAGGAGAATTTGAGGGATATCCTCGGGGTATTGAGGTCGGAGAGGCTTTATGCCAAATTCCCCAAGTGTGATTTTTGGTTACGAGAGATCCAATTATTGGGGCATCTTGTTAATCAAAATGGGATATTGGTCAACCCAGCTAAGATTGAGGCAGTGATGAGTTAGGAAGTGTCGAAGTCCGCCATGGAGATCAGGAGTTTTCTAGGGTTGGCCAGTTATTATCGGATATTCATTCAGGATTTCTCCAAGATTGCAGTGCCACTCACTAGGTTGACCCGGAAGGGTGTTGCTTTTTCATGGGGTCCAGAGCAGTAGACCTCCTTTGAGACTCTTCGCTGGAAGTTGTGCGAAGCCTCGGTGTTTTCCCTTCTAGAGGGAGTTGAGGATTTTGTGGTATACTGCGATGCATCGTTATCAAGGTTGGGTGCAGTACTTATACAGAGGGGGCATGTGATAGCATATGCATCGAGGCAGCTGAAGCCTCATGAGGCGAGGTATCCCACTTATGATCTGGAGTTGGGAGTGGTATTGTTCTCCCTTAAGATCTGGCGCCACTATTTGTACGGGGTTCGGTGTACCATTTACATGGACCACAAGAGTTTGAAGTATTTGATGGATCAGCCCAACCTAAATATGCGGCAGAGGAGATGGCTGGATGTGGTGAAGGATTACGATTGTGAGATCCTATACCACCCGGGCAAGGAGAATGTGGTAGCCGATGCCCTGAGTGGGAGGGCAGAGAGTGTTCCAATACGAGGTATGTGTAAGAGAATGTCCGTGATGACTCCGGTGTTAGATACCATTCGTGAGGCTCAGGCAGAGGCTATGAGACTGGAGAACCGTAAGAAGGAGCGAGTGTTTGGGCAGGTATCTGAGTTTGTGACTAATAGCCGAGGGCTTATGACTTTTCATGGTCGGATCTGGGTGCTGTTTATTGGTGCGGCATGCAGTATTTTGATGGAGGAGGCGCATAGATCGAGATTCTTGATCCATCCCCGGGCCACTGAAATGTATTTGGATCTGAAGAGAGACTATTGGTGGCCTTATATGGAGAGAGATGTTGTGTGGGTTATAGAGAGGTGCTTGACCTGTCGTCAGGTTAAGGTCGAGCACTAGCGTCCGCATGGCAGGTTGCAGCAACTTGAGGTTCCCCAGTAGAAGTGGGAACATATTTCTATGGATTTCATCACCAAACTGCCAAGGATCCCAAGGGGTGTCGATGAAATTTGGGTGATTGTGGATCGATTGACGAAAAGTGCTCACTTCCTTGCTATCAGTGAGAGTTCTTCCGTATAGAAGTTGGCAGGAATATGTGTGAGGGAGGTGGTGTCTCATCATGGTGTGCCGATTTCAATTGTGTCAAATTGAGATGTATGTTTTACTTCCAGGTTCTGGAAGAAGTTTCATGACGAGTTTGGTACGAGATTGCATTTCAACACTACTTATCACCCCCAAACCAATGGTTAGAGTGAGCGGACTATCTAAAAACTCGAGGACATGCTTCGTACATGTGTATTAGACTTCAGAGGAAGTTGGGACACGTATCGGCCTTTGGCTGAGTTTTCCTATTACAACAGCCACCATTCGAGCATCGGTATGCCTCGCTTCGGACTGTTGTATGGAAGGAGGTGTCGGACTCCCATTTGTTAGCGGACTCCCATTTGTTGGGGAGAGGTAGGGCAGCGTATGATTGGTAGTATGGAGATAGTACTCCAGAAGACTAAGCAGACTCAGTAGGTTAGGCATAGGTTGTTGACGGCTCAAAGTCGCCAGCAGAGCTACGCGGATAAGCGTCGCTCAGAGCTCGAGTTTCAGGTTGTTGATTCCGTTCTCCTGAAGGTATCACCTTGGAAAGGTGTGATTCGATTTAGAAATAGAAGCAAGTTGAGGCCTTGATATATCGGTCCATTCAGGGTGATAGCTAGAGTAGGCATTGTAGCATATCATTTGGAGCTACCTGCCGAGCTGAGTCAGATTCATGATACCTTCCACGTGCCTCAGTTGAGTAAGTGTATTGCCGATGAGTTAGCAGTGGTTCCATTAGAGGACATTCAGGTGAACGCGAGCCTAAACAATGTTGAGAGGCCAATCGCGATCGGAGATAGGAGGATCAAGGTTCTAAGGAACAAGGAGGTGTCCCTGGTTTAGGTCCAGTGGCAACATCGGAAGGGGTCCGAGCTGACTTGGGAGCCGAAGTTAGAGATGCGGGAACAGTATCCAGAATCGTTTGCAGAGCGAGACTTTAGAGGCGAACTCTGATTCTAGTAGGGGAGAATTGTAACGCCCAGTTTCCGAGGTACATTAATTAATATTATAATTTGAATTGTGTTGAGGTGACTCGACGAGTTGGTGCTTAGACTCGTCGAGTTAGGTCATGAATGGGTGATGTGGATAATGATTAGACTTGACGACTCATGGAGATGCACTCGCCGAGTCAGAGCTGGCGAACAAAACCTTAATTTCTCGGGTTTGGGACTTATTTAAGAACACTTATAGCCACCATTTGCGGCTACTAGACCCTTGAGAGAAACCCTACGAGTGCTTCAGCGTATGTGAGAGGAAAGAAGCCGTTATTTGATCTTTATGGGTTGGTTTTGCAAGAAGAAGGTGGTTCCAACTTAGAGGAGGCCAAGAAGGTTGCATATCTGTGGATCTCAAGCAAAGAACATCATTCGTGAGGTAGCATATCGATCCTTTTTCTGTTTTGTTGCAGAATCCATGGATCTAGAGTTTTCTATACCCTTTATTGGGATGATTGTTGGATATATGGTCCCTTATCATGTTTGGACTTCGGATCGGGACCCATAGTGGTCCAGAGAGCTTTATCCACCTTGCTTTATGATGAGTTATGGAAGAAATGGGCTTAGGATGTTGTATTTGGGGAAAATGCTTCAAGTAGTGTTATTTGGTCGATGCATGAGTATCAATTTTGAACCTTTATGTGTTTATTGAGCTTGGGAAGGTCAGATCTATGGATTAGAGGAACAGATCTGACCTCAAAAGGCCATTTGAGTTTGAGCATGGAATGAACTCGCCGAGTCTATGAGCAGACTCGACGAGTCGGATCGGGTTGTCCTGTGACTCACACGGTTGATGACTCTCCGAGTTGGGAGAGTGACTCAGTGTGTTAGAGGGGGATTTAGGGACTTGAGTTCACGTCTGAACTCACCGAGTCAGTTCCTGACTCGACGAGTTGGGTCAAAGGGGTGGCCATTGACCAACATTGACCAGAGTTGACTTGTATTGACTTATGGGTATTAGTCAAATTAACTCAGGAAGGTATTAATTAGAGATGTATTTATGCTATAGGAGAAAGCTAGGTCGGAGGATTGAGCGCGAGTGATTATCCGACATCTTCAAGGTGAGTCTTCTCACTATGCCTTACCCGATGGGGTGATTATGTGTGGCTGGAAGGTCTTATGTGTATGATGAAAAATGTGATGTATGTTGTATATGTTATATGTTATGATATGAGTATGATGATATGGACCGTAAGGTCAACAGAGTTATGGGATGGAAATCCCCTGAGACACCTAGATCGGAAGATCCCATAGAGCTATGGCCTGGAAAGGCGTATGTGTTATACATGGTATTTTGGGGAAGTCACTAAGCATTATTGCTTACCATTTGTGTGTTATGTGTTTCAGGTACTAGTGATGATCGCGGGAAGGCACCGACATGATCGGCACACACTTATGGTGGAGATGTTTTGAGATTGTGGGGACTTTGATTTGCACTTATGTTATGTAAAAATAATTGATACATGTTTTTTTGAGAATTGTGATTGGAGTACTTTTATTAAATAAAATGAAAAATTGTTTTGAAATTTCACGGTGTTACAGTCCAACATTCAACATTCTAATGGACCAATATCACATAATCATAAAGGCCCAAACTATGACCCAATTTTCCATATCGGGCCCAAACCATCATATGGGTCTTACTTAAGCCCATCAACATATTCTAGTCCATAAGATTATTCTTGGATGGCCCATTAATAATTCAATTACCAAAGCCCAATGGAAAGGCCCACCTCAAGGCCCAAGTGAAATTTGGGTGTCACATAAAATGCCGATTAGGGTTAAATGTTTCTCACTTAACCCATTAAGGACTTAACCCACTAAGGACTTAATCCACTAAGGATTTAATCCATTAAGTACAGTATTGCTTAGATTAATTTCTGCAAATGATTATTATTTAATATTTCAAGTTATTAAATAATTCCCGTGCGTGTCCCGATAAATTCTCAAAATTAGGGTTTAATTGGCATTAGGGTTTTCCAACCCAAATACTAGCCCATTTATTAATTTGTTGGGCCTTTAGGTCAATAGGGCTTTATTGGGCCTATCAGGCCCACTAGAATATCATTAATCCCATTAGTCACATGTTTTTGATGGGTTTCGAGCAATACATAATTCCTATGGTGTACATGTAGACCCTAATAGCTTTTGGATCTAGTTTGTCTAATGAACATGCAAATGAAAATCCAAAGCCATAAACCCTAGATCTAATAAACTATAACTGAAATTAGGGTTTAGATCTTACCTTTGATTGTTATATAGCAATAACAATCAATCCTTGGCTTCAGAAAGCTCAGTGCCTCAAGTGTTGCACCTCTAATGGAGCCACAAACACCACTAAGCAACTTGGATGAAGAGGGAGGATAGAGGAAACACCAAAAACGTCCAGAAACCCTAGAGAAACTCTTAGCCACGTTTTTGGGGTATAAGGGTTCCTTATATAGGTAGGCAATTAGGGTTATCTAACAAGGAAACCCTAATTTGACTGCTTAAGCCCTAAGCAGCCCAAGGATCCCTTCTAGAACATGCCTTGGACGAAAATCATATGGCCTTCCCATAGATTTCGGCCAACCTATATTCCAAGGTGCTCCATAGCCCAATTGCAATTATCTTATAATTACAATTTCAGTCCCCTAAGTTTAATTAATCTCTTTTAGCCACAAAATTAATTATTAATTAATTCTTGACTAATATTAATTAAACTATATGATTTCTCCTTTAATATATTATTCTTATAATATATTAATAAATCATAATTAAACCTTCTCTCCTTAATTCATCCTACATATTGCTATGGTGAAGGCAACCCAAAACGACCATGCTTATAATCGGGTCAAGTACATACCAAAATAGTTATGGACTTAGACACTAATCCAACAATCTACCACTTGGATAAGTCTAATAACTATTTTCCTTATGACTTTAGAACCTGATCAGCAATTGTAGCTTTCATAAGCCACTATCAACTCTGATCTTATCAGATACACATGTCCTTTAGATAAGGGATCATATATTCCTCCATTCACAAGATATCGTATAGAAACAAGATGTGAATTTCAATCATTCTCTCTATACTTTTTCCCGATTTCCAATCTATGACGATTGACAACAGACTACAATTGAACGCATCAACTTAGTCCCGGCTTGGCCAAGCGCTTAGGTGTCATCACTAAATCATCGAGGGGCCCACATATATCGCTTTTATCCTACTTTGGGTAAAAGAAATGGATAAACTTTGACTCGAATGCTCGCTTGTACTCACTCATCGAATCACACACAACAATAAGTTTTATAACACCAAGTTCCTGGTGCGTTTACTTATCATCAATGTGCAACCAACCAGCAAATAACAACTCACACGTCTCGGTTTCAAGAATATACAATATTATCGACTCACAATCACTCGTGATGAAATCCATGAAGTGATTCTTGTGAGCGTGGGTTTAATCCAATACTCTAATCTTATTAAAGTACTCATGAACTCTGCAGCAAACTTTTGCTATGTCTAAACTCTTTAAACAATCTACAGACTCTTCATGATAGTCTTCCTTCATACCTACTTCCAACGTATGACCGACTGTGGAGGTTCGAATAACCCATTTATTCTGGAAGTCAAAACATGCAAACTGAAACACAACAATAATTCTTAATCCTATATGGCCCCAAACTTGTGGGAGTAAATAAAACACTTTTGTTTAAACACCATATTGATTACTCATGATTCATCATTTACTGTTTTAGAAAATCAACTTATTAGTCAAATTACAACAGTAGCTGTCCCATGCACAAAGCATGCACACTATGTTTCCTATGGTCCTTACTTTGTGAAATAGATCAATTGAAAAACTTTTCCAATGATGCTCATTTAACAATTCCCAATCCTTATCATTAGTGTTAGAACACAAGGTTCTTGCCACTACTAGAATATGCTAGATTCTAACATTTTATGCAACGATCCTTTAGCAAAATCATAGCATAAAAGTCACCAAGACTTGGCCAATGAAATTACAAAGTACTCTATCGGAAATTGTTACACGACAATTCTATAGACGTGAGGTCTCACATTCAAAGTACATTCCTTTGAACATTCTTTTTGCATAAAATTTTCTAATCTAGACATAGACTCTCAATATCTAACTCCCAATATGGAAACATTTCCATATTTGCCATAAGACAACTCATTCTTAATAGAATCTTATGTATTCATAATAATGTCGATATGGTCCATCCAATACCATACTTCCAACTACTCACAAGCGACCAATCCTCAGCGAAATTTGGATCGTCCTTTGATAGTTGTTTAATTAATTTAGTGAAAACCGATTCTAGTCCTTTTTCGCTCTTAATGCGCTAGACATCTGGACAATTTTAGAATAGTCGAATATTATAGCATTTGCAATGGATCCTATACCCGAAGCATATGGGACACAATGCATAATGTCTTACATAAAGATATGATACTTTATCAATCTTCTGCCATAATATTTGTGTCACGTTCTCACAATTCGAACTATGAAGAGGGATGTCGTAATCATAATCGAAATTTAAGAACACACTATGTATCCTTTGACTAAATTTATTAAAATATCTCAATCTAAGCTTTAGATTTTGAAACGAAGTATAATATTCTCTCCCTTAATTATAGAAAAAGCAACTTTTCAACCCATGCAACTTTGCAAATTGAATCTTTTTTTTTCGATAATTAATATTGCTAACTTGAAATACTTACCATAATAATCATGCTCCCATTAACATGATGATTATTTCCTTATTGGCATAACACTTCTGCTCCCACTAGCTTTGACATGTATTTAGAAAACAATGGAACTTCCAGAAGACAATGCTTATTGAATTCCTTAAGTTCATATTTCCAATACATGATGCTTTGATAAGCCTTTATCTAAGCTTCTTAACTTCATACACCCTTGCCTTAGAAAGCTTACATGTGTGTCTAAACAAATTCAGAACTTATGTTACTAAGTCCCAAATTTTCAGACTAATTGCCAAATCTCACAATTTGAACTATGAAGAGGGATGTCGTGATCATAATCGAATTTGAGAATACAGTTTACACAACTGCTATCTCCTTAAAATATCTCTTAGTGAAAGCATTTCCTCACAATGATTTTCATGAAGGAGAGAAATCTTATAACACTTAGATTTTATAGCGTATGTGTTCCTATCCATGTAAATTTGTCATAACAACAATCATAAGACAATGTTTGTGACAAATCCAACTCATATGGACTAAACTTGTTAAATCTTAATTTCTTGCCTCATGGCAGCACGAGTGCTCAACATTGCTTCTAGGTTTTTAAGCAGCTCACCCTTACCTATCAATGTACTCTCCATTGATCAGGGTATCTTTCCTTTATGCAACTAATTTAGAATTCGTAGAGCTCACATGCATAATTAACTCAACTGGAACGGCACAGAAACAAAATTATGTCAACATGATAGGTTGTAAACCCTGAAGTCATGTGCTAGTGATGATTAACTAGGTTTATTCTTGAATTTGTTCTTGAAACTTTTCAAGACATTTAAGACTCCCACTGACTCCTTGACATATAAGGTTCTCTTGTCAAGAAACATTTCTTGACAAAAAAAATATTCAAGAGTTAGTGTAGCTTCTTATCAAGTTTAACACTTCACTCAATTTGTCCTAGTTGGTCTTTTTCTTATTCAAGACATCACAACTTGCCAATTTCAAATGTGTAGGAACAAGAAGACTTTTTCCAATTCCATATTTGTTGAGTTTTATAAACCTACTAAAGACATGTCACTCAATTTGCAATCTTGGAGAATGACTCTAAGACTCAATATTAGAACGAAGTATGATTGACTTCTTGATTTCACCATTTCTACAATTCTTGATTCCTCTTCTTAGACATTCAATTGCATTAAGACTCACTTAAAGGATCAATTGAGACATGGTTCTTAATCATTAAGACATATCATAAAACACAATGAAAGTTACTCTCCCTTCTTCTTAGAATAGAGAAACTTTTATCTTTCTGCCTACTAGATTCTTCTTATTCGTTATACTATTGATTGAAACTCGTTCAATCAACTCAGAGTTACACTCAATCTTATAAGTATAACCATATTTACTAAACTTTAGTAAATCATGATGAATATCTTTGTCACTGTTGTGGTAGACTCGATCAACGTACGACCTAGTGTACTCGATCTCTTAGTCCTTTAATTAACACTTTGTCAAAGAATTAGTCTAAATTTACCAAATGTGAAAGTTTTTCATTCATCATACAATACACATTGCATGATTCCAAGTTTCTATCCACTTGAAACTTGGGGGATGAGAAACTCTCCCTATTTGGTAAACTGTCGAGACTTCCACAAATAACCTAATTAAGAATCAAATCCATTTTGCTAATAATAGAAATACACAAACATCAATTTTTTCATACACGCCATTGTAAGGATAAATAAATAAGATAAAACTCAAAATTTATTTTATTACAGAAAAACTTGTCCTTACAATGCAATTCAACTGAAAAAATATGCTATTACATATTTGTTAGCAATCTACCCTAACTCTAAAGTAGCAGCTCAAAAATCCGATCTTTGAATCCGTGCGATTGAAATCCATTTCTTCGTGATCAGATTCAGCAAGCTTCTTCCTTAAGTTTCCTTTCTTTTCTTCGATCCCAAAGTAGAGCCATACATCTTGACTCTCCCATCTCTTAGATCTCTCAGGTAAACATGCCAGCTTCGTCTCCAATACCCCTTCTCTTGGAAATAAAAGCAAATGGACTACTTTAGCACATTACATGGGATAATATCATGCTCAGTCCATTCTGGACTTCCAATGTTGCCAGTGTCCATTGAATCTTCGGAGTTTGACTTACCAGACAAAATTTTCTTGACCAACACACCAAATCATTGTTGATTTAGCAGCTATAAGTAAATAAGTGAGATCAATTAGGGTCACGTCGTGTTCCATCATATAGTACTCTCTTACGAACTCACTATATGATTCAGGAAGTGACTAAAGAACCAATGAACAGCCAACTCACCTGAAATCTCGACATCCAACATCCTGAACCTGTTAATGTGTGACTTCATCTTTAAGACTTGTGCACACACATGTTTCCCATCTTCGTGTTTACTTGCCAAAAGGATTTGAGTGAGCTTGAACATTTCAATCCTTTGAACTCGTGGGTCAAGGGGAATAATTGGAGGAGGTGGAGGAATTGAAACATGACTCTCATTTCCTTGATCGTATCTTGGAACGTCATCTTCATTTGGAAAGATTGTTCCAAAGGATTTGGGAAGACCATTGTAAGATTCAGACATCTACAAAACGGGAGAAAATTCAAGTTAAGTTGATTGAGTTCTTAATAAAACACCCAAATGAGTTATTAAGGCTAGTATCCAACACAATACTCTAAAACCTAGAAGAGGGATGCCATAATCTAGTTGTAGAATATTTGAAGGTAGGTAAATGACGATTTACCAATTTCCACCATGACAAACGAAAATGAAGTTTAAGTTTTAAATGAATTGAAACTCCTAGATCTTTTGAGATTCATTGAACTTTTCAATGGCATGTTTAATCTCGATTATGCCCTTCAATTTTGCGACTAGGATGCCGAGGATCACAAACAAGGTGTGAATAACCATATGAATCTACGTGGTGCAATCAATGCTACTATCACCTAATCAATGTGTCGGTTAGCCACATACGCTCCATTGATCTATGATAATCGAGCCACCCTTTGCCACCAATGTCAATCCCAAATTAGTATGCCGGTTAACCACACACGCTCCACTAACATTTGAAAAGGGTAAGAAATGTAATTCCATGGATTAGCATACAATTTCACATTTTGCCTAAAGTAACTATGATTTGGGAATTTAACAAACATTTAGTTACTTTGTACTTCATTATACTTATAATGGAAGGTTTCGTCCTATCCTACCCGTTCAGCGAACGACCCTCCACTAGTCAAGAGTGCGGTAGGTAAGAGTAGATACCCATTCAATCGCTATTTTATAGGCAATTTCCTTAAACACCCCTTATAGACCAGCTTCGTGAATGAGGCCTACTAACGGTAAGACTGACTTTTTACTCATGCATATATATAATAATAGACTTTGAATGTTATATATAGTATAGGGTGTATTTTACACCTTTTAAAATACTAAGTGGTCAAATTTAATAAATTATACTTTTAATTTAATTAAATATAAACAAAAACTTTATGGGTTTATTAAATCTCTTTTAATTATATATATTAATTAATTAATAAAACCATAAGGGTGTAATTTGAAAATTTCAAAATACTTGGGTTTTAAAATTTAAAATTTTCAAATTAAGACTTTTAATTAAATTTTAAAATCCAAAACTTGAGGGCAAGATTTGAAACTTTTCAAAACATTAGGGTTTAACTTATTTAAATTTCAAAAACAAAACTTTTAAGTTTAAATTTAAACTATAAAACCTAAAGGGAGTAATTTGAAACTTTTTTAAACTTTATCAAGAACATTCTACATCAAAAATTCAAATAAAGCAATTTTAACAATTAATTGGTGGTTATCTAATTTTGACCTAGTCAAATTTCTTGCAAAATAATTCACCAAATAATTCAAATAATTAAATTTAATCATATAACGAAATAATAATTCAATTAATATGAAGATATCTTTTATTTGGCAAGATAATCACCCAATATCATAAAAATCTGATTTATCACTCAAAAACGTTTTGGTAATTATCTGACGGCAAAAAAAGGCAAGAAAATCGCAAAATATAGTTGTCAAAAACGTTTTGGTAATTATCCAACAGCAAAAAAAGGCAAGAAAATCGCGAAATATAGCTGTCAGACTCGCTGACTCGTTAAGTCAGCACTGGACTTGTCGAGTACCCAGTGGAATCGGCGAGTTTAGTCATGGACTCGGCGAGTCCATTCCCAAAAAGTCAAAATTTTCGATTTTTCATTCAAATAAGCATCAAATTCACTAACAAACAGCCCTAGGCTTTGATACCACTGATGGGTTTTGAGCAATACATCATTCTTATCGTGTACATGCAAACCCTAATATCTTTTGGATCTAGTTTGTCTAATGAGAATGCAATTGAAAATCCAAAGCCATAAACCCTAGATCTAATAAACTATAACTGAAATTAGGGTTTAGATCTTGCCTTTGATTGTTATATAGCAATAACAATCAATCCTTGGCTTCAGAAAGCTTAGTACCTCAAGTGTTGCACCTCTAATGGAGTCACAAACACCACTAAGCGACTTGGATGAAGAGGGAGGATAGAGGAAACACCAAAAACGTCCAGAAACCCTGGAAAAACTCTTAGCCACGTTTTTGGGGTATAAGGGTTCCTTATATAGGTAGGCAATTAGGGTTATCTAACAAGGAAACCCTAATTTGACTGCTTAAGCCCTAAGCAGCCCATGGACCCCTTCTAGAACATGCCTTGGACGAAAATCATATGGGCTTCCCATAGATTTCGGCCAACCTATATTCCAAGGTGATCCATAGCCCAATTGCAATTATCTTATAATTACAATTTCAGTCCCCTAAGTTTTATTAATCTCTTTTAGCCACAAAATTAATTCTTGACTAATATTAATTAAACAATATAATTTCTCCTTTAATATATTATTCTTATAATATATTAATAAATCATAATTAAACCTTTCTCTCCTTAATTCATCGTACATATTACTTTGGTGAAGGCAACCCAAAAGGACCATGCTCATAATCGGGTCAAGTATATACCAAAATAGTTATAGACTTAGACACTAATCCAACAGTTTGGGCTTTTAGGTCCATTAAGCTTCATTGGGCCCATTAGGGCTTACAAGGCACATTAGAGTTTCAAGCACCCCAAACGAATCAAACTCAATAAGGCAAGCACACCGCCACCCGACACGCCGGCCGGTGGCGGCAGCCACCACCCTAAGGTGGTGGTTTTCAATTTTTTTTATTATTCCATTTTCTAATTACATTTAAAATAAACACACAAAAAGGGAAATGAACACACACACACACACAACCACATTGTGGTGGCTGGCGGCAGCAGATGATGACAGCCACCACCCTAAGGTGGTGGGGGGGGGGGGGGGGCTTTCCTTTATTTTTCCAGCCAAGTTACACACACATACATGCTTTTGATTTGCGAGGTGCACTCCAACCAGCGATTCAACGGCATACGGCAGCGATAGAGTACTCACGAGTGGCGGTAGCAGCCACAATGGTGGTTTAAGGAAGCGTTCCAGCAACGAATCGGAGAAGAGGAAGCTTTCGCAACGTCACAGCCATGTTCCAGCTCTTTCCGGCTTCTCCCGACATCAGCGTTCCTTCCACCGGTTCATGTTCTTCACCGGCAACAGATGTAACAACGACGGCTTAGTGGTTCTTGGCGATGTATCAGCAACGATGTTGGACGCTCCAACGCTTCTCGACTTCTTTACTTGTCGGAAATGATGTCGATGGCAGCAACAAGGCGGTGTGATGGTGGTTGGACCCGACGATGCCACCAGCGGCGGAGGAGGCTTCTATGGTGGAGGCGGCTACTGGCAATGAGGAAGGGGGATGGCGGCTGCACATATGGTCCCTAGGGTTAGTGTTATGGGACACTTAAATACCTGCTTCATATGAATGTTTTCCATAATAGCAACTATAGTCCCTCCCCATACTTTTCTTTCAAACAAAGCCTAAAATTTACTTTTTCAATCCTACCCACTGAAATTCTTTTCATATCAAACCCGAAACTTACCATTTAGCCCTTGACTCCATAAAATCCTTTCAACTTAACCCAATATTTACCATGCAACCCCCGACTTACAAAAATATTTTCATAATAGGTCCAATATTTTACTAAACTCCCCTTGACTTCTAAAAAACTTCACAACATGAATCCCGAAATTACACTTTAACCCTCGGAAATCAAAATTATATCATCCGGCCCTCCGAGACCAACACCCCACTAGTTATCATTGATTTTAGGGCTATTTTTCGTTCATTAATTTATTTATTTATTAGATAAATAAATGGGGTGTTACAGCTAAATCACGACACATGCCTAACAACTGACATTTAAAAAGGTGTAGTAAAACAATGTAAAGTCTTCTATGCAAATCTTTCCAACCTGCTAATGAACCTGAGAGTAAATGCATTACAACACGTCAACAAAAACTGTTGATGAGTTCTACAGTTTTTGATACAATGTATTTTTATAACAAATAATGTTTTATAAAATTGGTCCGGCGACCCAGCTTTTATAAATACGTACTTTTCTATAAAAAGTATGAAGATAAATGAGTTATGCAAGTGTAATTGGACTCATTAATAAATATTGTTTGTTCAAATCCAAAAATACAAATTTGACAAAGTACACATAAGTAAAACATACTTATATCAAACCTTACGGTTCCCATGACCAAAATGCATTTTATATAAGGATTTTGAATGCTAATTTATATAAATTAAAGTCATATCACCCTTTGTTCAATATAAAATGTCAAAATTTACTCCTGAAACCTTGTACAACCGTTCTTTAGTTTGTATGTAAAACTCATAAGTTTCGAATTTACAAACATTGTAAACTTGTGTAGTAGTATTAATTAAGTGTTATCTTACTTAACATGGGAACCGACACTTAACTAGTGGGGCGAACTCCTCCCACATAACTATGGTGTTTTCATATAAACCACAATGGGTTTATATAAATAATTTATTATTTGTAAGTTATTAAACCTTAATCAGTGATGTCATGATATTAATTAAGTGTTATATGAATTAATTTTTGGTATTGACACTTATCATTTGAGTCCCCAACTATCACAATACATAAAGTCTATGTCAACTAGTACAAGTGAACGAAAACCTCATATAATCCCAATAACGATTCTATACGGAAACAAGACAAATATAGGATCTATAATGAGCTCATAACTGAATTGCGACAAACACCTATGCAACAACATAAGAAGGGCATGCTAAATGTTCCACATCAATGCTTTTTCAATGTTGTAGAATAAATAGTTTCGAAACGTCAACCCCAAACTCGTCTCTTCAGGTGATGGTTGTAGTTAAAAACATGTGCACATGATGTCAACCCATATAGATCGGTGTCGTTGATCTATACCTAATGTTCCACATTCCATACAGATTAACGGTTTTAATGCAGAGGACCAGGGATTAAGACACGCAATCTTAGTATGGTTACAAACATAGCCCATGCAGCTTAGGAAATGATTTTACTCATAAAGCTTTTCGAAACAAACGTAGATCATATAGAACGCCTCGTGTGTGTGATGGATCCTAACAATATATCTAGGCATCCTAATCCTAAACTTTTCGATACAAGACTCTTGAGTACTTATAATTCTTTGATGTTTAGGAATGATTTTGATTTAAGTCTTTTAGTATTTCGGATTCATAAGATTTAAAGGATTTCCAAATTTCTATTGTCTGTTATGATGAAATTTGTGCAGCATAATGGTTGCTTATATAATATTTTCCAAGTTTCAACCAATGGGAAACCAATAACTCCCATAATATTCAATAAGTTTCATAAGTGATACGATATTCAAATTTATTTGGTAACGTTCTCAAAACCGAGAATCAATTATGTTATCATATATGATATATTTCATATTGCAGTAAAGATGATTTATATTTTTACAATAATTATAAAATAAAATATATCATTTATTTAAATCATTTCTACATGATGATCGAGAGTAACATAATAATAATATAATTGATTTTCGGTATATTTTTAGTTAATTGTTATGAATTTGTTCAAACGTCGTTTATCAACCATCTAAGTTAATGTACATTTGTTTTGTACATAATTAAGTTGAATAGCGTATTTGTTTTTTATTAATATTAACTAATATTTCACAAGAACGTAAAGATATATTATATATTAGAAATCTACTTTAACTTGATGAATTTATTAATGATATATAACATTTTAGAATGTTATTTCATAAACATTTGACCAATAACAAATATAATGCATTTTAACGTATAAAAATTTGTAAATCATCAGAACTTGATTAGACACGTATATATTCTCCCCAAAATATTAATACCATAAATGATGGGGCGTAGAAACTCACATTCGATGCGTGATCTTGATCCAGGTTCGTTTTGGTGAAGCTAATTGTTAATAACTGCGTCTTGGCGTTTTCTTGCATTAAAAGAAAGCCTAAGAATAATTTTATAATAATTTAAATCAAATGGACTTGTTTTGAAATAATTTATATTTAAAAAGGGTTGTTTTGCAATTTATCTAACACAAGGGACTGTTTTATGAAAAATTATATCCAAAATGTACCATTTTCGTAATACCATAATCCATTGGGCCTGTTTGATTGAATAATGCAAACAAGGTCTGACTTGGTCAAACTAAAGCAATGGAGGGTCTGATTTGGTAACAACATAAACAATTGAGGGGTTGTTTTAGGTCAAAACCATTCAAAGAGGTAACAGGTCCCCGTCTTCACGCCTCGTTCTTGAGTTTAACAAAAGAAACGAAGAGAAGAGAAAATAAAGTCATGAGAGAAAAGAAGAGAAAGGAAAGGAAAACAAAATTTTCATTTGTGTTCCCGAGTCGGAGAGAAGTGGAAGGAAAATGAATCATTTTGTTCTTTCTTTTCAAATAGTTCCAAATCGGAAGGAAAGTTAGGAGGGAAAGTGATCCTCCTATTTCCCTCCATATCCATCCACTTATCTCCTTAATTGAAACTCGGGAACACCAATTTTTTTATATTTTTTTTTCTCATTTCCACCAATTTCCTTTCCTTTCTCTCGTTAAGTTGAACTCGGAAATGGGGTGTCAATGATTAGGGAAGGAACAGACAATGAAGCTGTTAGGGAGTTTCGACGATGGTTGGGAGATCGTGAGCGTGGCGTCGGCAACGCAGGGTTACTCCGGTGGCTTCCTTCATCTTCTGGTCCAATCAGTTGCATCACAAGAAGGTAAGGAAGGGAACCATATTCTCCATTTCTTTTATGATCAGAGAATAAAATGGAAACAAAACATAGGTGCCTGATCAATTTGAAGAAATTGATGAATGAGGGCATAATTGTTGCCATCAATTTCTTGGTTGACGGCGAAAGGAAGGGGTTGGTTTTCTGGCAAGATTCACTCGAAAACAACACCTCATCAAAAGTTGTTAGCATCGGCTGGAAATTGAAATCGGGCACAGGAGGCATTTAGGTGATGCTTCTTCAACAGAAGGGGTTGTAGTTGGCATCTCTGGCATCTATTGGTTGTTTAACTTTTTCCGGGCGGTGAAACTTGAAGGGAGGGTGGTCGCTGCAGTCACCGATCGAAGCGGGTTGTTTAGGGGTTAAGCTTCGAAAAAATGAATTTTTTGAAGGTTGGGATGGAGGCAACAATATCATCCCTCTCATCGTCGTGTTTCTGGCGATAGAAGGACCATCCGCCTCCGGTGGGTGTGTCTTGGCAGTCTGATCCAAGAAGAAGAAAATGGGAAGGTGTGCTAAGACCATCTCCAACCAATCTCCATTTTTCCCCCATAAATGGAGTAACAAATTGGGTAAATAGTGTTTCATCTCCAACCCTACTTCATTTTCTACCCCATTTTTTAACCAAAAAGTATATTCCTAGAATATTCCATTTTTATAACTTATATATATTATCAAAGACACCTCTCTAATAATTAGATTTTAACAAATATATATATATATATATATATATATATATATAGTATATTTTAACTTAATATAAAGTAGTATATAACGTGATATTATAAATATTAAATATTGCATTTAAATTATAATTAGTAGGTAAAATAAACTAGAAATATATAAAATAAAAATGACAGGGACTAAAATTAGCAACCAAACTTCACCTCTATTTTTTGAGATATGAATAGTATTCCCCCATATATGCGGGAATACTATTCATATCTCTAAAAATGGAGGTGGAAATGGGGTAGGGTTGGGGAAGAATGAGGGAATAAATTGGGGAAAAATAGAGTTTGGGGTGGGTTGGAGATGTCCTAAAGAGAGAATATAGATGGGATCGAGAGGAACAAAGAGTGAGTAGCTTTCAATTTAAGTTAAACAACAAGTCTTCCATTGGATATTTTTGGTTTTAAAAAAATATGTATATCTATATTTTATAATATAAATCATCTTTTTCGATTTTTGTACCCTCGAATTTCGAATTTTTTTCGAAAGTGCCTACTTATTGTACCGGTTATGGTTATTCCAAAATACAGACGGATTTCAATTTCGATATACTGAACTCCGTGAATTAGCATTTAAACTTCCGCATTTAATTGCTTCGGATTTGACATATTTACGAAAATGATTTTGGTTGAAATTAAAAATGTTATAAAAATATAATAAATAATATGTCATAATCTGAACTCAAAACATTCTCAAAAACAGATTACAAGACTCATACCTATTCTGAACGAAGAAGTGCATAGTTCCTTTCAAGAAAATTAGATAAATATTGATTTTCATAACTTTAAAGATGCGTAACTTTCTCATAGGATATTTGTTTTTGATGTTCTTTATATCCATGAAAATCAGGAGAACATATTCTATTCAAATTTCTTATCTTTAATTCTTAAATATAATTAATGAAAAAAATATTTTTAACATCACAAAATAAATTTAATTTTTGGTAATTACTGATTCGATCTTCAATGATATATGGTTTGATTAGTTTGAGATGTTCTAAAGTAATTATGAATATAATATATTTAATATACCTTATAAACATAACATTTCACACAATTGGTCCTTAATACCTAATGGTTCGCGGTGGTTTGACCTCCGAACTCTAACTGATTTTTACCAATTGTTTCACTTCAAGTTCCATATAACTCCCACTCGCTTTATCATTAGAAGCTTACTTTCTACTAACTCAACTATCAAAGGAATAAGAAAATTTATTCTTGGTGGGTTTGGATACAATAATTTAAGCAACATTTAGAGTATTATAATATGTATTTAGTAGATTTTGGGTTTAAAAGCTTTAGTCCAACATAGGCTTTAAATCTACAAAACGTTTAATAAGAAAAGGATGAAGCTTCCATACAAGATCTTATAAAAAAAAGGTTATATCTACTTATTAGTTGGTATTTGTACTTATGGTATAATTGATAGTGTTCTTGATGTTATCCTAAAGAAATGAAAAAGGAGGACATTTCTATCGATTATAAAGTAAATCATTTCATCATTTATTATTATTAAGGCTTTAGATAGTTTTTAGCGCGTTGTATCTCAAATTTATATTTGAAAGCTTTAACCAAGATTTCATAATTATGCTTTACCATGTAAAATATAATATAGCTACTATAGTTGTTAATAAGTTTGATTTGGTATCTTGCACTAAATTTTAGACATTCATTAGAAAGGAAGTCATATGTAACAATGCATAGTTATTTAATAATTTATTTTCTCTACTACGTAGTGAAATTATCATTAAGAATCTTTTATATATAAAAATATATTTATATATGTCAAATAAACTTCATTATTTTCCTTCAAAGATTCATTTTTTGAAGTTGGAATATGTGAATTTCATTTATATAAGAAAGGTAACAATGTTAAAGATAAGTTTGATTCAAAACAAGTTTAAGTCAAAAGTATTTTTCATGTAGAACTTTCTATTTATAAAACATTGATATTTACTTTATAATTGTTATTAAGAGACCCAATCTCATAAAAGAATTTAATCATTTCTGAATATGAAGGTAATTGTTATGAAAAACGATTTAAGTAAATAGTCAATCATTCATAAATTAAACTAAGATATATTTAGATATGATAAATTAAAACATACATTGTTCCAAAACAAGCATTGTTTTATATTATAAGTACGTTATGTTCCTAACATAATTAATAAACTAAACTCTAAGAGTGAAGTCCCATCTTAATTATGATCAACTGGTTACTCTTCTATAATATTTGTAAGTCATTTACAAATATTATATTAACATTTAAGTACCAAGTACCTAAGTGTTATATGAAAACTATAAGTTCTATATAGTAGATACCTGAAGTACTAGTCTCTTCCAGACTTTCTTTTCAGATAAGAGGGACAATTCCTCTTCAAGTGTCCAGTTTCTCCACAAAAGAAACAAGATCCATCTATGTGAGCCTTCTTGGATTTCATGAGCTTAATGGATCCCTTTCTACGAATTAATGGCCTTTTAGAGAGCACATGGTGACTCTATCAGCCTTGCATTCTTCCCTTGTTTGATCTGGTTCCAGCCAAGTACCTCTGCATCTGTGGGATATTTGCTTTACTTTACGAAACATGTGAAATGCTTCTAAGCCTTCCAGTTCCTCCCAAAGTCATGAATAACTTAATACAATATTTACTTTGAATCATCTTCTTAATCATTGCAATGTTTCCACCACACATTATGCATAGGTTTTTTCATAGTATCAGGTTTTTCAGGAATAGGTTCTTTAATAGTATATAATTTCTTATCTCTTTTGAGATTTTCTTTCAAGACACGAAGCCAGTCGTAGAATTGTATCTGTAGAATATTAAGTGTTTATGTTGCTTTTCAAGATCACAATGGTCTATGATAATGAGATTGAATTGAGTTCTCATCTACAAAAATTATTTAGTATTTTCAAATTCTAAACTTTTTAATAATCAGTACCCTTTTAGTTTCTAAAAATATTAATTATTAAAGTCTAGGATCCAAGTTGCAAAACTATAAATGGTTAGGTGATCTTTGTCCCATTTATTTGAATCTAACCCAGTAGATATCGATTATGAATTATATCTTACTATATAATTCATAGATTTGTGGGATCGTTAATAACAAGTTTAATTAGACATGTTTGATCTCATCTAGCCTTGGAACTCTATTGCTTAGGTGACCTTTATCACATAAGATTTCCCGATAAAATCATCCAATATGAAAACATGTGTAATCGGCCTATAACATGGTTATAGAAATCGCGAAGACACCCTGATGGATTACATAGATTTGAGGTTTGAAAGAGTCTTTTATATGTTTTATAAATCTATTCTTAAAAACATATAATGTCATGGTTATTATATACATATTATAAACTATGGAACCAATTTTCAAAAGAAAATCACTTTTAAAGGTTGTATATATAAAAGCTAGTATTTATATAATTTTAATGCGATTCAATTTTAATAACCGATATTAAGTTTGAGTGCATTTGAACGTTTTAGATTTGTATTAAAATTTTCTTTTATTACTTATATATTTAGAGTTTTTATATATTTTAAAAGTCATCATTTTAAAAATTATAATTGACTATTTCAAAAGTTGACGTTATTAATGTTTTTATAAAACTGGATTTTATTTTAAAACAACTTGTTACATCTTATGTTTACAATAAATTTTGAAAACCAAACTCAGTGTGATGTTTATTTTGTCCAAAAATATTTTAGCATGCGAAAAACTAATTTATAAACCACACATAAGAATTCCATACAATAAACAACACAAACATGCATAAAGATATATGCGCATAAATATAACCAACTAATGATATTTTGTGAGCCAACACAAAAGTGTCAAGTCTATTCCTAAAGGGACATTTTAAGGGACAAAAAAATCTTCTTGTAATTGCAACAATCCGATATTTCAAATCAATGTAATGACATAAGTCAAATATAGTAATCTATTGTGAATTAATAAATAAATAAATAAAATAGTGTCAGAAATGAAATGTTCAAAAGTCTCAATTGGGATACATAAAATGATAGTTGTCGTGTCAAAGTTTTCAAAAATATAAAGAACACTCAAATCCGAGTTATAACAAAGAAGTTATGACCGATTAAAGATTTGTGTCAAAACTGGGAAAACACTATTAAGCATAAAATGTGAAATTCCAATAAAATACTTTTTAGCCTTAGGTATCTAAATGAAAGTTGTAGATATCATTAAACCTTAAACATACATAATAAGAACGTCCAAAGCCAACTTCGTATGAGGAAGTTATGATTTTTCGAAGTTTCGACATAGCGGTATGCAGCCCAAAGTTCGAATACAAGATCGAGTGGTTTCTAGCCGAAACAATCTAAACGGGAATCATAAATCTCGTCGATAGTAGTCCAACGGTAAACAGACAGACGAAAACGGACATAAGAAGAAGGATTTGTGAATTCCTCACGGAGTTTTCCTGTCTTGGCCTAATAAAAATAATATAAAAAAATTTAAATTTAAAATTAGCCAACGGAGTCTAAACGAGAGTTATAAAGCATAATCTCAGCTTCGCGTGTATATAAAGAACATAAAAAACGGAGCTCATATGCGAAAGATATGAATTTATGAAGTTCGAGACACGTACATTGAGGGGGGAATGTCCCGCGTTCAATTGGGGAACGCCCCGCATTCGGAGCCTAGAGCCTGTCCCGTCGCATGTCAAGTCCAAAGTTCGTAATCCATGACGCACGGCAGGACGCGCTACGTTCTTCCAAGGATCGCACAGGTCTCTTCAAGGAATACGCTACTTTCGGAGGCCAGCCTTACCCTATAAATAGAATGTGAGGCCAACCGAAGTTGTTTGCTAATTTCTTTCCTTTCACCCCCTTAAACTTTCTTTTTCTTGGCAATTTATACCCCCGAAGCCCCGGTATCATCCCGACACCCGAAGCAAGTCCTGAAGCCCTGAAGATCCCGAGAAAAATCTCGTTTCCTTCAAATCATCAAACTTACCAGCTGAGTTCATACTCCTATATTTTCACGTTTTTACTATATTTTAGGGGGAGAAATACAAGTGAAACGCAAGAAAAACTTATGTTAAAATGCAAATTGTTACATATAGTTTCAATTGCTTTATCTACATAATGTGTACATATGTTAAATACGTAAATTAACGTTATTACAAATGTTATACTTTACATGCAAAGTTGGTAGCACACTAAGGTTTATCATTCAAATGAAACACACTTTTGAAAAACTATAATAAGTATAGTTTACGAGATATTCATGATATTTTACACTCTATCAACACTATAGAAAGGAAACACTTACATTTACAAGAAAAATGGACTTTTCATACGTATATCTACTTGATACCAACTTTTGTGAGACATTTAACTTCACGTACTTTCAAGTACGCATTTCAAGTCCTGTGTTATACACTATTATCTTCTGTAGGGAGAGCGTGATACTTGTGTATAGATCTATACAAGATTGACAATCCCACACCTAAATTGTTAGCTACAGTTGGACTAATAGGTCTGTGGTGACAAACGTCATATCATTCCAACGCCTAAAGAACGTTGTGACAGACAGTCTGGGTCAATAGTACGGTTATAAAACTCCCATGAAGTATTAAAACATTTGATTTACGCGGCTAACAAGCGCCTTAGTGATTATATATACATATATAAATCTACTTACACTATTTTTGGTATGGAAAATACTTGTGCATTCCGGTTTTTGGAACTTTTAGAAACTACCATTCATTTATAGAAAATATTGGATTTTCTAGAAACAAAGTCGGTTACTTCATACAAAAAGACATATAGTTCTTATACAAAAACACTTATGAACTCACCAACTTAATTGTTGATGCTTTTTCAAAACTACTTGTATTTCTCAGGAATTCAGTAATACAGGTAAACCACAGCTTTTGGGGAAGGAACGTTAAGACGTCAAATTTCAAACTTAATATATCATCATAATGTAATTTCATTTGAAACATGTATTACAATCAACAATGCAACTATTTAAATTACATTTATGATGGTTGTGTTTGAATTCTTTACTATTTACTCAACTGTTATGATACTACATGAAGTCATCCGCCCTCGAACAATTCTGTCGTTCTGGTTTGGGGGTGTGATAGTAATGTTGTTGTAGAAGATCCCACTTGAGAAAACATCCATTCTTGCAAAAGATTTAAAAACTTCATTAAAACAATAATTCAGAAATATGAATCACCTTTCAGAAAAGGTTGCATCGGGTCCAACAACTCTAAGGGAAGCTGCCAACAACATCACCTTTTGCAACAGATTGTTGAAAAGGTTGCCTTTGTCCCTGCACACCTCAAAACCTCGAAAATTGCCTTGTTGTCTTCAAAAAATGGCTCCAACTTCATTTCCTATTACATTCATACAAATAAATTATATCTAACAACTAATATATTATTTACAAAAATAAACTATGAAAAATAATCTATTTAATTATTACATACCAAATGAATACAGAAATTTTTACAACCATTTTTATAACAAAAAAAAAAACAACTACAACAACAACACAACAAATACAATGGTCTTTGGCTAGTTTATTCACACAATACATTGCATACACATAAAACAACCTTTGTTTTTTTAAGACAACTTTAAATGACATAATATGCATGAAACTTTAGTCACATAAAAATAACAATTAAAAAAAATAGTCAAAGAAAATATGTATTAACTTGTTTTTATACATAACGAAGTTATCCACATTCTCTAAAAACTAAGATTTCCAAAAATAAAAAAAATCTAACCAAAAATTGCAAGGTGGCTCTAATACAAATTGTCGGGTTTTATTCAAAAATAATTTCAAAAACATAAGATTTAGGCAATGAAAGACTTATAAACTTTGAATAACATAAACAATTTAACACCCATCAATGATCATCTTACAAGTTGTTGAAAGATTTAAACAACAACCAAAGAAAAGACAAAGAAATAACAACCTTTGTAGTTCTTTGGGTCCTCTTGGGAGGCTAGGAAGTTGATGAAGAATGATGAAATTTAGAGACACCAACAATGAATCAACTTGATGTAGAATGATAGTTCTTTTGTATAAAACTCTTAAGACTCTTAAGCTTATGTTCTTATCAAAATAAAAACATAAAGAGAGCATAAAACAAGAGTTTGATCTTCAAATCTTCAACAAAAACTAGAGAGAAACATACACATACACATACAAGTTACAATTTTTTCATGGTTGGAGAAAGATGAATGAAAGCCTCACTTTATAAAGATAATATTTGGACCATAATTCCTTAACATATTAAAAACCCATGCACCTAAATCCTATGTGTTCCCCATGTTTATGTGTTCCCCATGCTTTAAGCCATACCCTTCTTTTTGAATAAACTAGTCAAAGACCATGCCATCCTTTTTTATTCCCATACGTTCAAAATTAAGAAGGCAATAGAGGATAAAACTTTTATATTTTATAAACCAAGTTTATAACATATAAAATTGAATTTTTTTGGTAAAAGAAAAATTATTCATCTAGTCCAAAATGTTGTGCATGACTTATTAGTTCATATCATATGAATTATGTAATGTTACTTGCTAATAAAAATTAATATTTCTATGAAATAAATAATTTCTAATTAATAATCAATTATATCAGTTTGTTTTTAGTGTGACTTATTAGTATCATATGTTAATTAACAATATCACTTTAACATGATCCTTGAGCATACTAGATCTTTCACATTATTGATAGATCCTAGTAGCACATCATCAACGAAAGTATCAAGTCGTAAAGTTATCTATCCAAAAGTGACCGTTAAGGAATCTAAGAGAATAAATTCCTGAATTATCCATGTACTCATATTTAGCTCATTTGTAAGCGAGTGACATTTTCTTCATGAAAATGTTTTTTTTTCATTTCCTTACAATGATACTGACGAGAAAACAAACTAATGAATCTAACCTTAATTTCTAGATGAGTTAAATATATTTATTTGGACTCGTTTGAAGATCGTTGGAAGTATATATATATATATATATATATATATATATATATATATATATATATATATATATATATATATATATATATATATATATATATATATATATATATATCAGCCCCATATAAGCTTAGGTGTGGAACCTATTAAACCACGTCATTTTTTGGCCTACATTATCTAATATCTTACATGATCACGTAGGTTAATTAAAAAAACATCATCTTCTTCTCGCCTCTTAAACCTATGTACGTTAATTGAAGAAAACATCATTTTTCCCGGCCTACCTACAGGTGTGTATTACGTATGTTCATATTCATTCAATTCACAATCAGTTTACACACCTAATTTCATTATTTGTATTTTAAATACCTCACAACCAATCGCCTTTTACAGACCGATTATGGATAAACACATGTTTTACTTGTTTTTAGAATTGCTAATTGATTCCGTTGATTCACTTATTAAAAATCCAAATCAAGTTGGCCAAGACTATAGTAATATATTTAATCGATTTAGTGGCAGAAAGTGGGGTCGATCACATGTAATCATAATTTTTAATAAACATATATTGGGTTTTTGGTTATTACTTTTCAATGCAAGAAATGACAGTATTCATTGTTTCTTTGATTGTCTGCTTTATAGAATCCTTATGACTAAATTGATATCAATTGTTGCTTTACAGAATCCTTATGAGTAAATTGATATCAGTTGTGTAGTTGACGACACATGTGCTGTTTTTATCCTTTATTTTCATAAACCATTAAATTAACATATTACTGTGTAATATACTTGCAATCTACATAAACATATAAAGTCTCTTATATTGTCTTTATACTTCTACGGTTAAATATACATAACATGTATCTCAAATCCATTTTACCCAAAATTGTTTCTTTCTTTTTTAATTGTAGAATGACATTCATGTGTGGTTTTCTTGGTGCAGGTCACATTCCACATTATGGATTCAGAAATGCAAGTAGCAGATCAGTCCTTTGAAAAACAGACAAATGAAGATATTGATGCAAATAATGGTTATTCAAGATCGACATCTGAATCAGAAAAAATAAATAATGATGGTTTCAATATTGGATGTGACGAAGGTGCATGTAATGATCAAAGTATTATTGGAAAGGTTTTCGATACACCCAATGATGCGTATACATTTTATAATGATTATGCATTTTTACATGGATTTGGTATACGTATTCATTGGAGATTTAAGAATAAGACAACAAATGAGCATTATCGGAAGACATATGTATGCAACAAAGAAGGTTTCAAATGCTTGAAAGTTAATAATTCAATTGGAAAAGTGATAAAACGTTGTAGAGAAGTAAGAACGGGATGCAAAGCAATGATTCAAATTTCAAAACAGAAGGATGAGAAATGGATCGTGGACAAGTTTAATGACACACACAATCATGCCTTGAGCTTGACACCAATGAAAGTAATGAAGCATAGATCGCATGGGAAGTTCCACCGTACTATCGAATGTAGATCTCTTATGGTGCAATTTGGTCAAGCAGGTTTGAAGCCTTCTCAAATTAAAAAGGCTATTAACGCAATGAAAACTTCAGATGAAGCCGATGTTACTTTAAAGCAATGTGCTGATGTCTTATCCGAGCAACGAAAACAGTATAGGGGAAAGGAGTTTTATGGACTTATAAAGCATTTCCAAGATAAAGCATTAGTAGATAATGACCAGTATTTTGTTGTGGACTTATGTGATGATGGTTATCCTAGGAATATATTTTGGGCTGATGGAAGATCAAGAGATGCCTATACTAAGTTTGGAGATGTTGTTGTGTTTGATGTCACTTATATGACAAATAAATACAAAATGCCATTTGCTCCCTTTGTAGGGGTTAATCATCATCGGCAATCTATACTTTTTGGTGGAGCATTGCTAGAAAATGAAAAAGAAGAAACATTTGTAAGGTTATTCGAGAATTTCCTAAAGTGTATGTTTAGAAAGCATCCAAAGGCAATTATTACAGATCAAGACAAAGCGATGGGTAATGCGATAAAAAAAGTGTTTCCAAACACTCGACACCGCTTTTGTGAATGCCATATTAAAAGGCATGAACCGAAACACATTCGCCAATTTGTTGCTCGTTATAGTGATTTTCAGGAATCTTATAGACATTGGGTAAACAATGACACCATTGAAGAATTTGAAAAAAAGTTTGAAGTTATGCGTAGTAGGTATAACCTAGAACATAAGTTGGATAAGTGAAATGTATAACCAACGGATACATTGGGCAAAACCTTTCTTCAAAGATATTTTCTTGGCCGGTATGACAACAAGTAGACTAAGTGAGAGTATCAATTTTTTTTGATGGATTTGTCAATTCCAACACCATGTTGAATGCATTTGTACTACAATATGAAAAAGCAGTACATACTCGAAGGGCCGCCAAAGAAGATGAAGACTTCAAGACTATGAAATCGAGGGCAGTTCTTTCTTCTGTGCATCCAATTGAAGCAAAAGCAGGTGAGTGTTACACTAGAAAAGCTTTTGAGATTTTTAAAAATGAATGGATGGAAGCCACTAACAATTTAACTCATGAGACGTTAAGCAAAAGTAAAGAAGAAATTATATACCGAGTTGGGCAACTTGATGTTGATAAAACATATTGGCGAACTGTTACCTTCCGTTATATGAGTGAAATTAATGTCACATGTTCATGTGCAAAGTATAAATATGTGGGATTTTATGTAAGCATTGCTTGTATGTTATGAAGAAGAGGCATGTTGAAACACTTCCGAATCACTATATTTTACCACGGTGGACCCTTAATGCTAGGTATAAGGTGGGTAATAGTAGTATTGGACTAGAGGAAATGAATAATGAAAATGGAGTGAGCGCATTCACTTTGTGGTGTGTCCGTTCAAATTTTACCAAAGTTATTGAACAAGAAAAGAAATCCCCTTTAAAAATAGATAAAGTTAATACTGTATTGATAAAGCTTTTAGATGATCTAACGATTCAGGAAAAGCCTAAAGCATTTGAAAATGCATCTCAAGGTTGTTTTACGGGAATTTGACAAGTAGATATGATGCCTCAATTGTTTGTACGGGATCCTATTGGCCCATCTAATACAAAAGGGCGGCCTAAAAATGCTACAAGAATTAGGTCTTTATTAGAAATGCCGAAGAAGGATTGTGTCACTACGCCACTAGTTGTTCAAAAAGAAAGGTAGTTGTAATATCACTTTATATTGTCATGAGTTTACCGGTGTAATTATTATATTAATTATTTTATTTTTCATGTATCAGGCAGATGAATTGTTGCAAGAGAAACAATGGTGATATGTCTTGTTGTTGGGAGAAATTTGGATGGTTTCTGTTTTGGATAGTTGATTTTTTTATGTTTTAAATAGGCACATTTTTTATGTTTTGGAAATAAATGGTGTATGAAAACCTATTTTGGATAATTGCGGTAATTATATTTTATTTTGGACAAAAAATGGTGTATGAAACATCTAGATGGTTTTTGTTTTTAACACAGATGTGTTACAAATATAAGTAGGTTGTTAATATAGGGTAAAAATAAAAGTACATTGCTACTATGGGCTTAAAATGAAAAGTACATTGTTGATTCTATAAAAATATGTATATGTATTGCTATTTTCCATAAAAAGTCAGAACATGTTATTCCGGTTAACAACGAGAAGTATGTTGCTGATTTTGTATAATTATTTAAAATTGAAACTTTATTATCTTCTTTGCAAGATTGCACATTGTGTACATAACTGGATTGGAGGAATCATGCTTTATATTGCAATTAGAAAAAGATACACAAGATTATATCAATCATAGAGAAATCTAAGTGGAAAAGGAAACAGTGGATTCTATCAAAATTCGTATATAGATTGCTATTTCTGATGCAAAGTAATGGTACATTGCTAATTATCGTAAAAAAATCAAACAACTTTGCTATTTCTAATACAAAATCAAAGTACGTTGCTATTCTAGTTAACATTGGATTTTAACCTACTCACGCTTGATGGTCTTTAAGTCAACCCGAGTGTGTCTTATCCATCAAAATAATTTTGTGGAATATGTACATATATATCACACGAATTATTTGCCTGCTTTTGCAATCAGAGCACTTTCACAATTTGTCATTACTTTTTTAAAAATTCATCAAACACTTCAAATTTATCATATTCATTTCATTACTTGAGTCTACATCATTTGATTGGGTTTTAGAACTTCAAACTGACATAAAAGTAAACATCTTTTATCAATTGAACAAGACATGTGAACCCTAAATTTGATAAGCATGTACAAATCATAATACCTCAAGAAACTTGATAGATCTTAATACAACTATTGTAAAAGCATCTGGTCCTTAAAAAACAAAATCATTAATAGAAATAGAGGACTCAATGGAGAAGGATATCGTACAGGGCAAGAAGAAAGGTCTGACGACATGACCAGAGGCAGACGGCCGCTAGGTGGCAATAGCGGGGGCATTAGGGTACGATAGAGCGCAAGAGAAGATACAAATAATCAATCTAGACCGACAGAGATACTGTGAGAGATTGCTTGTGGCTTGGTCCTGCCTTGTGTAAATTGCAACCAAATTGTGTGTATTGGTCGAATTTGGTGGAAAATCCAATACCAGACAAGAATTTGGGGCAATGAATATGCAATCGACTTTTTCCTGTAATTCATATTTGAAAACCTAACCAACTAAAATGATTCATATCAAGGAGAGCAAAAAATTGAAACATGGATAACGAGAACATAACCTTTAGTTAATCCGTGATTAAGATATCGTAAGAAGGAATTAATCGACAGATTATTTTCCAGGGGACAACGAGCACACCGAAGCTTATGAGATAAATGGTTTTTTGAAGGGTAGAATACTGGCGAGGGGATTGTAGGAGATGTTGGTGTGGGAGAGAAATAGAATTGAACTAGAACTTATTAGGGAAGAAGTATCAGTTGAGTAATCGCATCACCATATAAAACTTCTGAACTCTGATGTTGTTTGAGTATTTCTAAATCACCCCTAAAACAACATGGTTTAACAGGTTCCGCTGATATATATATATATTCACTTTTCCCATATATATATATATATATATATATATATATATATATATATATATATATATATATATATATATATATATATATATATATATATATATATATATATATATATATATATATATATATATATATATATATATATGGGAAAAGTGAATATACCCTTAACGGTATATAAGCTTAGGTACCCAAACACACCATAATACGATGTTTTGTTTGATATATGTTCATTATAATGTTATTAAACTTCATCCCCTAACTTGGTTTATTTTCAAATTTTTTGAAATTTTATTATTATCTTCCTCTTACATCACATCTTTTTGCCGACCACATACTAGACTATATATATTGTAGTTGAAAATAAAGATTATGTAAGGGTAAGATAAATATGTAATTTATAAAAATCATGGACGTAAATCAAGTTAGAAGTTAAATTATAAGAACATTAGACAATTAGAATGTATTATATGATACAAAATGAGGTGGTATGGTGAATTTGAGTACCTAAACTTATATACCCTTAAGGATATATTCACTTTTCCATATATCTATATATATATATATATATATATATATATATATATATATATATATATATATATATATATATATATATATATATATATATATATATATATCAATGATACCTTGGATTATTAAAAAAACAAAAATGATACCACGACATATTTAGGTGAATTTTCACTACTTTATCTTATTCATATAGAGGATGATATCCGTTATTACATCTTTCCAAAACTAAGACATTAAATGTAGTAAATATGTGCGAAACATACCTAACATGGATACTTGTTGTGCTCTGAAAGTAAAAAGTTCAGCATTGCATCACTTACGTCAATTATTGTCAAGTTATTGACATACTTCCTCACATGCATCATGTAATGCATGTTATTATGACATGAATACGTAGTATACAAAGTAATACATATATGTACTAAACATTGTACTCATAATGGTACCATATTATTTGAACTTAAGGGAGGGGGGGGGGGATATTATATTATTTTAGTCCTTTTGCACCACTTTAATCAGTAGTGAGTGATCATAATCATATACTTTCTGATTTTATATTTTCTACAAAAATACATAACTATTGAATCTAATCTTTTATATTTAGTTTCTCTTTATTGCTTTTAGTTATTCGTTAAAAACAAATAAATTAATTAGTACTTAAATCAAATTTTTAGTTCATTATATATATATATATATATATATATATATATATATATATATATATATATATATATATATATATATATATATATATATATATATATATATATATATATATACACTAAAGGGCATGTGAGATAGCATTATAGTCTATTGGTAAGGTGCCCCTTACCTAATTGTTTGAAGACTTAATGAAACATCTCAAAAAACAGTCTGAAAATTTCGTTTTAAATCGGTATTAAAACCATATTCATCAAATGTCATATAAGAATCATAAAGTACGTATCTCAAAATATCATAACAATTGTCAAATATATCAGAGTATAAACACCCCAGGCTGAACAAATGGTGTGTGCACTGCAATCTTCTCGAGCTCCTCTTTTGAAAACTGAGTACTTGAAACCAAAACTAAAACTGTAAGCACAAAGCTTAGTGAGCTCCCCCAAACTACTACATACCATACAATAACATATAAAGTACATACTAGGCCTTGCCCATTGCATCGGACCGAAGTCTGGAAACTGCATCAGACCAAAGTCTGGAACTGACTGGGACCTTGTCCCCTGCATCGAACCGAAGTCCAGAACTAACTGCATCGGACCGAAGTCCGGAAACTGCATCGGACCGAGTCCGGAACTAACTAGGGCCTTGCCCTCTACATCGAACCGAAGTTCGGAACTGACTGAACATAACATATCGTAACATATCAACTAGCATGAATACATATACTGCATACTGCATCGGAACATAGTCCAGAACACATAACTCATCCCATGTCTGTATCACAAAGACACCAAGCATACTGAACTACTGCATCGGACTGTAGTCCGAAACTAATGCTAACTAAACGGGCCAACATTGTGGCCGTAGACTCGTTCCTACTAGAAGGAAACTCACCTCACACTGCTGAAGTTCCGTAGACACAATCTCATACTGCTGAAGTCCCGCAGACTCAACCCTAGCTGCTTGATGACATATTCCCGAACCGTCAACACTAAAATAACACCCAATTAATAATTGGGTTCCAAGTCATAACCATAAGTCCATACTTGGGTAAAAGAGTACTTTACCACTGTCTTAGCTTGACTCAGTCCCAAGGCCCAATCCAAAGGCCCAAAGTCTAACTATGGCTCCAAGCCTAACCTTTGGCCCAATTTTCCAAATTGTGCCCAAACCTCTACTTGGACTTCCCTTAAGGTCCAATTGTTCGATCCAGTCCAACATGTCTCATTCTAAGGGCCAAATATCATACAACCATCTAGGCCTAAACTATGGTCCATCTATGGCTCAATTTTCCAAATTAGGTCCAATCCTTCTTATGAGCCTTACACTAAAGCCCAACTAATTACTCTAGTCCATTTGGTCATTCTTGGATGGCTCAACACAAAGCCCAAGTGAAATTAGGGTTTCACATAAAATGATGATTAGGGTTAAGTATTTCTTACTTAACCCATTAAGGACTTAATCCATTAAGTCCTTTACTCTACTAGATTAATGATATGGAGAAATTGGGCTTACTACACAATCTAATCTCAATAGCCCCAAAGTGGGCCCAATATTTCTACGGCCCAATTACTCACAATTAGGGTTTTCTAAACCCTAATTAGGGTTTCCACTCAACCATGGCCCAATAGGCCCAAAATAAATCTTTAATCCCATTAGGGTTTTGGCTAGGTCCATCAGGGTTTTGCTTGAGGGGCACCACCCACTACCACCCCGGGTAGTGGTGGTCAATGGCGGCTCACGGCAGCAGCCACCACCATACGGTGATGGTTACTATTATTATTTTCATTACTTCATGCTAATTACAATTACAAGGCTTTTATCCAAAATACACACACTAACTAATACACACACACACAGCCACACCATGGTGGCCAGCGGCGGTGCTTGGCGGCAGCCACCACCTCACGGTGGTGATGGTGGTTGATCTTGATCTTTTTTCACTAGGTTATGAGTGTGTATGTTGTTAATTACTTATCTTAAAGATTTCATGTCGAGAGTAGTAGTGTTACAAATAGAAACTACGGCTTGATAGTGGTAGTAACATGGTTAAGTTGTCTTATAATCCTCGACTAGGTATGATCATTAATATGAGATGATATCCGTTACTAAATGTTTCCAAAACTAAACATTAAAAATAGTAACTACACGTGAAACATATCTTACATGGATACTTGTGGTGTTAAAGATGGTAAACATTCAACGAGGGATCTACTGATGGGTTTTGGTCATAAGACATCCTATGTGCTCATACAAACCCTAAAGCTTAGATCTAGGTTTCTCTATTGTACATGCTTTGAATCCAAGACTATAAACCCTAATTCTAGCATACAAGTAATCATATTAATATGTAATTAGGTTTAAGATCATACCTTGATTGTTATGTAGCAATAACAATCCCAATTCCTCCTTGAATTGGCTTTGGAATGCTTAGAGTCACAAGTGTCACTCCTCTAATGGCTTACAAACACCATAAGCAAGTGGAGAAGGTATAAAGAGAGAGGAGAGAGGTTAGAATTCGTCCTTAGGACTCCTTGGGAAGGGATACATGAATTCATGAGCCAAGGGGTGTTTATATAGGTGTAGAGATAGGGTTTCAGTCATTATCCTTATCTAGTTGCTTATCCACAAAGCAACCCATAAGATAATCCTTGAATCCTTATCATAGTCGAATTCTAAGGCCTTATCACCTCAAATTCGTTCACCCTATATTTAAGATAATCCTTACCTTATTTTGTAACTATCACATAATTACAAATCAGCCCCTCTAGTTTAATTAATTACACTTGATCACAAAATTAATTCCTAATTAATTATTGACCAATATTAATTAAACAAATATGATTTCTTCTTTAATATATTATTCTTATAACATATTAATAAATCATATTATCCTCTCTCTCTCTATATATATTTCTCCAATCAAGTTGCTTTGGTGAAGGCAACCCAAAAGGACCATGCACCATCGGGTCAAGTACATACCAAAATAGTTATGGACTTAGACACTAATCCAACAGTCTCCCACTTGGATAAGTCTAACAACTATTCTGCGTATGACTTCAGATCCTGATCTGCAATCGTAGCTTTCCAAAGCCGCTGTCAACTCTGATCCTATCAGATACACGTGTCCTTAGATAAGGGATCATATATTCCTCCATTCTAGATATCGTATGAGATATGATTTCAAATCATTCTCTTTGTACTATATCTTGATTTCTGATTTATGACGACAGACTAATTGAACTAATCAAATTAGCCCTAGCCCGGCCGAGCATTTATGTTTGTCATCACTAAACCATCGAGGGGCCCAAAGATATCGCTTTTATCCCAAATTGGATAACAGGAACAGATAAACTTTGATACAATGCTTGCTTGCACTCACTAACCAAATCACACACAATAATATGTTTTATAACACCAAGTTACTAGTGCGTTTTCATATTATCAATGTGCAACCGGTTAGCAAGATACAACTCACACATCTCGGTTTCAAGAATATAAGATGTTATCGTCTCACCAATCACTCGTGATACAATTCATGGAGTGATCCAAGTGAGCGTGGGTTTAATCCAATGCTCAAATTCATATTCATAAGCACTCATGAACGTTGCAGCAAACATTTGCTTATGTCTAATACTCTTTAAGAGAATCCACACACCAATTCATGACAGTCTTCATTCATATCTACTTCCAACATATGAACGACTGTGGCCCGTTCGAATAATTCGATTATTCTTAATAAACTCAATTATTCTGGAAGTCAAAACATGCAAGGTGAAACACAAGAATAATACTAATCCCATATGGCCTCAAACCTTTGAGTATAAACAAAACACGTTTTATTTATCACCATATCGATTACTCATTATTTGTCGTTTCGGGTAATCAAATTTTTATTTGAATTCCAACACTTGTCCCATGCTCCTAGCATGCACACAATGTTTACCTATGGTTCTTACTTTTGTGAAATAGACAAATTGAACACATTTCCAATCATTCTCATTTTACAACTCCAAATCCATTTTCTTAAGTGTAAGAATATCAAATTCTTGTTACTTATAGAATATACTAGATTCTAACACTTTATGCAACGATCCTTTTGTAATGTCACTGCACCAAAGTCTCAAATACTATTTCCAATGATATTACAAAGTCCTCTATCGGAGATTGTTACAAGACAATTCCTTAGATACGATGTCTCTCACTCAAAGTACATTCCTTTGAACATCCTTTTGCATAAAGGTTTCTAATCTAGTCATAGATTTTCAATATTTACTTCCCAATATGGACACACTTCCATATTTTCCATATGACAACTTATTCTTAATAGAATCTTATCTATTCATAATAATGTCAATATGGTCCATTCAATACCATGCTTCCAACTACTCACAAGCAACCAATCCTCGTCGAACTTTGGATTGTTCTTTGATAGTTGTTTAATTATTTTAGTTAAAACCGATTCTAGTCCCTTTTCCCTCTAAATGCGCTAGACATTTGTAAAATTTAAGAATGTTCAAACATTAAAGCATTTGCAATCGATCCTATACCCGAAGCGTATGGGACACGATGCACAATGTTTTATTTGCTATGTTCTTAAAATTCGAATTGTGAAAAGGAATGACGTAATCATAATCAAAATTTTAAGAACACACTATGTACCTTTGACTAAATTTATTAACATTTCTCAACCTAAGCCTTTAGATTTGAAATGAAGCATAATATTCTCCCCCTTAATTATAGCAAAACAACTTTACAACCCTTACGACTTTGCAAGGTATAACTCTTGTTTTTCTATAATTAATATTGCCAACTTGCAATACTTTCCATAATAATCATACAATCATAACTTTTATGCTCCCACTATTATGATGATTACTATAAAACATAACACTTATGCTCCCACTAGCTTTGACATGTATTCATAAACATCTTAACTTTCAGAAAGACAATACATATTGAATTTCTTAAGTCCATGTTTCTAATACTTAGTGCTTTGATAATCTTTTATCAAGGCTTCTTGAACTTATACACTTTTGCCTTAGATAGTGCATATGTGTGTCTTAACAATTAAGACTAATTGCCAAACCTCACAATTCAAATTATGGAAAGGGATACCGTAACCATGATTGAATTCGAGAATGCAACTTTACAATCACTATCTTCTTAAAATCTTTCTTAGTGAAAGCATTTCCTCACAATCATTTTCATGAAGGAGGAAATCTTATGACACTTAGATTTTAATGGTGTATATGTTCCTATCCGTGTGAATTTGTTAAAACCAGAGTTTACGACAAAATCAAACTCATATGGACCGAACTCTTTTAATCTTGATTTCTTGCCTTATGGTAGCACAGCTGCCCACCACGTCTTCCAAGTAGTTAAGCATCTCACCTTTTTCCTATCAATGTACCTTTCATTGATCAAGGTGCCTTGCCTTTTATGCGTTCAAAATGAGAACTCATAGGACTCACGTGCATAATTAACTCAGTTGGAACAACACAGAATCAAAATATCGTCAACACGATACGCTCTTAACCTCAACTCGTGTGCTAGTGATGATCGATAAGGTTTATTTGATTTGTTCTTGAAACCTTTCGAGACCATTAAGACTCCCACTGACTCCTTGACATATAAGATTCTTTTGTCAATAAACATTTCTTGACAAACAAATATTCAAGAGTTAGTGTAGTTTTTATCAAAACACTTCATAAATTTGTCCTAGTCGGTCTTTGTCTTATTCAAGACATCACAACTTTCCACATTTGATGAATGTTATAAACCTTTAACACTTTTCACTCATTGTCACAATCTTAACTTTAAGACTTGTTATTGGAACGAAGTATGATAGACTTCTTGATCTAACCATTTCTTCAATCCTTGATTCCTCTTCTTAAACATACAATTGTACTAAGACTCACATAGAGGATCAATTGATATATGGTTCTTAATCATTAAGACCTATCATAAAGCATAAAAGCTACTCTCCCTTCTTCTTAGAATGGAGAAACTCTTATCTTTCTGCCTACTTGATTCTTCTTATTCGTTCTACTATTGATCTAAACCCTTTAATCAATTCAGAATTACACTTAATCTTGTAAGTATAATCATATTTACCAAACCTTTAGTAAATCATGACGAATATCTTTGTTACTCTTATGGTGAACTTGATCAACACACAACTTTGTGTACTCGATCTCCTAGTCCTTCACTTGACACTTTGTCAATGAATTAGTCTAATTTCCAAAATATGAAATTTCACATTCATCATGCAACCAAGTTGCGTGATTCCAAATTTCAGTCCAATTGAAATTTGGGCGATGAGAAACTCTCCCTATTTGGTAAATTCTCGACATTTCCATAAATAACATAACTAAGAATCATATCCATTCGTTGTAGAAATATGCAAACATCAATTTTCATAACGATTTCATTGCAAGGAAGGAAACAAATAAATAAATAAGTCAAACAAAATTTATTTTATTTATAAAAGCAGCGGAAAAACATTTGTCCTTACAATGCAAAATCTATTGAAAACTATGTAAAGGAAAATTTCCAACAACTCTATCATAACTATCTAAGCTCAAAATCCAATCTTCAAGTCCATGCGATCAAGATCCATCTCTTGTGATTAGATTCATCTTGCTCTCTTATCAAGCTTCCTTTCTTTTCACCGATCCTTCAAAACATTCAAATGCAATCTTATCACATCATGTATTAAGAATCAATGAATAGGAACTTAACAGAGTTAGATAGTTGATTTTACCTGAAGCGTAGTCATACTTTTGACTCTCCCATTTCTTAGATCTCTTAGGTAAATAGGGCAACTTCATCTCCAATGCCCCTTCTTTTGGCAATAAATGCAAATTGACTCTTTTGGAACAACACATGGAACTACTTCAGACATCGCCTTTCTCTTGTGATCAAACTTTTCGATCATTTCATGTCTTTCATTGCTATTGTCTATATCCATAAAGGTCTCGAAGGCAGATTCACCAATCAACTTTGCTTTTCTATTGCGCCAAACCATTGTTGATTCAGCAACAATAAGCATATAGGTGAGATCTATAAGGGTCACGTCGCGGTTCATCATATAGTACTCTCTTACGAACTCACTATATGAGTTAGGAAGTGACTGAAGAACCCAATCAATAGCCATTTCCTCACAGACAACGGATCCCAACATTCTTAACTTATCAATGTGTGACTTCATCCCTAGGACGTGTGCACACACCGACTTTCCTTCTTTATGTTCACTTGACAAAAGGGCTTGAGTGATATTGAACTTTTCAAGCCTTTGAACTTGTGGGTTAGGGAGAATAATTGGAGGAGGAGGAGGAAGTGAAGCATGATCTCTTGTTCCTCGATCGAATCGTGGAATATCATCTTCATGTGGAATGCTTGTTCCACGGGATTTGGGAAGACCATAGTTGTCGAACTTGGACATCCACAAAACGGGAGAAAACAAATTCAAGTTAGTTGATCGATTGAGTCCTTAGTAAATCACCCAAATGAAATACTAAGGCTAGGACCCAACACAATATTCTACAACTCGGGAGAGGGATGCTGTAACCCTAATTGTAGAATATTTGAAGGTAAGTAAATGACGATTCACTAATTTCCACCACGAAAAACGAAAAAGAAAATTAAGTTTTAAATCTATGAAAACTCCTAGATCCTTTGAGATTCATTGGACTTTCAATGGCATGTTTAAATCTCGATATGCCCCTCTTGTTTGTGACTGGGATGCCGAGGATCACAAAGCGGGTGTGAATAACCATGCAAACTTACATGGTGCCCTCACATGTTATAGTCACTTATTCGATGTGCCGGTAAACCACACACGCTCCACCGAACTATGACAAACATTGAGTCACCCTTTGCTACCTTTTCTTAGAACCATATAGTGTGCCGGTAAACCACGCATGCTCCACTAACGTCTTCACAAGGGCACAAAGTGTAATTTCATGGAATTGCATCAATTCAGTTTTTCCTAAGTAACTAAGATTGGGAATTAGAAAAACATTTAGTTACTTTGTATTTCATTATACTTATAATGGAAGGTTTCATCCTATCCTACCCGTTCGGCTAACGACTCTCCACTAGTCAAGAGTGCGGTGGGTAAGAGTGCATACCCATTCAATCGCCATATTATAGGAAATTTCCTTAAACACCCCTTATAGACCAGCTTCGTGAATGAGGCCTACTAACGGTAAGACTGACTTTTACTCATACATATATATATAATGTTAGACTTTTAATGTTATATATATAGTATATGGTGTATTTTACACTTTTAAAATACTAGGTGGTTAACTTTAACAATTACACTTTTAATTCAATTAAATGGTTAACCTAATCTTTTATGGATTTATTAAATCTCTTTTAATTATACTCCTTAATTAATTAATAAATCCATAAGGGTGTATTTGAACTTTTTCAAAACATTACTAGGGTTTTAGAATTTAACATTATATCACAATTAAACAATTAATCAAAATTTAAAGTCCAAAACTTGAGGGCAAGTTTTGAAACATTTCAAAACAATTTAGTTTTAATCTATCTTAAAATTTCGAATTTATGACATTTAAATTAAAATTTTAAATATTAAAACTCTTGATTTAATAATTATCTTGAAGTAGACTATTAATTTAATTATTAAATCATAAGGGATTATCTAAATAATGAGGATAATTACCATTTATACATTTAAGTTATCCTAATCCCTTAAATATCTATATAGATTTTGAAAATATGGATGGATAATGCAAGATCTTGAATTACCATATATAACAATTAGAGGATAATTACATGATATGGGATAATCCAAATCCCTAAAAATTAGGATCTTATCTTAGGAGGAGGCAAATTTCGAAAATCAAGGGATTATAACAAACCCTAGATTTCGAAATTTAAGGGTTTAAGGAAAGGATTTGAAGATCTTATTCAAACTCTTGCAAATTAGGGTTTGCAAACCCTAATCTCAAAAAACCCTAGCCTCCTAGGGTTTATTGGCAATAAACCCTAATATATCAAGTTCATACAATTGAAACCAAACCAATGGCTTTGATACCACTGATGGGTTTTGGTCATAAGACATCCTATGTGCTCATACAAACCCTAAAGCTTGGATCTAGGTTTCTCTATTGTACATGCTTTGAATCCAAGACTATAAACCCTAATTCTAGCATACAAGTAATCATATTAATATGTAATTAGGTTTAAGATCATACCTTGATTGTTATGTAGCAATAACAATCCCAATTCCTCCTTGAATTGGCTTTGGAATGCTTAGAGTCACAAGTGTCACTCCTCTAATGGATTACAAACACCATAAGCAAGTGGAGAAGGTATAAAGAGAGAGGAGAGAGGTTAGAATTCGTCCTTAGGACTCCTTGGGAAGGGATACATGAATTCATGAGCCAAGGGGTGTTTATATAGGTGTAGAGATAGGGTTTCAGTCATTATCCTTATCTAGTTGCTTATCCACAAAGCAACCCATAAGATAATCCTTGAATCCTTATCATAGTCGAATTCTAAGGCCTTATCACCTCAAATTCGTTCACCCTATATTTAAGATAATCCTTACCTTATTTTGTAACTATCACATAATTACAAATCAACCCCTCTAGTTTAATTAATTACACTTGATCACAAAATTAATTCCTAATTAATTATTGACCAATATTAATTAAACAAATATGATTTCTCCTTTAATATATTATTCTTATAACATATTAATAAATCATATTATCCTCTCTCTCTATATATTTCTCCAATCAAGTTGCTTTGGTGAAGGCAACCCAAAAGGACCATACACCATCGGGTCAAGTACATACCAAAATAGTTATGGACTTAGACACTAATCCAACATCTACTTGGGTCATTATTATCAAGTTATTGATCTTCTTCCTTATACGCACCATGTAATGCATGTTATTATGAGTTTTCATTTGTAGTATCTAAAATAAAATATGTATGTCAAATATTGTATTCACTATGGTACTATATTATGTGAAGTTGAAAGGGCGGTGGAAACCGGGAAACAATATTATTTCCAATGTTTTAAAACCCGGGTCGACCCGACCGGTTAAACCGGTTGGACCGTGACCCGGGATAGAAGACGGGTCAATTGAGACCGGGTTTTTGTAAAAATACCGACCAGATTGAACCGGCCGGGTTTACCAACCGCGGTTGAACCGTGTATTTTGAACCAGTAAAAACCGGATTGGCCCATTTATTAGGGCTTGCATAATTAATTGAGTATCACAGTATAGCTCCAGGCCACAAAAGAAATTCAGTTCTTCTCTGGGAAACGAAAGCAGCGAGTCGCAAATTGCAGTGACCTCAGCAGCGAGCCACAGCTACTTCCGTTATTCTCTGATGACTTCCATTCTTCTCCAGGTGAGTTTCCGATTTCCTTTCTTTCTTTCTTTCTTTTATTTTCTTTTGCTGCTACATCGACTAGTGTTCGTGTTGGGCGATGGCTGTTCCTTCTCCACCTAAACCTAATGCAGTGACCTCAACAGCGACTTCCGTTCTTTTGACTAGCTGTAGGGACTGCAAAGCAGTGACCTTAACATCGACTTCCTTTTTTTTATTAGTTGTAGAGACTTCCGTTCTTTTGATTAGTTGTTATGAAATTAGTTTTCTTTTGGCTGTGAAATCAATTGACTGTGAAATCAGTTGATAGATTTGTTTTATTTTCTTCTCCAATTTTCTTTTCTTCTCTAATTGACTTTGAAATCAGGTTATTTTCCTCTATGGCTTCTGATTAGCTTTTCTTTTGAAACAAGTGATACATTTGGTTAGTTTATTTATTGTTAATTATAAATTACAGTTCATTTATTGTTAATTATCAATTACAGGTGATAGATTTGGTTAGTTTATTTATTGTTATTTATAAACTACAGGTGAAATCAACTAGAGTTCATATATTGTTAATTATCATTGTTTCAAGGTTTTGTGACAAATTTGGTTAGTTTACAGTTCATTTATTGTTAATTGGTCATTGTTTCAAGGTTTTAATTGTGTAGATTATGTAATTAGCTAGGATCCAATTGACATATGTTTATTGATTATAAAATTACTTTTCAATGTAGTTAGATATGGAATCAAGGGAAGAACAACCATTGCAAGAACAATCTCAAGCTCAATCCCATTCTTCGGTTCAATCAAATGTACGAACAAAGATGGATATAGCATGGGAACATGTTACTCAAGTCGTTGATGAGAAGGGGAAAAGGCATGGATATGTAACTTTTGTCAAAAAGTTATAGGTGGTTGTGGAATAAACAGGGTTAAGAAACATCTTGCTGGTATTAAAGGTGAGGTAGTAGCTTGCCCAAAAGTTAGTCCCGAAGTGCGGTTTACAATGCAAGGAAAGTTGAAAGAGACTGCCTAAAAAGAAAAAGAAAAACGTACCACTAGTGTAATTATCTTGGATGATGATGAAGAGATGGAGGAAATAGAAATGTCAACTGTGAAAAAGGGTAAAAGGAAATTTACTTCAAACTTGCATCCATTTTTTACGAAAGGTATAAATGATCCTTCCCAACCCACTATCAAATCTTCAATGCAAAGTAAGGCAAAAATCCATGATGTGGATTTAGCTATTACTATGTGGTTTTATAATGCATGTATACCTATGAATGCTTGCAACTCTCCTTTTTTTCAACTTATGGTAGATAAAATAGCAAATATTGGTTATGGGTACAAAGCACCTAATTATCATGCTCTGAGGGTTAATTTGTTGATAGATGCAAAAACGTCAGTTTCATTGATAATTGATTCGTTAAGAAGTCAATGGGTTGATACATGTTGCACAATTATGAGTGATGGATGGAGGGATGTTTCACAACGACATTTGATTAATTTCTTGGTTTATTGTCCGAAAGGGATATCATTTCTTAAATCTGTTGATGCATTTGATATAGAGAGCAATGCTACAAATTTGTGTAATTTGTTTGCTGAGATTGTTGAAATGGTAGCAGAAAAAACTGTGGTTCAAATGGTAACTGATAATGCTGCTAATTACAAGCTTGCTGGTAACAAGTTATGTGAAATATATCCTTCTATTACTTAGTCTCCATGTGTAACGCATTGTCTTAATCTTATATTAAATGATCTTTTAGAATTGGATAATGTGAAAAGTTTGGTCAATCTTGCATCGAGGGTTACTATTTTTTTTGATAATCATAAGTGGCCCTTGAATTGGTTAAGAAAAAGATCCGGTTGGAAAGAAATTATTCGTCCAGGTGCTACTCGGTTTGGTACCGTGTTCATAGCATTGCAAAGTTTGTATGACCATAAAGAAGATTTCCAAGCAATGGTCATATCTAACGAGTTTAAGAATATGTTGGAAGTGGGAAATGCGGTTAAATGTAAACAAACTGTCTTAAATGAAACCTTTTGGAAAAATTGTTTGATTATAGTGAAAGTAATGACTCCTTTGTTAAAGCTTTTGCGGTTGTGTGATTTGGATGAAAAACCTGCAATTGGTTATGTTTACGAGGGAATGCGTCTGGCAAGAAGTGGGATTAAGGAATTGTGTAAGAAGACGGAATTATATATGCCTTACACTAACATAATTGATAGTTATTGGGATAGGGTCTGAAGAAAAAGTATTTATTGTGCGGCTTATTGGTTGAATCCTGTTTTTCAATATGATCATGCAAATCTTTGTAAGAAGAATGAGGTGTTTCAAGGCGTTCTTGAAATGGTTGAGAAGACTTTTAAAGGTGATGACGTGTTAAATCTTACATTGAATTTAGGGAGGTTTCGTGATGCTGAAGGTACCTTTGGTAGATCTAGTGTCATTGCTTCTCGTAATCTTACTCATCCAGGTATGATTTAAATTTAATGTGTCATTATTATTTATAAAATATTGTATTTTCTAATATATATATATATATATATATATATATATATATATATATACATATTTGCTAACTATATCTTTTGTAGATGAGTGGTGGAAGTTATTTGGCGGTGATATTCCGGTTTTGCAAAAGTTTGCTATTAGAATATTAACTCAAACGACATCTTCTTCCGGTTGCGAACGTAACTGGAGTGTATTTGAAAGGATTCACACGAAACGGAGGAATAGATTGGAACATCAAAGGCTAAATGATCTTGTATTTGTTCATTACAACTTGCGTTTACAAAATAGGTATGGTATCTTGCTAAGATATACTATGCTATAAAATGGCCAAGTTATATTTGAGATTTTTTTGAATGTTTTTGTAGATTGAAGGTTGATATGAGGTCTTACGATCCTGTTGACTATGAAAATATTGATAAGACGGGATTTTGGGTGGTTGAAGAAGAGTTGGAAGGAGAACTTAATGATGATGATTTGGAAAATATGATTGATGAGCAAGAGCATGAACCGGCTTCTGAATCACAAGGTGACCATGTTGATCATGAAGTTGATAGTGAATTCCAGTTACTAAGTGGCCGCGAGATTGATGCTTATAATACTCAAATTTCTCAAGATCCATGATTTGGTTTACTCGTAACGTGTTTGGATTTGTCTACAACGATGTTTTCTTTTGTTATTTATACTTTATGTGGTTGTTTGTTGTGTTAAGATTGATTTATAACATGTTATTAATACTCTATGCGGTTGTTTGTTGTGTTAAGATTGTTTGTTGTGTTTAGATTAAACTTTGTTGACATCAAATTACTGGTATTATATGTCTATGTAGTATGCAGGAAAGCAAAAATATATGAAAATAAAAAAAATGCCATAAACTGGGTTGACCCGGTGGTTGAACCGATTGAACCGGTTGACCCGTGAACCGATCATCACACTGGGTCAACTAAAAACCCAGGTTTTAAAACATTGATTATTTCAGTTCTTTTGCACCACCTTAATTAACCTTAATTAGTAGTGAATGATCATAGTTGTATAGTTTCTGATTTTATATTTATTCTAGAAATTCCATAGCCATTAAATGTAATCTTACTTAATACTGGAAAGGGTTTATCTTTCGGTTTCTCTTTTATGGCATTTAGTCATTCATCCTAAATAAATAGAGCAATCATATCAACATATAAATTAACTAGTGTCTAATCCAAATTTTTAGTTCATATATATATATATATATATATATATATATATATATATATATATATATATATATATATATCATACATACTTATAAAACTAGCATTTTTTCTTGAATCTCATGCATTTGAAACCCCTATTCTTTTTTCCTTTCACCACATTTATTTGAAACTCCCATGACTTTTCAATTTCTTTATAATAATAATTATAATTTGGTAATTATGTTAAATAAATATCAAATCTAAAGTCTATTCATATATAAACTAAATTTCAATATTAAAATAATATCTTTAATTCTACTTATAAAATGATGTTTTCTAACTTTTAACATATTATACTTAATTTATTAGTTTTAATATATTGTTGAATGTAACCATTATCATTTTAAAGGTATAATTTTGGAATAATTTGTATAAAATACTTAAATTATTAATTAAAATATAAATTATAGGCTCAACTGAAATATATATTTTATTTAACTTAAACAACCCAAATATTATTTTATAGATAATTAAAAGTGATAAATTTTAGTGTCTTTCTAATAATGATTGTAAGTTGGTTAATAAGGTTAAATAAATATCAAACCTAAAGTGTAGTCATAACTAGACTAAATTTCAATTTTAAAATAATATCTTTACTTCTATTTATAAAGTTATGTTTTTAAACTTTAACATATTATACTTAATTTTTAGATCAAAACTATTGTTGCATGTAAACTCTTATCAGTTTAAAGCTACAGTTTTTGAATAGTTTGGACAAAATACTTAAATTGTTAATTTAAATATAATATTACAGTGTCAACTTTAATATAAATTTAAGTTCCACTAAAATAACCAAATAATATTTTGTAAATAATTAAAAGTGATAAATTATAGTGATAAATGAAAAAACTAAATTGTAATATCAGTTTAACTAAAATATTTCATAAATATAATTATATAATCGTTAAAAAATTTCAAATAAGTAGCTTAAAATAACTTATAATAACAATAGTTAAAAATAACTCTATATAAATGATTATATTGTTACATTTAAAATCAAAAAATAATGTTTGATGTTTTAAATAATTATAATGATAGAAATTAAAACATTAAGCAAATATATTTCAAAAAATTAGTTAAAAATAATAACTATAAATAATATTAAACCATATATAATATTTAATTTTATTGATGTGTAATTGTCGTGTAAAAGTCATTCAAACGAATGAGATTATGACGCTATAATAGATTTATATATTATCATATAATTCAAAATAATCAATATATTATATCAAATTAATATACGAATTATTATATCTAATTTAACAACAACGTTGGTGTTATATTTTAAAAAATATATATTTGTAAAGACTTCAAATATATAGGTGTTTCTGCGCATTACAATGTCAACTCAAATATAAATTTCAGTTACATTTAAAAAAACTAAAGAATATTTTATAAATAGTTAAAAGTGATAAATTGTAGTGATAAAAGCGAAAACTAAATTGTAATTTCAACTTAACTAAAATATTTCTTAAATATATTTTTAAAATCGTTAAAAGTTTCCAAATAAGTAGTTTAAAATAACTTACAATAACAATAGTTAAAAACTGTTGAGAGAAAAACTTGGAGACACACTTGAACAAACGTTAGAACAAGTATATTGCGGAATGGAGTTAATCTCAAAGGATCTAAAAGCTCAAAAATAATATAGTTAGATAGTTAGATAGTTAGTTGCGGAAAGTAAAGAAATATAAATGACAACAATTGTTATATCAAGAATACACTTAAACTAATTCATAACAAGGAATGCATTCACTCCGAGTTAGTAAGCGAGATCAAGTTTAGTGATTAAGTCTAGAAGACTTGCTTCGAAGAGAGGTTATATTCAAGTAGCAGTTTGAGTATGAAGAGTAATAAAATAGAGAAATGAAGAAGATAACTTAGAAAAATATATTCATAAGTTAACAGTAAGAAGTCGTAGAAAGAAGTAGTTTTGATACAAGAAAATGAGTCTCTATTTATAGAGATTCAGAAATAAACTACTCTATAATTAGCCGTGCAAGGCATGCTGGATAATAGAGTACATTACATAAGATAAGTAAAAGAAATAACTAAGATTGCGGATGTTAAAGACTTGATGACTCCGGATGCTGAGATTGACTGCGGGAGCTGAACCGTTGCAGTAGTCAAGAGAAGGTTGCGGTAGTTGAGTTCACGAGGGTCACTTTTATGATTCAACAATTTCCCCCTAAGTGACCTCTTTAACTCCGGTTCTGTTATCAAGTTTGAGGAACTTGATCAAAATCCACCAAAAATTTCTAACATTTTCCAGCCAAATGATTCTTCTTGTGATCTCAAATTTGACATCAACAGTAGTGTGCTTTGATCTTTTTACTGCGATCTTGCAGATGTCAAGTTGCTTCTTGGGCAGGCGATGCATGGCATTCATCGGAATGAAGTATTTGACACTGTTTGTCTTCCGTTTGATTATAATGCCAAGTTCTGGGAAGTTGGTTGCACCTAGAGATCTTTCTTCATAGCCTTCGGTAAGCATTGGCACAGGTTCAATTGGTGGAAGGTCAAATTTCTTGAAGATGGTGGGGTGGATGTCCGCGTCGATTTTGGCAAAGTCACAAACAATGTCCTTTAGAAAGGATTTGGCTTTGTCAAGAGCTACCTGCATCGTCGGATGCTTCTCTCTCTTGTTTTGAAAAACTCTGGCAATGAGAAATATTTCTTCAGGGTTCATGCAGGGAAAGTCCGCCTGGGTGCGTATGTAGTCATGCTCTCTTCTGGTAAGAGTGAATTGAGCAAAGTCTGCTTTCATGAACTTTCGCATCTTGTAGTTTTTCACTGCGGATGGTCTATCGTTAGACCATATGTTTTCTACTGAACAGCCATGCTTAGCATAGAAGCGAGTGAGTCTTTCAAATTCCATCGGCAGACGCTTGTGATCAGGAAGACTGTGGTCAAAGGATTCGAAGATAGCAAAATACTTGGCATTGGGAGAAATTGGAATCTTTCAATAACCATCGGGTGGTGGTTCAGCATACGTGAGATGGGGAGTGTAGTCTTCATCTAGCAGCCTGCGGTACGGATTGACCCATGAGTTGATCAGCGATTCATCGATTATAGTGTCAAATCCGCACTCTTTCCAGATGAGTTCAGCTAACTTGGCTACTTTCCAGTCTTGTTTTCTTTGAGCTGTAGCAAGGGAGTCTATGGAGCTTTCTGATGACATATGTTCCTTAAGGTTTTTGAAATGAGGAGGAGTCTCAGGTCTTTTGGATCTGTCTTTAGGAGGTGAAAAGGGGGGAGTTGGAGTATGTTGAGATGGTTGCGGTGATCATTGCGGTGTGCGAATTTTCTTTGTGGGGATTGGAGGGCTCTGACGAATTGATGTATTTGAGCGATGGTCTTCTTCATTACTTCCCCCTCTCGAGGAATGCAACCCAGGTGCTTCCTGAAGCCATTGTTTGAAGCCATCCACTTTGGCACAGACCTCTGCAAAGTGATTTTTCATCTATTCGGCCAGTTGTGAGTTATTCAGAATGGCAGGGTTGAAGAGCAACTTGTGTATGTCTTTGGTAAGCTGAAGTATCTCAGGGCCATTGAAACTGGAGGTTAGGGATTTCTGCATCCGATTGATTGTTGCATGAAGAACAAAGATAGTGGACTCATAGGTAGTATGAGTCTTATCTATCACCCTTTGAGATTGTGCAGCTTGATCCGCAATGGTTGTTTGGAAGCCTTGTTTGATTGCGGTCACCTCAGTAATAATGCATTCCGTTGCGGCCATAAAGTTTTGATGATCGGCCCTGCGGTTGTTGTCAAGAGATCGAATCCCCATTTTGACTTTGAGAGAGATGCGCTCAGCAGCCATACACTCTCTTATCTCAAGTCGTTCAATTCGTTCAATGAGGGACTGCGGTCCCGGAGTATCTTCATGTGGAGGTTGGGTAGGCTTAACTACAGCCAAAATTTGATCAACTTTAGCTTGGAGATTGAAGAATTCTTTTCTGGTGACAGCATCTTTCTTCTTCTTATTTTTCTTTTCCTTAGGCTTAGAAGTTGAATGCTGAGAACCGTTGGATTCTTCGTCTTCTTCGAACATCATTAGGTTGTCATCTGAAGGATTTGGTTTGTTGACCTCTTGGATATCTTCATCAACAAAACCAAAGGTTGGGGTTGAGCTGAGTTCAATAGTTGGCTCTTTGTCTTGAGATGGAATGATGGCGGTAGGTGGAACAGGAGTTGAAGTAGGAGGAACATTAGATGTACATGCGGCTGCGGTTGAGTTTTGAGCTTTCAGTACAGTTTCGGCCATTTGATCCATCCAGTTTTGAACCTTTTGGATTGTGGCAGCAGTATGGGCATTGTTGATGGCATTTGCCCAGTACTTGGCCACATACAAGAGTTCTTGTTCCTTCTGTTGTTGTTTGACCTGTTTCTCTTTGCGGGCTTTGAATTCTCTTTTGAAAGCAGCATATTTCTTGATTTCAACATCAGTAGTTGGCTGATACCGACTCCAAGAATCACTAGAATCTTCACCGCCAATTCCTTGTGTTCGCATCAAGGTGTCCCTTGGGTCCACGGATCCTTGCACATTAGTGCTCACCGTGCCTAAACCACCTGATAAGGATGTAAGCAGAGTAGGATTTCCTGGGCTTCCTCGGTCTCCTTGACCCGTGGTCAAGTCTGCCTCGACCTAGTTCTGGCATGGGCGAAAGAGATGCCCTGCGGATGGAGTGGTGTTTGAAGTGTTTGGGATACTTGCAAAAGGATGGAGTCTAACTCCTCAGAAGAAAACAATGCAGTATGGAAGCCCTGGAAACCTTAGGGCGATTTCCAGATTTATCTACTTAAGATAAAACTGGGGGGCTGTCTCCACGTTCAGATGAAGAAGAAGATGAAACAATCTCACATGATGAGGTTGAGTGGTATTCGATTGTGGTATCGAATGGATGTGCGGCCATCCCAAGGACTACCGGAGCCTGTTGAGAGGCTACAGTATCAGTCCGATCACACATTGGGCCAGTGGTTTCGGTTGTCTTTCTTTTCTTGACGATAGCTATAGGTTGTCTATCTTCATCAGAATCACTGCTCGATACAGTGGTGGTTTTGGTTTTTCGTTTCTTAGAAGGTGCAGTTTGTTTTGGGGCTTTCTTCTTGGGTGTGGTAGATTTCTTTTTGGACACCACAGATTTTCTTCATTGAGAAATGTTAGAAATTGTAGTGGCGGAGGGGACTGCGGTACCCTCAGGGATAATGGTTGTAAAAGGAAGAGGTGGGGTAGTAGGGTATGGGATAATACCCTTCGTGGTCTCTATACGATATGAGACATCAGCAGTATCAAGACCAAGCAAGGTAAGGATGTGTGTGGGAAGCCTGCAGATAGGTCAAAATAGAGTTTGATCAGAGGAAGGAGTATACCTTTTGAGATCCTTGGTGACAAAAAAATTGATGTCACTGCCCAAGTTGAGACCAGCATCCGCATATAGATCAGAAATACATAGAGACCAAAATCGAGAAAAGGTGAGCTCAGTTGGGTTCTCTCTGGGTTGCTCTTTGGGAATGTATTGGAGGAAGTCATCCCAAAGAATCTGATCGTTATTGACATCGTGGCCTGTGAAGATGCTCCATACCAATTCTAGCAGTTTTAAACCCATGTTGTCGATGCCCCCAATCCTACCATACAGACAACGGATGACAAAGTGGCATACAAACTGCCAAACCGCAGGCAGTTGGTTTTTCTTGAACTCACCAATCCCTCGAATCGGTTTCCGATAACCCATTTGACAAAGTGCGGTGGTGATGTCAGATAAATATCGTGTGAAGATCTTGATGGAGGCATGAATTAGAAGGTTTATGGTAGTTAAGAACTTTTCTTTGGTCAAGATGACCAAAGAATCATTGATGAGGTTTAGATGAACTTCTTGTGGGTTTTCCAGTGGTCTGTATGCAGAAAAAGCACACTTCAAGAGTGTAGAAACAGGAACAACATCAATGAATGTATCGAATGGGCCAAATAAGATGTGGTTCTTGAGATGCTTGATCATCAGTTTTGTTGGAGCATTATACGATTGATGATCTTCAAACACTGCTCGGAAGTTGCTTGATGTGATCGACGGAGATGTGGAGCCAGTTTGATTCATGGAGCCTGAAGCCTTGGATTGCTTCTTGGATGCACCTGATTTCGCCATTGAGAGATGTGAGATTAGAGTTCTTGAGAGCTTTTGGGACTTTTGAGAAAATAATCAATTAACAGAAAGCGTAAACGATTTTTGGAGAAGAAGGTGGGTTGATAAAGGTGGTAAAAGGATCTTAACCCTAGGTAAAAGATAGAAAGGGGTAAGAAGTTGAATGGGGTTTTTTTTGGGGGGAATCAATGATTCTAGGATTGAATCTCAGCCACACGAATATGAAACGGTTTTTGGGGAGATTTTGAGAAATCTTAAAACTGGTTTGCATTTAATGGTGGATTAGATGCACGGTAATACGTCAAATAAACGTGGGGTGATGAGAGAGAAAGTTGTGGCTGGTGGGACGTGGTTGGGAGAGGAAAAGACAAGTTGAGTATGGATTGATTTGGAAATCGTTCTTTTTGTCATCATCCCTAAAATAGGTCTGATCTAAGTTGAATGGGGTTTTTTTGGGGGGAATCAATGATTCTGGGATTGAATCTCAGCCACATGAATATGAAACGGTTTTTGGGGAGATTTTGAGAAATCTTAAAAGGGGTTTGCATTTAATAGTGGATTAGACGCATGGTAATACATCAGATAAATGTGGGGTGATGAGAGAGAAAGTTGTGGCTGATGGGACGTGGTTGGGAGAGGAAAAGACAAGTTGATGATGGATTGATTTGGAAATCGTTCTTTTTGTCATCATCCCTAAAATAGGTATGATCCTGGGTTTATTCATAAAGAGAATGTGACAGTTTCTAAAGGGAATGTTTGTATTTAATTTAATGAAGGATCATTAAATAGCACACAAGGATTCGAGAGTTAATGATCTGTTGGAGTTTATTTAAGATGATTACGGATGAATTCACCATTGCGGTTGAGAAACTCCATCGCGGATGAGCAAAGAAAGATTTCAGAAAGAATCTGTGAGAAAACACTTGTACAAAAATTAGAAATAAAAGAACATTAAAACCCATGAGAGATACGTATGACATATGGTTGCGGTACCTAGATTGCGGTATCAAAACCATCTATCATATGTAATTCTCAGTTATAACCGCAATAGAGACCAATGATGGTCTGCGGTAGCTAACACTTCATAAAGAATTGTGGGTCCGGATTCATCATTCCCAACATTTGTAAGAATGCATTGAGTTTTGTAAAGTCAAGAGCTTTTGTGAAAACATCAGCAATCTCTTCATGAGTACGAATAAAGATGAGTTCAATATTACCTTTCAGAATATGATCTTTGATGAAATGATACCGTAACCTAATATGTTTTGTCTTGGATTGCTGAATAGGATTATGAGAGATTGCTATAGCACTTTCAGAGTCACAGTAAATTGGTATCCACAACATTCTGTACCCGTAGTCTAACAATTGTGTCTTCATCCAAGGAACTTGGGAACAGCAGCTGACAAGTCTTCCTCCCAGGAATTGGCATCCACCGGATGTACTTTTTCTATCGAGCTTACAACCTGCATGATCCGCATCGGTGAAGGCTTGAAGATTGAAGTTGTTGCTTGCGGGATACCATAAGCCCATAGATTTGCTTCCTTTAAGATACCAAAGAATTTTTTTGGCTGCGGTCATGTGAGATACTTTTGGATCAGCTTGGTATCTTGCATACACACCACTTGCGAAGACAATGTTAGGTCTGCTTGCGGTGAGGTACATCAGCGAACCAATGATACCTCTATAAGTGTTGTGATCCATAGATTCACCAAAAGGATCAGCAGAGATCTTATAACCGAAGGCCATAGGGACCTTAGCAGAAGAGCAATTGTCCATTGAATATTCCTTTAGAAGTTCGATGGTGTATTTTTCTTGATGAATAAAAATTCATTTCTGAATTTGTTTGAATTTAAGACCTAGAAAGAAATTAATCTCTCTATTCATGCTCATTTTGAATTTTTTGGTCATGAGCTTACCAAATCCATCCACCATTCTTTGATCAGTCGATCCGAAGATGATATCATCCACATATATTTGTACCAGCATAAGGTGGTCACCATTTGCTTTTCTGAATAATGTGGGATCAATCACTCCTCTTTTGTATCCAGATGAGACAAGAAATTTAGAGAGTGTCTCATACCAAGATCTTGGGGCTTGTTTCAAACCGTAAACTGCTTTTTCAAGCTTATAGCAGTGGTCTGGAAATTCAACATTTTCAAAACCTGGAGGTTGTTGAAGATAAACCTCCTCTTTTAGTTCACCATTGAGGAAAGCACTCTCAATGTCCATTTGGTGTACCTTGACATTTTTGTGCACTGCGTATGCTAGAAAGATCCGGATGGCTTCCATGCGTGCTACCGGAGCATACGTTTCATTGTAGTCAATTCCTTCTAGTTGATAGTAGCCCTTGGCAACAAATATTGCCTTGTTTTTGATGAGTGAGCCAGATTCGTGTAGCTTGTTCTTGAAAACCCATCTTGTACCAACAATAGTATGACCTGGTGGAAGAGGAACAAGTTGCCATACTTTGTTTCTTTCAAATTCTTCTAATTCTTCTTGCATTGTGGCTATCTATTCTGGTTCAAGCAATGATTCTTCGATCATTCTAGGTTCAACCGAAGACATAAATGCTGCATAATGGTAGTGGTCAGAAAATTCGTTGGAAGACCGAGTCTGGATACCTGCGGATGGGTTGCCAATAATTTGACCTGGTGGGTGGTCTCTTGTCCATACATGAAGTCATGGCATCAGATGATCAGCAGCTGCGGTAGAAGGAATATCTTGGATGTCAGAGGAATCAGCGGTTGGGGAAGGTAGTTCCCCTTGGATTTGAGAGCATCCTGCTGAGTCATCTTGATCTATTGGAGCAGAATTTACTTGAGGAATCGGTATAGATTGAGGTTCCCCCTGGATTACGGATGGGAGTTCCTCTGCAACTTGAGAAGGTTCCCCCTGGAATGCGGATGTGAGAGTGATAATTCTAGGATCAGATCTAGTGTCAATATTCTCTATGAATTTGTCATCTGAGTTCTCCGAAGGTTTGTTTGATGGAGAAGCTTCACTTCAGGCAAGAATGTAAGCAGCATCAGGTACTGGAACCTCAACGGTTGCAAAATGATCCGGAGTAGAGCTTTCCCCCTCAACCGGAGAGGTGGAAGTCTTGAGCGATACTACTTAAGATATAGATGGGCCAGATATATCGACATGTTGTTGTTGAGCTACTGTTGACACTAGGACTTCAGATAGTTTCGCCGTTTCAATGGGATCAAATAGATCATCATAATTTATTTCAACTAGATTCAGAGGTTCGAAAGTGGCTGGAATGTCAGTTTCCATGATTGCAGTCGTTTCAGTGGATGGAGGTGCACTGCGGATGTGAGAGTCATGAAATTTCACATCAAAGCTTTCGATGATCAACCTTGTTCTTCTGATGAGCACTCGATATGCAACCTTGTTAGTAGACTAACCAAGGAAGATACCTTCTTTAGACTTTGGTGCAAATTTGTTGAGTTGGTCTCTGTTGTTGATCACGAAGCATCTACATCCAAAGAGATGAAAGAAACGAACATTAGGTTTGCGATTGTTGAGACCTTCATATGGTGTTTTATTGATACGCTTGCATACAATACTTCAGTTTTGAACGAAACATGTTGTTTGCTACTGCTTCGGCCCAGAAGTAGAGAGTAAGTTGGGCGAAGTTAAGCATGGATCTGGCTGCTTCAACGAGAGTGCAGTTCCTTCTATCTACTACACCATTTTGTTGCGGTGTATAGGGTGCTAAAAAGTTGTGAGAGATGCCTTTGGAAACTAGGAAACTATTCAGAAGATGATCAGTGAATTCAGTTCCATTGTCACTACGGATGCGTCTGACTGGAAGATTGATTTGAAGTTTGATTTCTTTGATGAAGTTGATGAAGATCTGAGGTGTCTCTGATTTAAGTCTAAGAAAGAAGACCCATGTGAAGCGTGTGTAGTCATCAACAATAACCAGTATATATTTCTTGTGGTGAAGACTGGCTACGGTTGAGGTACCGTAGAGATCAATGTGTAATAGTTCCAGTGGTTTAGAGATAGAAGAATCCATTATCAGAGGATGGCTTGCTTTTGATTGTTTACCGCATTCACACGCTGTACAAAGAGTATCATTGCTGAATTTGAGAATGGGAAGACCACGAACTAGTTCTCCTGTGATGAGGTTGTTGATGTAGTGAAAGTTGAGATGAGATAGCGTGCGGTGCCATAGCCAGCAGACTTCAGATACAGCTTTGGACGGAAAACACAGCTGCGGTTTACCAATGATGAGCTAAACATCAAGAGGGTACATCGTGCCTTCGGAACGAGATTTGATTAAGCAAGTGCTGCGATCACTCGTCATTATGTAACAGAATTGATTGTCAAATTCAACACGATGTCCTGCTTTACATAGTTGGCCAACACTGATGAGATTGTGTTTAAGACCTTCTACATAAGCAACCTTTTGAATGGAATAGTTTCCTGTAGTGATAACACCATAACCTCGAATGACACTGTTTGCATTGTTGCCAAACGTGACATTTCCACCATTGCATAAAGGCCTGAAATCCCGAAGGTACTCTAACCTTCCGGTCATGTGCAAGGAGCAGGCACTATACTTTAACCATTCGTCTTCTTGTTCCTCCTTGCACAAAGTCTGAGAATTACACGGTTAGTTTAGACATCCAAACAAGTTTGGAGCCAGGGACGATTGATGTATTCTTAAATGATGCATGGTCCGAGGTTGCATGGATAGGTCTTTTGTCAACTTTTAGACCTAATCCTGGGTGTTTGTTCAGATTTGGATTATTACGAGGTTTCTGAAAAGTACAAGATTTCCGACTTTTATTTGACTTGTCATGAGATAAAAACTTTTGACAGCTGCACTGACATTTACAAAAAGAGGGTTTGTCATTGAATCTGACATTGTGCTTGGTCAGCGGTTTATGGAGTGAATTGGACTGGAAATTTGTCCGAGGCGGGTAATTTCTGAAAGATTTGACATTTGATTTCTAAAAAGTTTGTTTTGAACGAGGTTTCGCACATGGAAATCTTTGAGTTACTCTAGGAGGATTTACTAAGATTCCTTTCCACTTGTTTTGATATGATTTTAAAAGTGTTGGAGTGGGTAAAATTCCTTTCCACTTGGGGTCATTTTGGGAATAGACCTGAAAAACATAGTTTCTTACATATTTGACACCTTTTTGGGTTGTGTCAGAAGTAGCAGGAGTGGCTTTTGAAACTGAACTTTCCTTTTTGTTTGTTTTCATGAAAGAAGAATTTTTTGAAATGTAATTCGTGAAAAAAAAAATTTCTGGACTCCTGGATTTTGGAATTCTTACATGTTTCTTATTTTTTGAAAAACTTTGTCTGTTTTTGTTTCAAGATCTAATTTCTTCTTTGAAAGCTCTTTTTGCCAAAAATTTTGGTGAACCGCAGTCATTGTTATTCAACTGCGGTCTTTTGAGAATTTTTTAACAATTTTGAAAACGCGGACTAGAATCATCAGAACTTGAGGATTATGGAATTTGAGAGCATTGACCTACTTCAAAATTTTCTATAGGTAATTCGTGAAAAATCGGTTGAAGAGTTGCAGTCATTGTTGTTCAACTGCGGTGAAGATGATTTGACTACCGCAGAGTAAGTTCTTGACGAGACTGCGGTGTGACACTTTTGGGACAATTGACTATAGTGTGGAATACTATGGTCTGAGGACAAAGATGGAAACTTCTTTGAGACTTTGAGGTTTTCAACAACAATTTCTTCATCAACTTTGGATGAAGTTTGAGAATTTGAGTGAGTGGTGCCACCAATGGGAGTTTGATCACATGTGTGACTAGAATCCTCGGGCACAATTTCCTCAATGACACAATTATTGCTCAAATTGTGCAATCTACCAAAGTGAGTTTTGATATCTTCGGGAAAAGTCTTGTCATTCACAGGGAAATGAAATTCTCTATCAGGAGGGACATATAGTCTGTCTTTGTTGAACCGGGGTGAGGGATCCATTACGGTAGGATACCCAGTTGACCAACCCCAGTTATATGTATTGTCCACGGTTACATTATTTACCAAATTTTCAATAGCCTCACTTTCATTAAACAATTTTTCAATTAAGAGATTCAATCGTACAATTTCTCTTTGAGCTAAATCTCTTTGATTCAAGGCTATCTCTAACTGGGTTTCACTTAACATTCTAGCATCTTTGTCTAACTCTAGATCCTTCTCTAACATTGCCATCTTAAGTCTCTTGTTATCCAGTCTTCCTCTCACATGGAACATCTCTTGGGACGCAATATTCTTCTCATATAGGGCTTTGTTATAGTCTGTAAGGACAGTAGCACAAGTGTCATTAAGATCATCTATGTAGGGTTAACAGTCATTGTGACATCCCCATTTTCACGGCCAGAAAACACCGATTTTGTTTATGCTTTATAAAAAATCAGAGTTCTTCTTTTAATAAAAATGTTGCGAATTCATTCCCAGAAAAACACGATAAATACGTTATTAAAACATTTTCGAAGAAATGTATTTTATTCATTTTAAAATGTTTGGGATGTCATCGTCAATACAGGAACATAAGCATAAACAGAACTTACATTTATTTACACTAGTGATCTACATCTCTTTAATCTCTCAGTGTAATGTAACTTCATATCAACACCCGTGATATAAATAAACTGAGTGGGTCAGGTTGGGAAACCTGGTGAGTACATAGGGTTTTCAACCCACAATAATATAATTATTATGTTTAAACAATCAAAGAATCAACCTAGTTACCCACCCATTATCTTCTTTACTCGTAAGGATTTATCCTAAGAATCATCTATTCTGCACTAAATCCATAGCTGCCAATGTTCGTTCATAAAGCACTAATTCCATAGCTGCTATAGTCTATTCATCGGGTACTAAATCCATAACTACCATTGTTTATCTAATAGGTACTAAGTCCATAGCTACCAATTCCTTAACATGTACTAAATCCATAACTACCGGTGTTTATCCAATAGGCACTAAGTATATAACTGCCAATGTTTATTAGTTAGGCACTAAGTCTATAGTTGCCAATGTTTACTCACATCATCTTTTATCTCTCATCATTCATCTACCCATATCATACCCAACATATTCGTGTATATAAAATACGTATACAATTTAAATCATCTAAAACATGTATAAAAACGTTCATCCAACATAGATAGCAAGTATACAGATAATATGCACACATAGCATGTAGTTTATATAAAATACTTCATATCTATGTATAAGATGAAAGTAACTATGCACTCACTTGAAAAGGTGGTGATTCCAAACTCAGACAACGTTTCACTTCTTGAAATAAAAAATTCCTTCGACGAAACCTAGTATTATTACCACTAGAGTTTAGTCTATTATTCACCGAGACTAAATAATAGTATAGCTAATTACTAGTATATAACCGTTAAATAATACTTATATAACCCATAATAATAGCCCAATTACTTATTATATGTTTTTAATAATGTTAATATAATTAAATAAAAACTATATTAAAAATAGCGTAGACGTAGCTCACTTACAGCGGGTTTTATAGAAACCTGGCTTTGGTTGGAGCAGCATTCCCGTGCAGAAAATCTTTTCTTCTCGGAGCCTTCGAGCACTTAGGGGCTTCTGCCTCGTGCTAGGGAGGTTCCCTAGGCTTTTCGGGGCTAGAGAGAGGTTCTAGAGAGAGAGTAAAGAGAAGAAAGAATGAGAAAGGTGTGAAGAAAATGAGGGTGGGAGAGGTTCTATTTATAGGGTGAGAATGGATGAATTTGGTGCCACATGTCACCATCTAGTGGCAAGACTTGGGGAGAAAGCAATGGCTAATATTGTGCTACATCACCTATTTTCACACAGCACACTTCCGATTTCTAAAATCCGTAACTTTCACATAAGACCTCCGTTTTTGACTTTCTTTATATCCACGCGTAGGTAAAAATAATATCTACAACTTTCATTTTGAATCCGTCGGCTAATTCTCGACTGAACATAAATTTAACAGTACGAGGCGTTTAGACTGTTAAATGACCGCGAAGAATTCGTAACTCCTTCATATGGACTCTGTTTCCGTCTGTGTTTTTACTGTTAAGTTCCTATTAATGAGATCTTCAACTCTCATTTAATTCATGTAAGCCAAAAACCGCTCGAACTAAAATTCAAGTTTCGAGCCGTGCACTGCTAAGCCGAATCTTAGAAAAATCATAACTTCTTCATACGAAGTCAGATTTGGGCGTTCTTTTTACGGATTTTCTCAGTTTAACATATTATACGACTTTCTTTTAGATCACTAAGGCTAAAAAGTCCTCCATCGTACAATCACTATTTACGCTTCCCGGTGCCATGCCGGTTCCGTTGCGAAACTTCGACGGGTCATAACTTCTTCATTATAACTCCGATTTCGACGCTCTTTATATGTACGGAAACCTTGTGACATATTCTACAACTTGGTTAATATTATTTATTCTGAATAATCTTTTTTTGAAAAGTCATTTTCGACCCTATTACCTATAAATTGACTAGCCCGGATCTACGGGCGTTACAATTATCTCCCCCTTAGGATGATTACGTCCCAGAATCATCAACGAAACAGGGCTCGTATAATGACTCCATATGTCAGCTCTTCATCCTAGGTAATAATTGTAACTTCTATATTCCTTCACGTCTATCTCTTAGACTCATTGACTGTAAGCGATAGTCGATCGTGCACCTGCTCTCTACCTCAGGCTAGACTCCAAATTATGACCTTCAAGTCACAATCTCGATCCTTTCTAGATACGAACTTGAGATAAGTTCTTTTATTACTACTATGGGTCTATGTGGCATATTCTAATGACCTATCATCATATGTTACAACGCTTTAGACTTAGGTCTCTTAGAGTCAAACTCCAAAACAAAGTATACCTTCCTTCATGTTCTAATGTGATACAATCACATTTTAATATGTAGCATTTCTAGCTACCAACATCTTTAACAATCATCGCGATACTTCTACTGATCGCCCTGGGTTAGCTTTCCTTTCAATCTTTTGGTTTAAGTTAGATGCTACATCGAACTTGGTTCTCTGAACCACGTAACATACTTATCGTATTCGGACTCAATTTGATATGACCACTAGGGTCAGAATAACAACAATCTTCTTAGTCATTACCGAAACGATGGTAACTACATGCTTGAATAAAACAAACTCAATTATTGGCTTCTTGGTAACCTTGTGACTTTCCCTGATCCAAGCGTGAGTCATGTGCTTCCGGTAGTATATGCATCTACTACCTTTCACACCTACTCATACTCGTCCCAAGTATTGTCTCGCAGTTTTCCAAGTCACCATACAAGAAAAATCACATAACAGTTTAACACATCAGATAACAAAGCAAGGGCTTTATTATTTCTCGAAACTATTACATAGGTGTTCAAGTTCACCCTAGACTATGCCTCTAAGAGGCTACATCATGTGGTTTTATCTATTAGGCTACCTCGTAACTCGATCTTCGGGTATAGATTCCTTATCCTTCGTTTCTCGCGTTGTTTTCCGCTTCGTCGAGGATCATGTGGAATGCCCTTGGCCTTGGTGGCGTTTTTGGTCTTGCTGCATTATTTTTCGTCGGGCAGTCTCTGGACATGTGCCCCTGGCCTCCACATCCGTAGCATACTTTATCATTATGTGTGCAATCCTTGGAATAGTGACCGGTACTTCCACACTTGTAACAAGTCACTTCTTCGTTGCACTTCCCACAATGCTTCTTCTTGCATTTATCACACCATCTCGCTTCACCTCCATTTCCTCCTCCAAGCTTTGAGAATTTGGTTTCATTGTTGGACCTTGAAGGTCCTTCAAACTTCCACTTCTCTCCTACCTTATCTTTTTCTAGACCCTTTTCTCTTATCTGGGCCTCTACGTTCTTAGCTGCCCTAACAACTGTTTTCAAGGTAGTTGCCATTTTGACCATTGGGCCAAAATCTGTGGGTAATCCGTTATCAAACCTATCAATCTTGGAGAGTTCGGTAGGCACCAAGTAGGGGAATAGCTTCATCCTCTCGGTGAATGTGGTGGCATACTCATCAACACTCATCTTCCCTTTCTTCAGGTTCTGAAACTCGTTGTTTAGGTCAATCAGATCTATCTCCGAGCAGTACTGCATTTTCAACTGTTCCAAGAACTCTTCCCATGACATCCTTAAGGCTTCTCCTCGTGGCATCGTATCTGCCAATAGCTTCCACCAGCTCAAGACTCCAGTTTTTAGTTGTCTTACAGCGAAGACGGTTTTTAGTTTTTCGCTACAGTCGCAACTCTCAAACACCATCTCCATCTCGGAGATCCAATCCATAATCTCAACCGGCTTCGGGCTTCCTGAGAGACTCGGTGGTTTCGCACCAAGGAAATTCTTGTACATTCGCCCATCCTTGTCGTTTCTCCCCTCCGGGTGTAACGACCAAAAATTTCAACATAATTTAAACTTTCAAAACCATCCATTTTAATAATATTCTTACAAAATGGTTTTCAATACATTATTTATCAGAGTATTCCCAGGTTCATTTCATAAAACGTAAACGCGAGGAACGGTACGATCACGCCTTCGCCTTGCCACAGTCTCCTGAAGAACCTGAAAAAAACAATAAACCACAACTGTAAGCCCTAAAGCTTAGTGACATACCCCAAAAATACCAATCACTTATATGCCCTTCAAGGCCACGACCTTCCGGTCCAAAACATATTGCCTTCCGGCCCATAACATATTGCCTTCCGACCCATAACGTATTGCCTTCCGGCCCATAACATGTTGCCTTCCAGCCCATAACATAAAAAGCATACATAACATAACAGAACATAGAACAGCCATGCATATCGGGTCAAACTCCAGTCTGACCAACCCTGTGCACATAACATTCAATCATATAACTGTTCGCACTCAACAAATCGATCAAGTAGATCACATAACATATCATTACCCTAATCAGGATACCGACCTAGCCGATCACGAGCATATATCACCCTACGTCTCAGTCAAAATACTACTTACACACATACGCCTTTCCAGGCCATGACCTTCCGGTCCATATCATAATGCCTTCCGGCCCACATCATAATGCCTTCCGGCCCATATCATAATGCCTTCCGGCCCATATCAAGCAATATCATAATAGACAACTATCCGGATTTCCATCCGGTAAAGGGTCGGCCTTGGTGCCGTAGACCCTATCGATATAGTGAGGATAACTCACCTTGAAACTGCCGGCTGAAAGGATAAGATCCTGCTGCTTCGAACTCCAACACGAACTCCTCCACTGAACACCAAAACAGTCAATTCAATATATACCCTTAATTACCAAAATACCCCTAGACAACAACTGGTCAACCTTGGACAAAGTCAAAGTCAACCTCTGACTGACTCTACTCGCCGAGTCAACCCGATGACTCGCCGAGTCCCTATGCTCAGAACTTCCATCAATCCTCGACCTAACTCGCCGAGTCACCCCGAGACTCGCCGAGTCCAACAACTCTGAGTCCACTCGCACCCAACTCACCGAGTCATCCCTTGACTCACCGATTCTCGACTCAACAAGAAAATATTGGGACTCATCGACAAGACTCGCCGAGTCCAAGAACAGACTCGCCGAGTCTAAGGCTATCTTCAACCTACTCGCCGAGTTGTTCATCCAACTAGTCGAGTTCCAGCTCATCTTCAAGCAACTCGTCGAGTCCACCCGTGCGACTCGCCGAGTACCACCAGTTTGAATCCATACAGAAGTATTCCAGGCCATGCAATTGATCCAAAACATAGATCTAGCCTCCTACAATCCATCCATCACGTAAAGTGGCAAACTTTACGTGAATCCAAAGAGATCTAGGCCTTATTCACTATAGAGCTAGGGTTTGGGACATGATGGCTTCACTAAGCACTCAAACACAGGAACTTTAATGCACTCTAGGCCTTCAATATTCCAAATCTAAGGTAGCAACCTCAGATCTAACCTCCAAACTCCAAAACATACCAAGATATACTCCTAACAAACCCCAAAATGATGAATCTATATGAGTGATAGCCCAAGAACGAGATATTACCTCAAAAGAATGCCCCAACTGCAATGAAACTCGAATCCAAGCGAAGCCCTTTGATCCAAGCCTCTTCTCCTTCAAGATTTCTTCAACAAACACCTCCCCAAGCTCCAAATGCACTCCAATCTTCTTCAATCACGCTTTCTAGGGCTTTTAGACTTCAAGGGGGATCAAAGAGGCTGGGGAGAGGATATAATGTTCTTTAAATAGGGCTCATTCCCTAGATTTAGGGTTTTCTCCACTCAGCACCTACTCGCCGAGTCTATCTTTGGACTCGCCGAGTAGGCCACTTGACTCGCGACCAAGTCGCCAACCTACTCGCGGAGTCCATCCATGGACTCGCCGAGTTGCCCTTCAAAATTTACATTTTTAGTCCTTCAACTCTACTCTTGCTATTCCGGGATGTTACAATTCTCCCCCACTTAAATTAGGCTTCGTCCTCGAAGCCTACGGCAACTCATCTCCATAATACTCCCACAACACGCCACCTGGCCTTAACCGGACCAGGTCGCTCAAGGCATACCCATCGAAACTCGAACTCACTTTCTCCTTCCTTGCGGTGTCCTGACCACCATCTCAAACCAGGCACCGACTTTACCCTATGATAACCACACACAACAACTGAGTACCACCCATGATGCATCACAGCTCCAAATCACTACCATTACTCGACCCATATGAGCTATAAATAACTATGCACCACCCGATCCCCGATCCGAGTCCAACTCTATCCATTCCATGCTGATAGAAAGACACACTCTTTAGAGCAACTCCCATGAATTCTCTTCTTGCAAGCGAATGCACATGCTGAACTAGCTCAAGCACCTCGGGTTAGGAAACCCATCACTCTGACGACCCTCAAAACATCCCTCAGGATGAACCACTGATACACAAATCCTTTACCGAAATCAAACTGGAAATCCAAAACTCCATATCTATATCCCTTACGAGCCTCTTGACTCTACACCCGCAGAATCCCATCCACGTCCTCAGCAGACACCCCATCATGATGTCATTCCATACCACCACCGCAATCATGCTGCTCAGTGACCACCGTCGAACCACTCCGATCATAACTCTACACTGCCGCTTTCACTTCCGCGAATTTGCACTCCCCTTCTGAATTACATTCCTCCCTCTTTCATTACCTAGGAAAACCACTTGACCGCCTCGTCACCATGACAAGAGCCACGGTGCTCACCCAACGCTACACCACCTCTTTATAGCATAACCGCTATCCATGCAACACATATTCCCTGGATCTGCTCGCAAAGACTCTCGAGTCCATGCACCATCACCACTAATCAAGGTCAATTCCCCGGGCGAGACCTTCTGATGCTAACACATCACAGCATACTCAATTCGTTACCTCGCACCGATCCGATAATACCGACAGAGTCTTCAGCATGACTGGGCCACCTCACCAGGTCTTCAGTCAAGCTGGACCACTCTCAAAACCTTCAGCCAATCTGGGCCGCCCTCTAGGGCTTTCCGACTGGCTGGACCGCCTTCCGGCCTTCAGTCTATCTGACCGCTCAACTAGCACTCATCAATCCGAGTTATCCCTCCGGGGAATCCTCACCTGCATACTGTTCTAGCCCCTCAGGGGTTCCGAACTCTATCTCTATCATACATACTCAAACCCAACCTGATCCTAGGTTCTACACAATCAATGCCATAGGTCTGTAATCCGCCCCGTACGCCTGCTACTTACCTATACCAGCCTGCTCTCGGCTGAAATGAATACCGCCGAAACCCAAGCAGCTAAACAACCTCTCAAGTCTATCGATCACCCAGAGAATTTCCAATTCTCCCCCACATAGGGCACTGACTATCAACCACCGGCCGTTGACACTGGCCTCCCAAGGTAACCTTGCACAAAACCCAACGCTTACACGCAACTGATTCCCACTAACACTAGCAACCTTCGCAAAACACATTTCCACACTCATCAATCTGATCCAAAAGTACTCATTCCTTATCTAACCACTCCTCAAACTGAAAATGCTACCCGACAATCAAACCAACGCTGCATCTACATAAATAACTCTCACGAATGATAACCAATGATAGCACGAAACACCAAACTATAACCTTACCAAACCTTCAGGGAACAACAGATACCAAAACGAGAACCCGAATCACAATCCATAACCATGCCAAACCCTCGAGGAACAACGGATACCAAAACGAGAACCCGAATCACAATCCATAACCATGCCAAACCCTCGAGGAACAACGAATACCAAAACGAGAACCCGAATCACAATCCATAACCATGCCAAACCCTTGAGGAACAACGGATACCAAACGAAAACCCGAAACACAAATCCATATCCATCCATCGAGACTAGCAGATAAAAGATACTCCACAATAATCATAAATAAACAAGACAACAAGGACGAAACATACCCGTAGCCACATCCGGCACTGCTATAACCTCCTCCGCTGCAAGCTGAAAAGCACGACCCTAAGCCCTTGGGGGCTCTGCTCCCACCCTGACCTCTACCTGCGATCCTCAAAATGGCTGGTGCTAGAGCCTGCACCGGTCCTGCAACAAGTTGTGGGCAGTTGACCCTCAAGTGCCCAACCTCACCAGGTCTTCAGTCAAGCTGGACCACTCTCAAAACCTTCAGCCAATCTGGGCCGCCCTCCAGGGCTTTCCGTCTGACTGGACCGCCTTCCGGCCTTAAGTCTATCTGACCGCTCAACTAGCACTCATCAATTCGAGTTATCCCTCTGGGGAATCCTCACCTGCATACTGTTCTAGCCCCTCAGGGGTTCCAAACGAAAACCCGAAACACAAATCCTTTACCATACTCAGATATCGGGACATTTAAGCTTGCTCCGAAGCGAACTCAGGGCAAAACATCACCCTCTCAGCAAACATCCTGGTGATTTCCATCACTGACTCCGTATCCTGCTTCAGCTCAAGGAGCTCCTGAGCCAACCTCTCCCTCTCGACCTGTGGAACATAACGAGTGCTGAACATCTCTCTGAACTGATCCCATGAAATCGCAGCCCTCTGCACATCTGAGTATGACTCTATGGTCAATCTCTACCAATCCTTTGCCCCGCGCCTCAACAGGTTCAGAGCACACCTCACCCTCTGATCAGCAGGGCATGAACACATGAAGAAACACCCCTCCACGTCTGATAACCATCTCATAGCAACGATCGGATCCTGAACTCCATCAAAGGTGGGAGGCTTCGTATTACCGAAGTGCCGATACTGAAAACCTCTACTAGCTCCTCCCCCTGCCGGTGCTACAGCTGCTGTAGCCGCCGCAGCAGCCGTCTCTGTGAGAGCCGCATAGCGCTCATCAAAATACTCCACCATGGCAGTCTTGATCGACCCAAACAGTTCCGGTAGCTCGGCCCGGAACAATGCAGCAACCTCATCATGCAGGATTTCCTGAGTCCTCACATCCAACTCGTGCGTACTCATCTGACCGATACCCTCGGGCGGTACTGATCCATCCGCAACTCCTTCTCCTGCACCCGATCCTGACCCGGATCCACTCCCAGCATACCTCGAAATCTCCATACTGAAAACAACGCACAAAACCTCATTCACTTCCCACCAATCCGGGAACCAACTCTCAACCCAACCCTAGAGGTCATGGTTTCCCTGATACGCGTATGGGTCCTGTGCTTTCAGTAGTACGGGCCCATACTACCTTCCACACCTACCCATATTTGTATGAAGTACTACCACAACACTCTAGTGAAAACTATACATAGCAAGCGCTCGATCCTCACTCCTAGAGGAACACAGAAAATCTCAATAGAGGAAAACCCAAGGCTAGTAGGCATCATAAAACAGGCAACATCATCATGAAATCCTGAAGATCCCTAGCCTAACACTAGCATGCTGTTCTATCAGAGCTCAATAAAACAAATGCCATGAATGGTAATTTGGGGTTACTTACTGGCTCCGGCTGATCGTACCTCCGCGTCCTCCTTTTACATAATTTGAAAACCATATTATTTTCTCTTTTTAAAACCCTCCTCGATTTGAGACTGGAGTCACACGAGTGTTCCTCCAATTCACTCAAACCAAGGCTCTGATACCAACTTGTAACGACCAAAATTTTCAACATAATTTAAACTTTCAAAACCATCCATTTTAATAATATTCTTACAAAAGGGTTTTCAATACATTATTTATCAGAGTATTCCCAGGTTCATTTCATAAAACATAAACGCGAAGAACGGTACGATCACGCCTTTGGCTTGCCATAGTCTCCTGAAGAACCTGAAAAAAACATTAAACCACAACTGTAAGCCCGAAAGCTTAGTGAGATACCCCCAAAATACCAACCACTTATACGCCCTTCCAGGCCACGACCTTCCAGTCCAAAACATATTACCTTCCGGCCCATAACATATTGCCTTCCGGCCCATAACGTATTACCTACCGGCCCATAACATGTTGCCTTCTGGCCCATAACATAAAAAGAATGCATAACATAACACAACAAAGAAAGACCATGCATATCGGGTCAAACTCCAGTCTGACCAACCCTGTGCACTTAACATTCAATCATATAACCGTTCGCAGTCAACAAATCGATCAAGCAGATCACATAACATATAATTACCCTAACCAGGATACCAACCTAGCCGATCACGAGCATATATCACCCTACGTCTCAGTCAAAATACTACTTACACACATACGCCTTTCCAGGCCATGACCTTCCAGTCCACATAACATAAAATGCCTTCTGGCCCATATCATAATGCCTTCCGGCCCAAATCATAATGCCTTCCGGCCCATATCATAATGCCTTCCGGCCCATATCAAGCAATATCATGATAATTAACTATCCGGATTTCCATCCGGTAAAGGGTCGGCCTTGGTGCCGTAGACCCTGTCGATATAGTGAGGATAACTCACCTCGAAACTACCGGCTGAAAGGATAAGATCCCGCTGCTCCGATCTCCAACACGAACTCCTCCACTGAACACCAAAACACTCAATTCAATATATACCCTTAATTACCAAAATACCCCTGGACGACAACTGGTCAACCTTGGACAAAGTCAAAGTCAACCTATGACTGACTCTACTCGCCGAGTCAACCCGATGACTCGCCGAGTCCCTATGCTCAGAACTTCCATCAATCCACAACCTAGCTCGCCGAGTCACCTCGAGACTCATTGAGTCCAACAACTCTGAGTCCACTCGCACCCAACTCACCGAGTCATCCCTTGACTCACCGATTCTCAACTCAACAAGAAAATATTAGGACTCTTCGACAAGACTCGTTGAGTCCAAGAACAAACTCGCCGAGTCTAAGACTACCTTCAACCTACTCGCAGAGTTCCAGCTCATCTTCAAGCAACTCGTCGAGTCCACCCATGCGACTCGCTGAGTACCACCGGTCTGAATCCATACAGAAGCATTCCAGGCCATGCAATTGATCCAAAACATAGATCTAGCCTCCTACAATCCATCCATCACGTAAAGTAGAAAACTTTACGTGAATCCAAAGAGATCTAGGCCTTATTCACTTTAGAGCTAGGGTTTGGGACATGATGGCTTCACTAAGCACTCAAACACAAGAACTTTAATGCACTCTAGGCCTTCAATATTCCAGATCTGAGGTAGCAACCTCAGATCTAACCTCCAAACTCCAAAACATACCAAGATATACTCCCCACAAACCCCAAAATGATGAATCCATATGAGTGATAGCCCAAGAATGAGATATTACCTCAAAAGAATGCCCCAACTGCAATGAAACTCGAATCCAAGCGAATCCCTTTGATCCAAGCCTCTTCTCCTTCAAGATTTTTTCAACAAACACCTCCCCAAGCTCCAAATGCACTCCAATCTTCTTCAATCACGCTTTCTAGGGCTTCTGGACTTCAAGGGGGATCAAAGAGGCTGGGGAGAGGATATAATGTTCTTTAAATAGGGCTCATTCCCCGGATTTAGGGTTTTCTCCACTCAGCACCTACTCGCCCAATCCATCTTTGGACTCGCCGAGTAGGCCACTTGACTCGCAACCAAGTCCCCACCCTACTCACGGAGTCCATCCATGGAATCGCCGAGTTGCCCTTCAAAATTTACATTTTTAGTCCTTCAACTCTACTCTTGCTATTCCAGGATGTTACACCAGGCCTTCCCTTCGTTAGCCTTGAGTCCCCCTTAACTCGCTTGGCGGCTGTAGTTCCCTTCCTCAGATTGTTCAGGAATTGGCTCGGTCGTCTCAACATGTATGGTAGGTTCATCCCTATTTTTGTGGAACATCTATCTCATTTCTTCACTTTGTTTAGCTAGTATAGCCCGAATCATGGCTCGAAGTCCAGCCATTGTGACTGGCTCAGGTGCAACTTCTTCTACAACAGGTATTTGCTGAACCACTGGGGTTTGGTTCCTATTTCCATTTGCGTTTACGTTTCCACTATGGGTCCTTGCCATCTTGATCTATACACCGAATAATGTGAATCTAGATCTTTATTTAGGATTGACATTTAAATCATCCTTATCACTCCGAAACGTTTATATGCTAGCTCTAATATCATATCCGTACGTTTAGAATCCTAAACACATAAGGTTTCTAGATCTGGTCGGCAACAGACCGTAGATCCGATCAAACTATAGCATAACAAATCATTTAGCACATAAAAGCAATTTAGGCATCATTCCTAAATTAAGCTAGTGCTCACACCTCACAATCATCGCTTAGCATTCTAAGTTTAAGTCTAGAAATAAATCCATATTCCTAGTTCGCTTAAACTAATGCTCTGATACCAACTGTGACATCCCCATTTTCACGGCCAGAAAAGACCAATTTTGTTTATGCTTTATAAAAATCAGAGTTCTTCTTTTAATAAAAATGTAGCGGAATTCCTTCCCAGAAAAACACAATAAATACGTTATTAAAACATTTTCGAAGAAATGTATTTTATTCATTTTAAAACGTTTGGGATGTCAACGTCAATACAGGAACATAAGCATAAACAGAACTTACATTTATTTACACTAGTGATCTACATCTCTTTAATCTCTCAATGTAATGTGACTTCATATCAACACGTGTGATATAAATAAACTGAGTGGATCAGGTTCGGAAACCTGGTGAGCACATAGGGTTTTCAACCCACAATAATATAACTATTATGTTTGAACAATCAAACAATCAGCCCAATCACCCATCCCCATTATCTTCTTTACTCTTAAGGATTTATCCTGAGAGTCATCTATTCTACATTCATTTATTCCGAAGTCCCTTACTTCCAGTGTTATAGGAGTGGCACTAAATCCATAGCTGCCAATGTTCGTTCATAAAGCACTAATTCCATAGCTGCTATAGTCTATTCATCGGGTACTAAATCCATAGATACCAGTGTTTATCTAATATGTACTAAGTCCATAGCTACCAATTCCTTAACAGGTACTAAATCCATAGCTACCGGTGTTTATCCAATAGGCACTAAGTATATAACTGCCGATGTTTATTAGTTAGGCATTAAGTCTATAGCTGCCAATGTTTACTCACATCATCTTTTATCTCTCATCATTCATCTACCCGTATCATACCCAACATATTCGTGTATATAAAATACGTATACAATTTAAATCATCTAAAACATGTATTTAAACGTTCATCCAACATAGATAGCAAGTATACAGATAATATGCACACATAGCACGTAGTTTATATAAAATACTTCATATCTATGTCTAAGATGAAAGTAACTATGCACTCACTTGAAAACGTGGTGATTCCGAACTCAGACAACGCTTCACTTCTTTAAAAAAAAATTCCTCTGATGAAACCTAGTATTATTACCACTAGAGTTTAGTCTATTATTCACCGAGACTAATTAATAGTATAGCTATTATTACTATTATATAACCATTAAATAATACTTATATAACCCATAATAATAGCCCAATTACTTATTATATGTTCTTAATAACGTTAATATAATTAAATAAAAGCTATATTAAAAATAGCATAGGCATAGCTCACTAACAGCGGGTTTTATAGAAACCAGGCTTTGGTTGGAGCAGCATTCCCATGCGGAAAATCTTTTCTTCTCGGAACCGTCGAGCACTTAGGGGCTTCCGCCTCGTGCTACGGAGGTTCCCTAGGCTTGTCAGGGCTAGAGAGAGGTTCTAGAGAGAGAGAGTAAAGAGAAGAAAGAATGAGAAAGGTGTGAAGAAAATGAGGGTGGGAGAGGTTCTATTTATAGGGTGAAAATGGCTGAACTTGGTGCCACATGTCACCATCTAGTGGCAAGACTTGGGGAGAAATCAATGGCCAAGATTGTGCCACATCACCCATTTTCGCAAAGCACACTTCCGACTTCTAAAATCCGTAACTTTCACATACGACCACCGTTTTTGACGTTCTTTATATCCACAGGTAGGTAAAAATAATATCTACAACTTTTATTTTGACTCAGTCGGCTAATTCTCAACCGATCTTAAACTTAACAGTACGAGGCGTTTAGATTGTTAAATGACAGCGAAGAATTCGTAACTCCTTCATATGGACTCTGTTTTCGTCTGTCTTTTTACTGTTAAGTTCCTACTAATGATATCTTCAACTCTCATTTAATTCACGTAACCCAAAAACCGCTCAAACTAAAATTCGAGTTTCGGGTCGTGCACTGCTAAGCCGAATTTTAGAAAAATCATAACTTCTTCATACGAAGTCAGATTTTGGCGTCTTTTTATGGATTTTATCGGTTTAACATATTATACGAATTTCGTTTAGATCACTAAGGCTAAAAAGTCCTTCATCGTAAAATCACTATTTACGCTTCCCGGTGTCGTGCCGGTTCCATCGCGAAACTTCGACGGGTCATAACTTCTTCGTTATAACTCCGATTTCGACGCTCTTTATATGTACGGAAACCTTGTGACATATTCTACAACTTGGTTAATATTATTTATTCTAAATAATCTTTTGTTAAAATGTCATTTTCGACCCCTATTATCTCTAAATTGACTAGCCTGGATCTACGGGCGTTACAGTCATGCATGCTATAATTTAATGTTTGGATCATGAGTTTTACCTGTTCAACGATGCTTAGAGTCCCGTATTTCGCCATGTAGCAGTAGTTTTTGTTCAACATTGATGACTCATCATCATCCGCAGTGGCAAGCATGCAGATTTTCCCTTTTCCCTTAACACTGCTGATGACCAAACTTGATGGTCTCTTTTAACTTGAGCCACATATGCCCTTGCCTTTTCTTTTTCTTCCAACTCTTGAGCCATTCTAAGATAGAATGCTCTGTCCTTGACTACATTGGCCTTACAATCTTTTACGAAGTGATTTTCTTTATTGCATTTGTGACAAATCACAACATCAATCTTGTCTTCTGATTGAGTACCAGAGTCATTGTTTTGAGGAGACTGTGGTACCTCCTTGGGTTGATTGTTCTAACAGCCTTTAGGATATCGAGAGTGATTGTTCTGAGGACCGAAGTTACGGTTGAATGGAAGTTTGTTGAATTGTTGATTCTTGCGGAAAGAGGAAGGTGGTATGTGGTTGAACTGTTGGCTAACTAGAGCAATAGCTTTATGAAATTCTTCTTCATCATCATACTCAGAATCTGCTTCGTATGACTATGGTGGGGTATCATACGATGAAGAGTAAGGTGATTGCGGTGGAGCTTATGCTATGAGAGCAAGTGGTCCTCCGAAGTCAGCACAGTCTTTGAGTACAGTGGATTCTTGTGCTTGAAGTTCTCAGTAGAGTTTCTAGAGTGATAAGGAGTGAATCTTCCTGTCACCTTGGACTATCATTTTGGCCGTAGTCCAATGTCGTCCTAAGCCATTAAGGAACTGGAGATTGGTTTCATGGTTGCTACGGATGGTACCAGCGTTTGACAACTTTGTGACTATTAGGTTGAATCTCTTGAAGGAGTCTTCCAAACTTTCACCAGCATTAGCTTTGAAGTTGTTGAAGTCGTTGAGTGCGGTAGTAAGCTTCTTATCTTGTGCTTGTTTTGAGCCTTCATACAGATTTTTGAGTACATCCCAGATCTCTTTTGCTAACTTGCAGTTTATGATAATATCAAAGTTGTCAGGAGCGACACCACAAGAAATTTCATAAAAAGCAATAGCATCATTTTCCATTTTATCGAGATCATCCTTGGTAGGACGGCTCATAGTTGGTTGACCTCCTCCTAGTATGGTTGCCGCGCCGTCAGCTTGAACTGGTGTGAGGACTGGAATGTGTGGTCCTTCTTCCACGGATCGCCATACATCTCTACCCAGTCTTCTTAAGTACCTCTCCCTTCTTTGTGACCGGTGATGATACTCATTTGCTACCAGTATTGGAGCTTGGTTAGAACCACCAACACTATTGGATACATTCATAGACAACGATTGTGCCATTTTTTTTTTTTTTTTTTTTTTTTTTTTTAGAAATGAGCATTAGTGGTATAGAAGGCTTAATGAGAAAAACAGAGTTCCGATATCCAAAAAGTAACCACTTTGGCTCTGATACCAATTGTTGAGAGAAAAACTTGGAGACACACTTGAACAAACGTTAGAACAAGTATATTGCAGAATGGAATTAATCTCAAAAGATCTAAAAGCTCAACAATAATATAGTTAGATAGTTAGTTGCGGCAAGTAAAGAAATATAAATGACAACAGTTGTTATATCAAGAATACACTTAAACTGATTCATAACAAGGAATGCATTCACTCCGAGTTAGTAAGCGAGATCAAGTTTAGTGATTAAGTCTAGAAGACTTGCTCCGAAGAGAGGTTATATTCCGGTAGCAGTTTGAGTATGAAGAGTAATAAGATAGAGAAATGAAGAAGATAACTTAGAAAAATATATTCATAAGTTAACAGTAAGGAAATACTAATTTAAATGTGTTTTTAATACTTGTATTCCTACCATTATCATTTGTAAGATATATATTATAATATTATTATATTAATAGTTGGTTGTACTTTAAGCTTAAATGTAACGACGTAAATTTTAAACCAATTTTCCATTTTTACAAACATCAAAAACATCAAGTAATGTGACAACTGTCAATTCAGGTCATTCTTGGACTCATGCATATTTATAATAACCATTCATGCACAACATGCCATGACCTAGTAGTATAAATTAGGTCAAAAATCTTGCATAAACTAGGATCCAACTAAGGTCTAGGACTAATATACTTGATACTTACAATTCTAGTAAGTTGCTTAGCTACAATAGGAAATGCCAATACTATAATTAGAATAAGCTTCAAACTTTGTTATAATTGAAATAGGGTATAAAACTCTAAAAATAAATTAAAACACTCTAATTATACTTCAACATGTTGTTGAATATCAATCAATGTTCCAAAAACTCTAAACAGCCAAAAATCCAAATTTATAAATCTTAAAGCTTAAAAACTTTATAAAATTTGGCTATAAACTTTCTAATATCAAATTTTATTAATCAAATTATGGATTATACCAATGAAATAGAAATATAAATTACAAGTATTAATCATAATTTATTAGTTAAAAACAAGATTTTTAAATAAATCAAAAATTGCTTAAAGAATCACTTTTATAAAAATTAGATTTTTATAAAAATTAGATTTTTATAAAAATTAAGGAGGGATTTTTTATAAAAATTTGAATTTAGGAGAGAGGAGGCTTTAATGCCTCAAAAATCTGGCCATCTCCCCTCTCCCCATGCACTCTCTTCCCAAAACTCATGATTAAACTCAAACCCACACTCCACCTCTTCTCTCTTCACTCTTCTCACTTCACTCTCTTCACACACTTCACCCTCTTCCTCTCTCTCTCTAAACTCACGAAATTTCTCTCATTTCTCTGCCAAATTTCAAGACTTTGAAGACCTTGAAGTGTTCTTACTTCTCTCAAGATCATAACCAAGGTAAACAACATCATCTTCTTCCATAGTTTGATGATTCTACTTCTTTTCCTTCTTAGTTTTCTCTTCTTTTAGGATTCTATGCCTTTCCATGGCTAGAAATCTTTATTCTCCCCTTGTGGTTTGTAGATTCTCACCATAACACAATGCATGTGTTTGAAATGGTGAAAATCCGAGATCAAACCCATGCAAGGAGTGAAAAAGATGCACATATGATCATGTGACATCAAAACATAATATTTCATGTTCTTCTCCATTTCTTGTGTGTTCATGCATGAACGAAAGCATTAAACCATTTCTAGTACATCTTGGATGCTCATTCATTCCATGCATGTGTTAGAAATCGGGCCTTACCAAGGACATGCATGATGTTCTTATTGAAATACCCTAATAATGCACACAAGCAAACATGCAATCTGCCAGATTACTTTGTTCGACTTTGAACAGTCATAACTCAGTCATTTCTTAACCAAATCATGATATTCTTTTTGTATTGGTTAGTTCCACGAGTTAACTTTCAAACCCAACTGGTCTTACTGTAAAATATTAAATATCCGATTTTTGGCAGATTTTACAAAAAGGTTGCGCATACAGCTCTTTTTCTGTGATCACTATTTTTATCTTGCTTAAACAATGGTCTTAAACCCAACCATAAATCTTAGGAAAAATACCTTAGAAACTTAACATATCTAGTGAGTTATGGTTGAAATTTCGTGGCTTAAAACCTCACTGAATGGGCTACAAAAATTCATGAACCTCAGCCACATCTACACTTCATGCATTATTGCATGCAACTTTTCTTAAATTGTTTGGAATCATTACCCTCATTTCTCTTCTGAATACATTCTTAACATTTTTACTTTTGAAAGCCCTTGCATGCATGAGATAATCTGGAAAATTTCAAGAGCTTTTGTTATTTATTTGATTTATTAGAATTATTGCTAAAACCAAGGGCATAAATCATATAAAATACTTCCAGAGGTCAATAAATCCTAAATAAATTCATGGATGATACTTATGGGGAATAATGACCCCTCACCAAATTTCAGCAATTTTTGTTACTGTTTCATATGATTTCTAATTTTCTTTTATTTAGGACATGATAAATTACAAAACCACTTTTTAGGATGTGAAAATTGTATCTAACAATTTTCGCATACCTTACTTGTGATGGGTGACTCAAGAAAATAATTTCAAGATTTTTCATCATGTCTAGCTATTTTTCCCAATTTTTGGTAATTATAATGGCTTAAAAATGGGAAAAATAGTTCTGATTATCCAAAATTCATGAAAATTTGCCAGGATATCATATTATATAGTAGGAGGTTACATAAAAATTTTGAATATTTTTCTCCACTGTAAACTATTTTTCCCTTATTTTCTAAAGTTAATTGCACTAAAATTCACTTAAATATACATAAATACCCAAAACCAGTTTATACATTATGAAAACCACTTTTGATATTTTTCCCAAGATATTTATACTGTAAATGATGTTACAAAAATTTATGGTAATTTATTTTAACTGTTTAATAATATTTCTTTAATTAATGACTATTTAAAGAAATAAAACAAGGAAAAATACAAATAACCACTGAAAAATATATTTTATATTTTTCCCAGCCTATTTATGTATAATAACAATTAAATAAAAAGTTTGGGTAATTTTGGAAACTGTTTACTATTTATTTCAATTTTTATTGAAATAAATGCTCAAAAATTATAAAATATAATTAAACAGCTTGGAAATCCATTTTTATAATTTTCCCAGCTTAGTGTTGTGTATTAACAGTTAAATAAAAAGTTTGAGAATTTTTATCCCTCGAATACTATTTTTCGTGAATTTATGTTGTTATTGAGACTTAAAATTTGGAAAATTAACCTTCCAAGGTTGTAATTAATCGCACGACTTGTAAAATTTCAATACATCAGAAAAAGTGTAACAAAATGATATAAATCCAATACTAAAACATAAATTGGCATTTCCCTATATGTAGAGTTTAGTATATTAGCATTAGATATCGACATGGAAACTCACTAGTGCGTGTGTTTGGTGTCGTAGGATCCCGGTAGTAAGACGTTGGTGCATCCCGAAGTACCGCTTGTGTCTACACAAAACATCGTGAGTATTCACGCACTCCCCTATTTTCGTTTTTTATGTTTTGGGGTGGAAAAGCATGTCCAGAAAAACTATTGTTTGCATGTTGTACTTAAATTGAATTGTATCAAACATGATTGCTATTGTATTGCTATGTTTCTTTATGTATGTCTATGCAACACGGAACATGAGAACTTATCGTACAAAGGCCCTTCCCTTATCTCTAACCATTAACTCTTTGAGCCAATGGTCGTTATGGATAGCGCTATTAGGAATTGACAACTCCTCACTCGCCCGAATCGCTGGAGTGCATGATACCATATTCATCTATGGAACGATAAGCATAGATCTCGATAGGGCTTCAGTCATAGGTTTGGTTGAGACTCATTGTTTGCTCATACACATACAAACGCGTTTCTCGTTATAGCAATAAACTTGTATTCATTAATAGCAATCAACTTGTTTATCATTGAAGCAATGTACTTGTATTTACGAAAAGCCTTATTGTACGCTCGATTTTATAAACTTGTGATACTCACCAACTATTTTCATAGTTGACGCTCGTTTTACATGCTTTTTCAGGAAATAATTAGTAAGTGGATGTAAAGATTCATCATCATAGAGCATGCTGCATCGTGTTGAAGCTATTATGAAGCTATATTTTGAACAATGTTATTTTGAAAAACTTGTATTTTGTTCTTTTGAAGCTATGGGTTGTAAACTTTTAAATACTGCTATGGTGATGTATCTTTATCTTTTGCAATGAAACCGTTATCGCTGTCATACCTTGCGTTTCCGCTTTAGCGGGGTGTGACAGAAGTGGTATCAGAGCTAAAGTTATAGAGAACATCGGTTTTTCTTTAAGAAAACACAACCTATAACTAAAACTTACAAAGAAATTCTTTTTACATCAAACATATTACTAGTCTAATTAGGTCGGGAGTTGTATTATTGGACCTTGATTAAACATAGCCTGATCACCTATGTTTAATTAAGAAAAGATTTATACAAAGCTTGAGCTAATTATAATGGGAATATGTTCAACAAAAATATTTGAGAAAACCTTATTTAAAAATTTCAAAAGGTTAATTTTGGTGTGTGTAAGCATTGCATATTATAGGCATGCATTGTCATTTATTTCATATCTCATTGAAACTATGTCACAGTCCACTATGTCAAGATCGTCATCTTCCCGCGCTACCGCCTCAGCCGATGAATCCGGCTACGTCACTGTTATCCCTCGACGTAATCCCCCCGCCTCGGTAGAAGAAGACCCATCAGAGGATACGGAAGATACTGGGAACTCGGTGGAGATCAGCAATGACAACGCCCCGAGTCAACGACGCGAGGCATCACCGACATCGGTGTTGCCACAGCCACCGCTCTATGGACTTCGCATTCGGAGGACAGCGAGGAAGAGTGTCCCCATTCCAGGAAGGATACCCGCCAGCACAGCAGGACATGGCACGGCAGGACCTAGCGGGGTAGGACCCAGTGATGCAGGACCAAGAGCATCCTCACCTCAGCAAGTCATAGGGATACCTGTCCGACAGCCAGGTATGACCCCGGAGGAGTCCCGGAGATTGCAGTCGATAGCAGCAGGCCTACGTCACAGTCTCGCTGTGATAGCTGGGCATCGAGAAGTTTTGGATGAAGTCTTGGCAGGAATGGAAATCCTGTATCAGCATTCGATGGAGACTGCTGACACTGCTAGTGCTGCTAGACGAGAGGCAGGTCATGCGATGACAGCATATTATATGTTTGGTTGGCTATTATTGATTGTGATGTGATAAGGATGGGAGCATCGACAATGGAAAGCTCTAGTAGCAAGAGGAAGCCAGCAGATCAGGGAGAGAAGAAGTATGGAGGCAAGTCAGGGAGGAAGCAGAAAGTCTCAAGAAACTTTATGGTAAGAGCCCAGGAGCAAGAACCAGTGAAAACTCAAGGACAAGAAGTGCAGGAGCGAAAGCAGTACTCAGGGTCGCTTCCGAAGTGCAATAAGTGTAACTTCCATCACAAGGGAGCTTGCCCGGTGTGCCAAAACTGTAAGCAAACAGGCCATTACTCGAAGTATTGTAAGGTGAATAAGGAGGGAAAAAGGACATGTTACGAGTGCGGGAGTAATGATCATCTCCGTAGAGCATGTCCTAAACTGAACAATGGACCTGGTAACAATGGACAAGGCCAAGCCAGGAAAAACTTTCAAGGAAATCAAGTTGGACAGCCAAGAGGTGTAGCCTTTGTGATTGGTGCAGAAGAAGCTCGTCAGAACCCTGAAGTGATAACAGGTACGTTCCTCCTGAACAACCATTTTGCATCAGTAATATTCGATGCGGGAGCAGATAGGAGTTTTGTTTCTTTAGCATTTAGACCGTTAATTGGCTTGAAATCGGTAAAGATGAGGATTGCATATGCTATTGAACTTGCTGATGGGTATGAAATTAGGGCTAGTGATATAATTCCTGGTTGTACTCTGAATTTAGCTGATAAACTCTTTAGCATTGACCTAATTCCTATAGAGCTAGGTAGTTTTGATGTGATAGTAGGGATGGATTGATTATCCAAAAATAGAGCAGACATTGGTTGTTATGAGAAAGTCATCAGAGTGCCTCTCCCTAATGGAGAAACCCTTATCATACACGGTGAGAAGCCAGGAAGAAGTTTAAACATAGTATCAAGCGTGAAGGTTCACAAGTACCTGAAGAAGAATTGTATTGCATGCATGGCCCATGTGCTAGAAAGAGAACCTGAAGCTAAGCAACTCAAGGAGATTCCAGTGGTTCAAAACTATCCCGAAGTATTTCCGGAGGAATTGCCCGGTCTACCCCCTTATAGACAGGTCGAATTTCGGATAGACTTAGTTCCCGGAGCGGCACCGGTAGCAAAAGCACCATATCGCCTTGCACCATCTGAGATGCAAGAACTATCCGGACAACTTCAAGAACTTCTAGACAAAGGGTTTATTCGACCAAGTTCTTCACCTTGGGGAGCCCCAGTGTTATTCGTCAAAAAGAAAGATGGTTCGTTCCGAATGTGCATTGATTACAGAGAATTGAACAAGTTGACAATCAAGAATCGATATCCCCTCCCTAGAATAGATGACTTGTTCGATCAGTTGCAGGGCGCTTCCTACTTCTCAAAAATCGACCTTCGGTCAGGGTATCATCAGCTAAGAATTCACGAAGAGGACATTCACAAGACAGCGTTTAGAACCCGTTATGGACATTATGAATTCTTAGTCATGCCTTTTGGACTAACGAACGCACCCGCTGTATTCATGGATTTGATGAATAGGGTCTGTAGACCATACCTAGACAGGTTTATAATTGTCTTTATCGATGACATACTTGTTTACTCGCGGACCAAAGAAGATCACAATAGACATCTAAAGCTAGTGTTGGAGCTGTTGAAGGAACAAAAATTGTATGCCAAGTTCACTAAGTGTGAATTTTGGATTCGGGAAGTACATTTTCTTGGTCATGTGATCGGTGAAAGAGGAATCCATGTAGATCCAGCTAAGATAGAGGCAATCAAGAAATGGGAGGCCCCCAAAACCCCGACAGAAATACGACAATTCCTAGGATTAGCTGGGTACTACAGACGCTTCATTGAGAATTTCTCTAGGATTGCTCAACCATTAACATCTTTGACCCAAAAGGATAGAAAATTTCTCTGGGAAGAGAAACACGGAGAGGCGTTTCAAATCCTGAAAAACAAGCTGTGCAATGCACCAATTCTGGCTTTACCAGAAGGATCAGAGAACTTTGTGGTGTATTGTGATGCGTCTCATCAAGGATTAGGATGTGTGCTAATGCAAAAAGATAGGGTCATTGCATATGCTTCCAGACAACTCAAACCGCACGAGAAGAATTATACCACCCATGATCTAGAACTAGGAGCAATAGTTTTCGCCCTTAAGATATGGAGGCATTATTTGTACGGAACCAAATGCACCATTTATACCGATCACAAAAGCCTTCAGCATATTCTGGATCAGAAAATGTTAAACATGCGGCAGAGAAGATGGGTAGAGTTGTTTAGTGATTATGATTGTGAGATACGATACCACCCAGGAAAGGCTAACGTAGTAGCCGACGCTCTTAGTAGGAAAGTAAGAGTGAAACCTTCCCGTGTGAGAGCTTTGGGAATGGTAATTCAGACAAGCTTGAAATCTCAAATCATTAATGCCCAGGAGAAAGCGTTATGCAAGGAAAATCTTCCAGGCGAAACTTTACATGGTTTGGAAGAAAGATTTGAAACCAAACCTGATGGAGTTCGTTATTTTAAAGACAGGGTCTGGATTCCAAGGGTTAACAACCTGAGAGACATGGTATTAGAAGAGTCTCATCGATCTAAATACTCCATCCACCCTGGAGCAGATAAGATGTACAAGGATCTTAAAGAGTACTATTGGTGGCCTGGAATGAAAAAGGATATTGCCTTGTACGTCGGGAAGTGTTTGACATGCTCAATAGTCAAAGCTGAACATCAGAAACCTTCCGGGTTGTTGCAACAACCTGAAATTCCCCAATGGAAATGGGAGCAAATATCTATGGACTTTGTTACCAAACTTCCTAGAACTGCTAAAGGTCATGACTCAATTTGGGTCATAGTGGATCGACTGACGAAATCCGCTCACTTTCTCCCTATTCGAGAAGATTTCAAGATGGAAAAATTGGCCCAAATCTACATCGACAAAATTGTTTCTCTGCATGGTGTACCCCTATCTATCATTTCTGATAGAGATAGTCGTTTTACATCTCGATTTTGGTGGATGTTACAGAGGGCACTAGGAACCAAGATAGATTTGAGCACAGCTTACCACCCGCAGACAGATGGGCAAACAGAGAGAACAATACAAACATTGGAAGACATGCTACGAGCGTGTGTCATTGAGTTCAAAGGAAATTGGGATACTCATTTGCCCCTAATTGAGTTTTCCTACAATAACAGTTACCACACGAGTATCCAATGTGCTCCATATGAAGCATTGTATGGACGCAAGTGTCGTTCGCCCTTATGCTGGACAGAAATCAGAGACAGACAGTTGACTAGAGTCGAACTTATCCAGGAAACATCTGACAAGATTACTATCATCAAAGATAAGCTTAAAGCTGCTAGAGATCGTCAGAAAAGTTATGCGGATAATCGTCGAAAACCATTAGAATTCCAAGTAGCAGACAAGGTACTTTTAAAAGTGTCGCCTTGGAAAGGGCTTGTGCGTTTTGGTAAGAAAGGAAAACTAAGCCCGAGATATGTTGGACCCTTTGAAATCCCTGAAAGGATTGGTCCAGTAGCGTATAAACTCCAATTGCCCCAAGAGTTAAGCGCCATTCACGACACATTCCACGTCTCCAACCTTAAGAAATGTCTAGCCGACGAAACATTGATAGTACCCCTGGAGGAAATTAAGATCAATGATAAGCTGAGCTTCGTTGAGGAACCGATAGAAATCCTTGACAGGGAGGTAAAACAACTTAAGCGGAGTAAGATCCCGATTGTGAAAATTCGATGGAACTCAAAACGCGGGCCGGAGTACACCTGGGAGCGCGAGGATTACATAAAGGAAAAGTATCCGCAACTATTCCCATGCGATGACAAGCGATGATATAGAATGAATTTCGGGACGAAATTCTTTTTAAGTGGGGGATACTGTGACAACTGTCAATTCAGGTCATTCTTGGACTCATGCATATTTATAATAACCATTCATGCACAACATGCCATGACCTAGTAGTATAAATTAGGTCAAAAATCTTGCATAAACTAGGATCCAACTAAGGTCTAGGACTAATATACTTGATACTTACAATTCTAGTAAGTTGCTTAGCTACAATAGGAAATGCCAATACTATAATTAGAATAAGCTTCAAACTTTGTTATAATTGAAATAGGGTATAAAACTCTAAAAATAAATTAAAACACTCTAATTATACTTCAACATGTTGTTGAATATCAATCAATGTTCCAAAAACTCTAAACAGCCAAAAATCCAAATTTATAAATCTTAAAGCTTAAAAACTTTATAAAATTTGGCTATAAACTTTCTAATATCAAATTTTATTAATCAAATTATGGATTATACCAATGAAATAGAAATATAAATTACAAGTATTAATCATAATTTATTAGTTAAAAACAAGATTTTTAAATAAATCAAAAATTGCTTAAAGAATCACTTTTATAAAAATTAGATTTTTATAAAAATTAGATTTTTATAAAAATTAAGGAGGGATTTTTTATAAAAATTTGAATTTAGGAGAGAGGAGGCTTTAATGCCTCAAAAATCTGGCCATCTCCCCTCTCCCCATGCACTCTCTTCCCAAAACTCATGATTAAACTCAAACCCACACTCCACCTCTTCTCTCTTCACTCTTCTCACTTCACTCTCTTCACACACTTCACCCTCTTCCTCTCTCTCTCTAAACTCACGAAATTTCTCTCATTTCTCTGCCAAATTTCAAGACTTTGAAGACCTTGAAGTGTTCTTACTTCTCTCAAGATCATAACCAAGGTAAACAACATCATCTTCTTCCATAGTTTGATGATTCTACTTCTTTTCCTTCTTAGTTTTCTCTTCTTTTAGGATTCTATGCCTTTCCATGGCTAGAAATCTTTATTCTCCCCTTGTGGTTTGTAGATTCTCACCATAACACAATGCATGTGTTTGAAATGGTGAAAATCCGGGATCAAACCCATGCAAGGAGTGAAAAAGATGCACATATGATCATGTGACATCAAAACATAATATTTCATGTTCTTCTTCATTTCTTGTGTGTTCATGCATGAACGAAAGCATTAAACCATTTCTAGTACATCTTGGATGCTCATTCATTCCATGCATGTGTTAGAAATCGGGCCTTACCAAGGACATGCATGATGTTCTTATTGAAATACCCTAATAATGCACACAAGCAAACATGCAATCTGCCAGATTACTTTGTTCGACTTTGAACAGTCATAACTCAGTCATTTCTTAACCAAATCATGATATTCTTTTTGTATTGGTTAGTTCCACGAGTTAACTTTCAAACCCAACTGGTCTTACTGTAAAATATTAAATATCCGATTTTTGGCAGATTTTACAAAAAGGTTGCGCATACAGCTCTTTTTCTGTGATCACTATTTTTATCTTGCTTAAACAATGGTCTTAAACCCAACCATAAATCTTAGGAAAAATACCTTAGAAACTTAACATATCTAGTGAGTTATGGTTGAAATTTCGTGGCTTAAAACCTCACTGAATGGGCTACAAAAATTCATGAACCTCAGCCACATCTACACTTCATGCATTATTGCATGCAACTTTTCTTAAATTGTTTGGAATCATTACCCTCATTTCTCTTCTGAATACATTCTTAACATTTTTACTTTTGAAAGCCCTTGCATGCATGAGATAATCTGGAAAATTTCAAGAGCTTTTGTTATTTATTTGATTTATTAGAATTATTGCTAAAACCAAGGGCATAAATCATATAAAATACTTCCAGAGGTCAATAAATCCTAAATAAATTCATGGATGATACTTATGGGGAATAATGACCCCTCACCAAATTTCAGCAATTTTTGTTACTGTTTCATATGATTTCTAATTTTCTTTTATTTAGGACATGATAAATTACAAAACCACTTTTTAGGATGTGAAAATTGTATCTAACAATTTTCGCATACCTTACTTGTGATGGGTGACTCAAGAAAATAATTTCAAGATTTTTCATCATGTCTAGCTATTTTTCCCAATTTTTGGTAATTATAATGGCTTAAAAATGGGAAAAATAGTTCTGATTATCCAAAATTCATGAAAATTTGCCAGGATATCATATTATATAGTAGGAGGTTACATAAAAATTTTGAATATTTTTCTCCACTGTAAACTATTTTTCCCTTATTTTCTAAAGTTAATTGCACTAAAATTCACTTAAATATACATAAATACCCAAAACCAGTTTATACATTATGAAAACCACTTTTGATATTTTTCCCAAGATATTTATACTGTAAATGATGTTACAAAAATTTATGGTAATTTATTTTAACTGTTTAATAATATTTCTTTAATTAATGACTATTTAAAGAAATAAAACAAGGAAAAATACAAATAACCACTGAAAAATATATTTTATATTTTTCCCAGCCTATTTATGTATAATAACAATTAAATAAAAAGTTTGGGTAATTTTGGAAACTGTTTACTATTTATTTCAATTTTTATTGAAATAAATGCTCAAAAATTATAAAATATAATTAAACAGCTTGGAAATCCATTTTTATAATTTTCCCAGCTTAGTGTTGTGTATTAACAGTTAAATAAAAAGTTTGAGAATTTTTATCCCTCGAATACTATTTTTCGTGAATTTATGTTGTTATTGAGACTTAAAATTTGGAAAATTAACCTTCCAAGGTTGTAATTAATCGCACGACTTGTAAAATTTCAATACATCAGAAAAAGTGTAACAAAATGATATAAATCCAATACTAAAACATAAATTGGCATTTCCCTATATGTAGAGTTTAGTATATTAGCATTAGATATCGACATGGAAACTCACTAGTGCGTGTGTTTGGTGTCGTAGGATCCCGGTAGTAAGACGTTGGTGCATCCCGAAGTACCGCTTGTGTCTACACAAAACATCGTGAGTATTCACGCACTCCCCTATTTTCGTTTTTTATGTTTTGGGGTGGAAAAGCATGTCCAGAAAAACTATTGTTTGCATGTTGTACTTAAATTGAATTGTATCAAACATGATTGCTATTGTATTGCTATGTTTCTTTATGTATGTCTATGCAACACGGAACATGAGAACTTATCGTACAAAGGCCCTTCCCTTATCTCTAACCATTAACTCTTTGAGCCAATGGTCGTTATGGATAGCGCTATTAGGAATTGACAACTCCTCACTCGCCCGAATCGCTGGAGTGCATGATACCATATTCATCTATGGAACGATAAGCATAGATCTCGATAGGGCTTCAGTCATAGGTTTGGTTGAGACTCATTGTTTGCTCATACACATACAAACGCGTTTCTCGTTATAGCAATAAACTTGTATTCATTAATAGCAATCAACTTGTTTATCATTGAAGCAATGTACTTGTATTTACGAAAAGCCTTATTGTACGCTCGATTTTATAAACTTGTGATACTCACCAACTATTTTCATAGTTGACGCTCGTTTTACATGCTTTTTCAGGAAATAATTAGTAAGTGGATGTAAAGATTCATCATCATAGAGCATGCTGCATCGTGTTGAAGCTATTATGAAGCTATATTTTGAACAATGTTATTTTGAAAAACTTGTATTTTGTTCTTTTGAAGCTATGGGTTGTAAACTTTTAAATACTGCTATGGTGATGTATCTTTATCTTTTGCAATGAAACCGTTATCGCTGTCATACCTTGCGTTTCCGCTTTAGCGGGGTGTGACAAGTAATAATTTAGGTTTCAATGTAAACAATATTGTCACGACCGATTACATAACAAAGATCACAAAATAGTTTCCCCTGAGTGTGTGTACGATCACGCCGGCGCCTTCCCACGGTCCTCACTAGTACCTGAAACACATAACACAACAACTGTAAGCATAAATGCTTAGTGAGTTCCCCAAAATACAACCTACGCACATACGCCTTTCCAGGCCCTGACCTTCCGGTCCATGTGTCTCAAGGGACTTCCGTCCCGTCTGGGTAAACCTTCCGATCCTACCCACGTCAACCTTACGGTCCATTTTACAACGCCTTCCGGCCCATAACATAATGCCTTCCGGCCCGTAACAAGCATACCATACATGGCACATATAACGATTAACTTATCACACAATAATGCATATATCTCATATCATATTTGACCTTTCGGTCACATAGTCAAACCCTTCCGGGTACAGTATAGTGAGAAGACTCACCTCGTATGTCTCGATAACTCGCGAACCCTGGACAATTCGTGCTCGAACCCCCGAGCTATAATCCTCCTATAACATCATATATCTATAATTAATACTTGTACCACTAAGGTTGACCTTCCCTATCAAGTCAACACTGGTCAACTGTGGTCAACAGTCAATGGTCAAATTGACCGGACTCGGCGAGTGCACTAGAGTGACTCGGCGAGTCTACGCGTTTTCACTAACTCGCGAGGATTTTCCTTTTGGCAAGTCGAGTACTCCCCTGACTCGACGAGTTCCACCTGGTCATGAATCACGAGGCCACCGCGACTTAACTCGCCGAGTCGCAAGGACAACTCGGCGAGTCCCAACTTGACTCGGTCCACCTGTGAATACCTCTCTAACTCTCTGTGACTCACTGAGTCACCCACAACTCGGCAGGACTACACTGGGTCGTTTTAAGGAAAATCTTCAAGCTACTCGTCGAGTCTGTTCTTCAGACTCGGCGAGTCCATGCCATGCATCAGCTAAAACTTGCTTCTGCGGTCAGATCCGTTCCATACACACATAGATATGGCCTTCCCAAGCTCATTTATCACGTAAAGTCTCAGTCTTGACCGCCATGCAACACTTACAAGGCTCTTTTTGGGGAAATAACCTCTAATATGGCAACCCTAGTCTCCAACTCAAAAGAATGGACATAAAGCACATCATTTGGGGCCTTCTGGACCTGCTAAGGTCCAGATCTAGGTTCCATATCTCCATGGGACCTTTCATACTTCAAATACAAGTCAAATAAGGCAAGAAGAAACCCTAGATTTGACATATCAACCCAAAACACAAAGATTAGCTCTGAAAGTTACCTCAAGAAGCTTCCCTTGAAGAAATAGAAGCAGATCCAAGCTCCCCAACTCTTCTAGCTTGATCTTCTCCTTCCTTTCTTGCAATAATACACAAATTGGTGAACAAATAGCCTCTTATCTCACTCACAAGGACTCTCAGCTGATTTGGTGCACTCAAGGCTCAAGGTGGCCATAATGAAGGTCCATAAGGTCCTTTAAATAGGGCTTAGGACCGGAAAATTAGGGTTTCATTAAACAGCGCGGACTCGCCGAGTCCATCCCTTGGACTCACCGAGTCCAGATGCGAACCTTCGTCCAAAACCGCGACCCGACTCGGCGAGTTCGACCTCCAACTCGCAGAGTCCCCCCACAAAATACCAAAAATATGAAATTTAAGATATCTGGAGATCCGGGTTGTTACATTAAAGACTTGAACGTCTTAAAAAATATTATTATTATATTATTTCTATTTATAGAAATAGTAAGATTTCTTTTATAAGGTAGTATATATATATATATATATATATATATATATATTAAAAATTGAAAACAATGGTGTAACAAATTTGTATAAGACTGGAGTTTAAGTGAAAAAGACGTGTTTAAGTGTTGATTGGAAGGAAGAATAATGGTTGACTAGAATTTGTAGCCTTAGGTTAGCCAACTATTAGACATGTCTGGAATTTGTGGCCTTAGGTTAGCCAACTATTAAACATGTCCTAAAGAGGATTAAATTCTTATTTATGTAGTTTCTTTAATTTGCTTGTAAGCAAATGAAAACAAAGGGGAATATGTACTGAATTTCTTGTTAGAAGGGCCATGTAATCTCGAATGGAATGTGAAGATATATACAAGGATATAGTATTCATTGATGCATTGAGAGTTTTTATTTGTATTTTTAATTAGTTATGTAAAAGGAGTGGTCAAGACTACTCACAGTACTTATATAATGAAGATTGGCAATGAAAGAAGATGCGTCAAAGGCACACCATTATTTTAATATAAATGTGACATGTTGATCCCTATAAATTTAGTTTAAATATGCATATATAATGGCATGCATATATGTTGTAACATGTACCACTAAGAGGATAATACCTTGAAATCTACGTGGATTTTTTTAAAATTGGTCTGGCAGGGACATTTATTTTATGAAAGATGTCTATTTCGAGATGTGGATAATTCACTAGGTTATGAGAGGAAATGTTGCAAATGCTCTATCGTTAAGATTAATTTTCAAGATCCAAATGGAATGTAATGCTTGATACTGATAGTAACTTGGTGAAGTTGTCTTATAATCCTCGATTGCATATCATTAATATGAGATAGTTAATGTCATGTGTAAGCTAATGGTCTTATTTATATAACGCTTATGAGAAACCCTAATTTATGCCACGCGCATTGATTATCAATGTTTCCACGAGATTGAATACATCAAATCTTAGTATTCTCATATTTATATTATTTACAAGAGAGCGATATTTTCGTCATCAAAATATATTTCCTTTCCTTATAGTAATATTGATGATAAGGTTGGGTTACAGTTTGAATGGTATATATTGTGTGGGTGTAAGGATGAATGTAGATTAGTGGTTTTAGTTATTATAAGAAAGTGATTTACCTACATTAATAAATTAAAGAAAATTGAATATATGCCATTTAACTAAAATAAGGGTAAGAGTATACATTTTCATTATTTTCAAATAAGGAACACAACTTTAATGAAATTTTGGTGTTCTAAGGGATCTTTGATTATCTTGATTTTGAATTATGGTTTTTTAATTAATTCACTTTTACTTATAATGTAATTTTTAGTTTTATCCCATTTTATTCTCTCAGAATGACATTAGAATGATAATCTATATGAAAATTACATATTTTGATAGAATACATATTTTTATTGAATGAATTCTTGAATAAAAACAACATGTTTAATTATTGCCAAATCACATAGGCATGGAGTCGTTTCTAACTGCTATACTTTTTTCAAACAAATCCTTGCTCAAATTGGTGCATGGTGTTCATTTGTTGAACACGTTTTTTTTATCACTTGTGTACATAGACTCACAGACATATATGAAAAAAAATTACTTCATTTTCGAAGATAAAAGACATAATAACACTACTTTGTCCTCTTTTTGCAGATAATGTGGAAATATCTTATAATGTTTGAAAATATATCTAACACTTACCTAACATACTTGTGATTCTATCTTCTCGGTAGTTTTTCCTTTTATTGTTATTCTTTGCTTGCTGTTTTATTTTTCCAAACACTCACCTCTTAAAGTTTGTCTTTCTTTCTTGTTCTTTGTCGATTTATTTTTGATTTTCTTTTGTTATATTTTCCAATTTGTGATTTTTTATGTTATAAAAAATACATTTTAATTAGCAAACTTAATACAAAAACAATCTATTTATGCAAATGAGTTATAGACTTCTAGTCTACATATTTTTCTCGTAGACTTGAAAAAAAAAACTTAAAACTTTCTCTTATAAAACAAACATAATATTAGTCATTCCTCAAAATTAAAACTCAAACAATCATATAAACCGCTAAATGACTTAGAATCTTAACCAAAGAAGTTTTTTTTTTTTTTAATATAAATTTATATGTCAATAATACTATTACATTATATATGTAATACTCATTGTGATTTATATGATTTGTTAAGTTAATCTTGGTAAAAACTCAAATTGTATATGAAGTATTTGACCGTTATTTACACAGCTTTTATGAATCAATTTATCAAATCAAATGGTTATAGTTTTTTTTTTTTTTTTAAAATCCTAAATATAAGAAATTAGAAAAAAACAAAAATATAAATAATTATAGTTTTATTTATGAAAGTGATCCCATATGATTGAAACAAATGGATCTCTATATCTTTTAATTGACCTCATACAAGGGGTACTTAGCATAATTCTCCGTCACACAGATCCGACTCCATGAAAATCAATAAATTTTGGTGGTGATTTTGAAGAAGCCAATGGAGGTTGTTGATCATCGACAGTGGTTGCTAGGGTGAGGTTCAAATTCACTGATGGAGTTTGATGCAAGGTTCCAGTTGGCGGCTTGTATGTCTCTCTATTCACCATGCGACCACGTAATTCCGATACCGTCTTACATATACCACAATCTGCCATGAAGCTCCTTTGTCCATACTCCACTATAAAACAAAGAAAAAATTACGTGAATTGGGTCTATATATAAATATGTGGTAGTACATATAAAAACATATCAACATGAATGATAGTTACCATCATAAGACAAGTTCAATCTGCAGGCTATACATTTATAATTTTTTATGTACTTGCTCAGTTCTTCTTGTTCCATAGTTGGCATCTTCTTTGGGATGAGGCGATGATAGTCATTGGAAACACTTTCTTGAGCACTAGTAACAATATTTGAATGTTATTAATTAACAAAATAACTAGAAACTGATATAGCTATTCTGAAAGAAGTTAGCATCCAATGACATATACGTAAATCAAATTACCTTTTGGAAAAGGAGAATGCCATCTTAGATCTTAAGGAAATGCTACTGGTTATGGAATGAATATGTGTGGGGGATGGCCTTCTTAGCCATCTATTTATAGAAGACACAAGAACCCTATATGCGTGACACATATACATACACACATACACACATACTCTCTCACTCTCACTCTCTCTCTCTCTCTCTCACACACACACACACAAGGTGAGATATTGAGAGATGGTTTTGGCCTTTTGTAAATAAATATCTAAATGACAGACATGCAGTCGAGGTGCATGGAAAACATGTACGATCAAATTCGTGAGATGTAGTGAAATGCACCATCTTAACCATAGTTTGGTGTCGTGCCTATCTAAATCGAAAATTGAATATTTGCAATAATTTTCTTTATAGTATTTGGTATATATATATATTTTTTTATCTAAAACATATTTATTTTTTTTATAACTATCTTATTTTATTAAAAAAAACTATTAAGACTCTCTTAAAGCATAATCATTTCACAGTTATATATATATATATATATATATATATATATATATATATATATATATATATATATATATATAATTACAACATTATAAAGCATTTTGACTATATTTATTACAACTCATTCATTTATGATATATATATATATATATATATATATATATATATATATATATATATATATATATATATATATATATATGGTTAATATGAGACGGCCTAATTTTGTGATACCGTGAGATGCAATCATAGCCACTCATTAAGTAGATAAAATAGAACTGGTTCTTGAGAGAGAAGGAGCTAGTAGGGTTTGAGCCAGAAGCAACATTATTTGAAGACATCTAAAAAAGAAGAAAGACAAGTTTAGATTAGATATAAAGATAGTCCTTAATAAAACACCCAAATGGAATATTAAAGATAGGACCTAACACAATATTTTATAACTTAGAAGAGAGATGCCGTAATCCAAGCTATAAAATATTTGAAGGTAGGTGAATGGCGATTCACCAATTTCCACCATGAAAAATGAAATACATTATTAGGTTTTAATTGGTTTTAAAACTCTTAGATTCTTTGAGATTCATTGAACTTTTGATGGGTTTTGAGCATTCTAACACTTCCTAAGTGTACATGCAACCCTAATAACCTCGGATCTATGTTTGTCTAATTATCATGCAAAGTTGATTTCCAAGGCTATGATCCTATCTAGCATACATGGGGAACAATTTTAACTTAAATAATAGATAGAACTACATACCTTGTTGTTGTAGGTGTTGCTTGAAACCTTGTGAGCCAAGCACCCCAAGTGTGATGCCGCAAATGCTTCACACAACACCAAATGCTATGGAGTAAACTTGGAGAGAATGTATAACACTCAAAATCGGCTCTAGCCCTCTTGTTTCTTGTCTAACCGATTTTGGGGAGAACACATGAGCTTTATATAGTGTTGACACATCTAGGGTTACACCCAAATGTGTCATGACTCTTCATTTCCATGACCCATGGGTTTGTAACTCCCATGGAGCCTCCATGGACCATCCAATGGATATAACCCATCTTGATTATCCACGGAGCCTCTTAGCCCACTATATAAGTTACGAATGATTTACATAATCAATCCATACATTTAATTAGTTGTCTTTTGATCACTTAATTAATTCTAAATTAATTCTTGATCAAACTAATTAAATAATATTGTTAATATATTAGAACTTATAATATATTAATAAACCATATGTGTTATTTCTCTCATTTAGTTTATCCAATTGCATGGTGCCATGCAACCCAAATGGACCATGCCGGGTCGGCTCAAGTGTTTACCGGAAATAGTTATGGACTTAGACACCTTATCCAACACTTTTCAATGGCATTTTTCAATCTTGAGTGTGCCCTTCAAGTTTTGTGACTGAGATGCTAAGGATCACAAGACAAGGTGTGAAGTAACCATGCAAATTACTTGGTACCCTTAATGTTTATCACTCAATCGATGTGCCGGTTAACCACACGCACTCCACCGACCTATAATAAACCTTAAGTTGCCCTTTTCCTACCTTTTTAAGTGTATGTTAGTGTGTCGGTTAACCACACATGCTCCACTAACGTCTTAAACAAAGTACAAAATGTAATTTCATGGGTCAGCACCTTATTCACATGTTCCTAAAGTAACTAAGATTGGGAATCTATAAAACATTTAGTTATTTACTTTCATCATACTTTTACTGAAGATTTAAAGTCATTGTCCTACCCGTTTGGTTAACGACCCTCCACCAGTCAAGGAATAGGTGGGTGAGAACGGACACCCATTAAGCTGCCATTTTATAGGCAACAACCTTATAACACCCCCCCCCCCTTATAGACCGGCTTCGTGAATGATCCCTACTAATGGTAAAACGACTTCTAGTTGTCATATATATATATATATATATATATATATATATATATATATATATATATATATATATATATATATTAACTTATAATATTATAAAGTATAAGGGTTGAATTTTAACTTTTAAAATTCTAGGGGTTGGAACTAAAGTTTTTAAAGAGACTTTACAAGTTCCAAAACTTGAGGGCAAGTTTTGTAACTTTCAAAACCTTTCATCTTTCATAAATTATGAGTTAATGGTTTATTAAAATGAGAGACTTTTCATTTTATGTAACCTACGTGTTTAATAATGGACTTTAAAAGTGTGACTTTTGGTAATCTATAACTTGAGGACAAATTATGGATTCCATTAAAACACATCAAGGTCAAGAATTAAACTACCAAGTAAGTTACAAATAATTCCTATGATCTTCTAAACTCATAAGTTCATGAATGTTCATATCAACAATTTCAAGAATCATAAATAAACCATACAAAACTTGAAAATTTGATATTATCCATTGAAAATGGATTAGCACAACCATTATACCATCTAAAACAAGTTTTACAACACAAAACAGTTTAGGGTAATGTTTCTAGTCCTTTTCTAGCAGCAAAAGTCGATAAACTACACTCTGACAAGCCAACTCGTCGAGTGCACGAACTGAGTTGCCGAGTTGGTTGAAGAAAGGCATGGACTCGTCGAGACCCCCCATGGACTCGGCGAGTTCACCTAGGCATAAAACAGTTTTGTCGATTTTTTAACAAGTTTGCACCAAGTATCAAATAAACAAGCCTAGAATCTGATACCACTGAAAGGTTTTGAACATTCTAAAACTCCTAAGGTGTACATGAAACCCTAGAAACCTTGGATCTATATTTTACTAAGATACATGAAAAATGACTTTCCAAGGTTCTTAACTTAACTAGCATGGCATAGGGAACTTTAAAACATAATTGATAGTAGTAGAACATACCTTTTAGTTTCTTGGATTCCTTGAAAACCTTGTGAGCCTAGCACCCCAAGTGTGATGCCTCAAATGTCTCACACAGCACAACAACACTTAGAATAACTTTGAGAGAAGTACACTTACACCTCAAAATTGGTTAGCCCTCTATTACTTGCTTGTAGTCAAGATCTTGGTTAACATGGGGTCTTTATATAGTTGTGTCACAAGTAGGGTTACACCATGTAAACCATAATTGTCATGGCTTTCCATATTCCATGATCCATAGGTTTGTAAGCTCCATGTATTATCTATGGAGCACCTTATGGATTTTAACCCAATCCGTACAAACCATGGATCATTAACCCAATTATACAAGAATAGATGATTTACACAATCAAACTTATATATTTAATTAGTCTCCTTTTGATCACTTAATTAATTCTAAATTAATTCTTGATCAATAATAATTAAAGAATATTATTAACATATTAAAACTTATAATATATTAATAAGCCTTAAGTGTTATTTCTCTCATTTATTCTATCCAAGTGTTGAAATGCCAGGCAACCCAAATGGACCATGCTAACCGGGTGAAGTACATTCCAGGAATAGTTATGAACTTAGACACCTAATCCAACACTATCAAGATCTATGCTTATCGTTCCATAGATGAATATGGTATCATGAACTCAAGCAATCGGGTGAGTGTGGAGTTGTCAATTCCAAATAGCGCTATTCATAATGACCATTGGCTCAAAGAGTTAATTGTTGGAGTAAAGTGGAAGGGACTTAAGACGATAAGGCCTCATGTTCTAAGAATAACATACAATTACACAACAAAATATAGCAAAATATAGCAATTAAGTTTGATACAATTCAATATAAACACATCAATCATAAATAGTTTGCACATGCTTTTCCACCCACAAAACATAAAAAAAAAAAAAGTAGGGAGAAGGTGTGAATACTCATGATGTTTCAAGTAGCTACAACTGGTTCTTCGGAATTCACCAATGCCTTTACTATCGGGATCCTACGATATTAAACACACGCTAGTGAGTGTCTATGTCAAAATCTAAGACTAATATACTAAAATCTACATATAGAGAAATGCCAAAATGTTGTTCTAATATTGGTTCTATATTGAATGGGTAACAATTTTTCTGAAATGGTGATATTTTGTAACTCATGTGATTAACATAATTTTGTATATTATTTTCTAGGTTTTTGTAATATTAATTAAGGGTATTTCAACACATTTAATGGTGTTTTAAACTCCTAAATATCCAAAAAAAATTATCAAACAAGTTCAAAAATTCATCAAATTTTACATTTTCGTTCCAAATACAGTAGAGGTCTTCCATAAAATTTCCCTTGAATTTTTGGTGTGATTAACTATTTTTCCAAATTTTTAAGCCTTCATAACAATATAAATTAGTGAAAAGTAGCATCCAGATTATAAAAGTTCCCAAACGTTTTATAATATTGCCATTAAACATACATAAATTGGAAAAAAAATATAAAAATGGGTTTCTAAATAGTTTAACCCGATTTTATGATTTTTGTAACACTATTATCATGGTTTTAATACCATGCATGGACATGTTTTATTCATAGTGATGTTTTCAAAGGAAAAACTTCAATGCATAAGGTAGATGAATCTTTAAAACTTGTAAAATTCGTATTTCAGGGTTTGACATATGTTTTGATCCTTGGATTTCACCATCAAAGAACATACATGTTCTTGGGTGAAACCCTACCACCACCATCATCAAACTTAAAATTCATGGATATGTTCATGAATGTTCATAAAGACTGGTGTAGAAGAAGGAGAAATGCAAGAAAAACCTTTAAAACAAGAAAGAAAAGTGAAGGAAGATGAAGGATTTTCATGATTACCTTGAAGAACAACCCTAGAAGATGAAAATTTTAAGGTTGAGAGATGTTCTTGGCTAGAGAATTTTGTGGGTTTTGAGAGACAAAGAGAGAGTTTGAGTGTGTAAAGAGTAGAGTGTGAGATAGAATGTAGAGAGGGATATGAAGTGTAAGAATGGATTTAATGATGAAGATTTTGGTAAAAGAGAGCATTGGAGAGAGGGTGGTCAATCTTATGAGTGACATAGCCTCCCTCTTTCTTAAAATTTAAATTAAATAAATCCCCTCTTCAATTTTTATAAAAATGCTTCTTTATGTAATTCTTGATTTATTTAAGAAATCGTTCTTTTTAACTAACAAATTATGATTTATGTTTGATAACTAAAATTTTCTATCTTTGATTATATCCGATAAATTAATTGTTTAAAAATGATATAATAAGGTTTATAACAAATCTTATAGAGTTTTTATGTTTTAAAGTTTATAAATTTGGATTTTTGGGCTCTTTTGGGTTTTTGGAACATTGATAGATTTTTACCATCATAGTGAAATGAAATTAGAAGATTTTAATTTAATTTTAGGGTTTTATACACTTTTTAGATTGTAAAAACATTTGGAGTTCATTCTAATTTGGGTATTGGCATTTCCTACAGTAGCTAGACAACTTACTAAAATCGTAAGAGTCAAGTGTATTAGTGTCACATTTTTGTTGGATCCCAGTTTCTACAAGATTATGACCTAATTTATACTATTAGGCCATGGCATGGTGTGCATATATGGTTTATAAAAAGATGCGTAAGTCTAGAGAATGACCCAAAATTGACGATTGTCACAGTATCCCCCACTCAAAAAGAATTTCAACTCGAAATTCAATCTATGTCATCATTTTTCATTTGCATGGGAAAAGTTGTTGATAGTTTTTCTTCATGAAGTCCTGACGCTTCCAGGTATACTCTTGCCTGCGTTTCGAGTTCCGTCGAACTTTCATAATCAAAATCTTACTCCTCTTGAGTTGTTTCACCTCTCTATCCAAGATATCTATAAGCTTCTCAACGAAATTCAACTTATCGCTGATCTTGATTGTAACAGCCCGAAATCCAGGAACCTTTAATTAGCCCTTCATCTTTGATATATTGTCATTTGGGCTTTTGCGTTGGGCGACTATGTTGGGCGTACAAGGAGTACGTTGCGCGTACTCGCGCGCCTCATTTAAATGCACCATCCCCCAGGTACGTTGGGCATACCCAAGGTTACGCTGGGCGTAACCGGTCCAGACCCAAAAACCCTAATTTTGTGGTTGGCTATAAAAGGAATGAGATAGCTTGGTTCCTCAGCCACCATCCTTCAGAAAGAAACCCTAAGAGAGCTGTTCCTTCGTTCATAGCTTGTTTGTGAGTGTTCTAAGCTTGGTGGTGTCATTTAAAGGTAGCAAAAGAGAAGAGGAGTCCATTGTGGAGGCTAGAAGTTGGTAGATACATGAATAGCAAAGGTTGGAGCTTCTTTATAAGGTAAAAAGTTCGGATCTTGACTTGTAGTTCTTGTGGTATGCTTAATGGACCATTTCTAGGGTTTTGGTCCCAAAGATGGAGACTTTATGAGCAAGTAGTCTCCATTAGCTTATATCCACCATATTTCTGGTCCATTTGAGTTGTAGATTCATAAAAATGTAATCTTGGACGTGAATGATTAGCCATGCATGAGATCTAGATCTTTTGAGTTAAAATGGAAGGGTATTAAGGAGTGTAGGAGCGTTTACAGCCATGCCAAGGCTTAAAGGTTTCGACTTTATGGGTGCGGAGGCATAAGGAGAGCCAGATCTAGAAGTTGAATAAGTGTCTTAATCATTTAAGACCAAAAATGAAGAATGGTTGAATCTGAGTGTTACGCTGGGCGTAACTCCCAGTACGCATAGCGTACTGGGTGGAGACCCCCGATTGTTGATTAGCGAAGTACGCCCCGCGTACATAAGTCTGTACGCCCCGTGTACTGAAAGATGTTGACTTTTATTGACTTTTAGGGTTTTGGTCAACATGTGGAATTTGAGTCAAGGAAGGGTAAAATGGTCTTTTACCCCTCTAAAGAATATTAATAAGGGTAAAGTCTAGTTGTGGAAGTCTTTATTAATTAAAATGATATTTCGTTATGATTAGGCGGGGTTGGGATTCGGAGATAGCGAGCACGTGAGATTCTAGACTTTCCACGAGTTGAGTTTTCTCACTATACTATACCCAGAAGGCTTTTATTGTGTGACCAGAAGTTCGGATATGTTATGAGTTGTATGCATTGTATATGATAAGTTAATCGTTTGTATGTGTTATGTATGCTATGCTTGATATGGGCCGGAAGGCATCATGTTATGGGCCGGAAGGCATATATGTTATGGGCCGGAAGGCGTTGTGATGTGGACCGTAAGGTTGATGCGGGTAGGACCGGAAGGTTTACCGAGTCGGGACGGAAGTCCCCTGAGACACATGGACCTGAAGGTCAGGGCCTGGAAAGGCGTATGTGCGTAAGTAGTATTTTGGGGAACTCACTAAGAATTTATGCTTACAATCTTTGTGTTATGTGTTTCAGGTACTAGCGAGGACCGTGGGAAGGCGCCGACATGATCTGTACACACTGACGGAAGAATTGTTTTATGATCTTGGCATGTATTTTGTTACGATGACATTTGCTATACATGTGATTTCAGAATATTAAATGATGGTTTATGTTGTTTGAAAAATGAAAAATTGTTCTGAAAATTTACGTTGTTACAAGTTGGTATCAGAGCCTTGGTTTGAGGGATTCGGATGCACCTTCGGGCGTAACTGAACTCAAACCGAGGATTTGAGAAAAAATTTCAATTAATAAAGGCATAAAAATTTTATAAGAGATTTTGTAATAACCAAAGGAGAAGCAGTGTGTACGGTCAGCCAGCGCCCGAACAGTAAAATCCCCGAAATACCCTTACAATATGTGTTATGAGATATGTTATGATATGTTATGCATGCTAGAGTAGACTAGGTATTCATATTAGGAATAGAGTGGCCTGATTTGTGATGCCTTAGTCTAGGGGAACCTGCTACTATGAGATGCTTTTAGAGCGAGTAGGTAGCCAGTGCATAGCAAGAATAGAGTACTCGTGATCCAGGGTCCAGGGAGGAGGACTTGGTGTGAATGCTGATGCGGTGTAGTCGGTAGTATATGGCCCGTACTACTGAAGACACCGGATCAGTGGGCAACCGAAGTAAGAATCCTTTAGGTATCGGAGACCGAGTAGGGTTGCGTTATCGAGTGCGAGTATTCTTGATTGAGTCTCTGATATTTTTATATTATATTTCAGAGGAATTATGGTTGGGCCACGCCATAGACTTGGGACGAGCGGTGTGGGTGACGAGGAGCTTCGTCAGAGGATTCATGAAGAGGTGGTTGCGGCGATCCAGGCCGAGATTCCGGGGATGTTTGGGTCTATTAAGACCACACTGATGGAGACTTTCGATGAGCGGTATGCCGTGGTGACTAGGGCCACAGCCACTGTAGCTACCGCAACTGTGGCTGCTGCCAGACCATAGGGAGGTGACTCGTTGCTATTCCGGGAGTTCAACAACACGAAGCCACCCGAGTTTGACGGGACGCAGGATCCAATCGTTGCGATGAGATGGATTGCTGACATTGAGGGATGCTTCTACACATGTTCATGTCCGGAGCATCTGAGGGTACGGTTCGCTATGAACCAGCTCCGCCTGGGAGCAAAGGATTGGTGGAATTTCGTGACGGCGAACTTCACTCTTGCGGAGATTTCGGTCGTGACTTGGGAGAGATTTACTACTATGTTCAGAGATGAGTATGTTCCCCCGGTGGAGAGGTAACGGTTGATTCAGGAGTTCTTGACCCTCAAGTAGGGTAACGATTCAGTTATTGTGATCACCCAGAAGTTTCATGAGAGGGCGATGTTCTGCCCTGAGCAGGTGTTCACTGAGCAGGCTCGGATGAGCCGATATTTGGGTATACTGAGGAGGGACATTCGGGATTTCATATCGAACTCGACATTCCAGACATTTGCTGAGATCTAGGCAAATACCCGGAAGAGGGAGATCGAGCTAGAGACTCAAGCCAGGGAGGAGGTCGAGTCTCTACGGGTGGATCGGCGGCCGACTCAGTCCAAGCCGGAACCCAAGCGGACCAAGTCCGCCGATGCGAGGACGGGAGGTCAGAAGGTCCGCACTTGCGGGAAGTGCGGCAACGGTCATGAGGGGGCCTGTCGATCAGGTGCTTGCTACAAGTGTGGCAAGGAGGGGCACATCGCTAGGGATTTCCCCAAGGGATTTATGGTTTGCTTCCATTGCAACCAGACAGTCCATCGGAAGTCCGAGTGTCCTCAGCTTCACTAGGGATCAGCACAGGGATCTGCATCTACTGCTAGGGTTACCGAGACTCGGCCGGTGAAAGTCGAGTCTCCAAAGGCTCGTGGAAGAGCTTTTCAGTTGACTGTAGAGGAGGCCCGCGCGGCTCCGATGTCGTGGCTGGTATGTATTCTTTCGTGTATTTACTTTTATGCTGAGATATTGTTCTTATATTATGATAAGCGTAGGCACTTTTCTTGTGAATTATGTACCTGCCTTGGTATTATTTGACTCGGGTGTGAGTCGGTCTTTTGCATCCTTAGCTTTTAGTCAGCACATCGGTATTGATCGGGAGGTGATGAGTCGACCTCTGAAGGTTTCCATAGCTGATGAGAAAGCCGTATACGCCACCGACATGATTCGAGAATGTGTGCTCGAGATTTTTGGTTGCAAGTTCCCTATAGATCTGGTTCCTATAGCAATGGGAGATGTCTGTGTCATCGTAGGCATGGACTGGTTGAGTAAGTTTGGAGCAGTCATTGACTGCGAGAGACAGTTGGTGACTATACGAGACCCTAGTGGGGGAGTGCTTACTGTGTATGGTGTGGGGACCCGGTGTGGGTCAGCGTTTTGTTCGGCTACCACGGCGAGATAGAGTTTGCAGCAGGGCTGCAGTGGATTCATAGCCTATGTGATGGACACACGAGTGGCTGCGGGGAGGCCAATTTCAGTTGACGAGGTTCTAGTAGTGTGCGAGTTTTCGGATGTATTTCCCGAGGAACTGCCAGGCGTGCCTCTAGAAAGGCAAGTGGAGTTCCGTATCGATCTAGTTCCGGGAGCGTCACCCATCGCCAAGGCGCTTTATCGCCTCGCTCCACTAGAAATGCAGGAGTTATCCTCGCAGCTTTAGGAGCTGTTGGGAAAGGGTTTTATTTGACCGAGTAGCTCAACTTGGGGAGAGCCGATTCTTTTTGTTAAGAAAAAGGATGGTTCACATCGGATGTGTATCGATTACCGGGAGTTGAACAAGTTGACGGTTAAGAACCGGTATCCGTTACCTAGGATTGATGATCTGTTTGATCAGTTGCAGGGGGCATCTTGGTTCTCTAAGATAGACTTGAGGTTGGGTTATCATCAGATGAGGGTTTGAGATGAAGATATCTAGAAGACTGCATTCAGAACTCGTTATGGACATTACGAGTTTGCGGTGATTCCTTTTGGGCTCACCAATGCCCCAACTGCGTTCATGGATCTTATGAACAGGGTGTGCAGGCCGATGCTGGATCGGTCGGTGATCGTATTCATTGATGATATTTTGGTATATTCGAGGTCTAGAGAGCAGGATGAGGAACATTTGAGGGAGATTCTTGGAGTTCTGAGATCGGAGAAGCTGTATGCCAAATTCTCCAAGTGTGATTTCTGGTTACGAGACGTCCAGTTCCTAGGGCACCTTGTTAACCAGAAGGGGATATTGGTCGATCTGGCCAAGATCGAGGCGGTGATGAGATGGGAAGTGCCGAGATCGCCCACTGAGATCAGGAGCTTTCTGGGATTGGCCGGCTAGTATCGGAGGTTTATCAGGGATTTCTCCAAGATCTTCGTGCCACATACCAAGATGACCCGGAAGGGTGTTGCATTTTCATGGGGTCCGGAGCAGTAGTCCTCATTTGAGACCCTTCGTCAGAAATTGTGCGAGGCCCTGGTGCTCGCACTCCCGGGGGGGGGGGGGGATGGAGGATTTTGTGGTATATTGTGATGCATCCATATCTGGATTAGGAGCAGTGCTTATGCAGAGCGGACACATTATAGCGTATGCATCGAGGCAGCTGAAGCCTCATGAGTCGAGATATCCCACCCACGACCTGGAACTAGGGGCTGTGGTGTTTGCCCTCAAGATCTGGCGACACTCTCTTTATGGGGTTCGGTGTACCATATACACGGACCACAAGAGTCTGACGTACTTGATGGATCAGCCAAATCTGAATATGCGCTAGAGGAGATGGTTGGATTTGGTGAAGGATTATGATTGTGAGATCCTGTACCACCCGGGCAAGGCTAATGTCGTAGCCGATGCGTTGGGCCGTAGGGCGGAGAGCGCCCCGATCCGAGATGTCTGTATGAGGTTGACGGTGATGACTCCGAGTTTGGACCCCATCCGAGGGGCCTAGGCTGAGGCTGCGAGACTAGAAAACCGAAAGAGGGAACGGGTTGTCGGGCAATTATCGGAATTTGTTACTGATGGTCGGGTACTTATGACATTTAAGGGTCGGATTTGGGTACCGTTTGTGGGAGGGACGTGTACCATTTTGATTGAAGAAGTGCATAGATCGAAATTCTCGATCCATCCCGGGGCTACTAAGATGTATTTGGACCTAAAGAAGAAGTATTTCCTTCCGACCCATATCATATTACCTTCCGGCCCATAACGTATTGCCTTCCGGCCCATAACATGTTGCCTTCCTGCCCATAATATAAAAAGCATACATAACATAACAGAACATAGAACAGCCATGCATATCGGGTCAAACTCCAGTCTGACCAACCATGTGCACATAACATTCAATCATATAACCATTCGCAGTCAACAAATCGATCAAGTAGATCACATAACATATCATTACCCTAACCAGGATACCGACCTAGCCGATCACGAGCATATATCACCCTACGTCTCAGTCAAAATACTACTTACACATATACGCCTTTCCTGGCCATGACCTTCCGGTCCACATAACATAAAATGCCTTCCGGCCCATATCATAATGCCTTCCGGCCCACATCATGATGCCTTCCAGCCCATATTATAATGCCTTCCGGCCCATATCAAGCAATATCATAATAGACAACTATCCGGATTTCCATCCGGTAAAGGTTCGGCCTTGGTGTCGTAGACCCTATCGATACAGTGAGGATCACTAACCTCGAAACTGTCGGCTGAAAGGATAAGATCCCGCTGCTCCGAACTCCAACACGAACTCCTCCACTGAACACCAAAACACTCAATTCAATATATACCCATAATTACCAAAATACCCCTGGACGACAACCGGTCAACCTTGGACAAAGTCAAAGTCAACCTCTGACTAACTCTACTCGCCGAGTCAACCCGATGACTCGCCGAGTCCCTATGCTCAGAACTTCCCTCAATCCGCGACCTAACTCGCCGAGTCACCCCGAGACTCGCCGAGTCCAACAACTCTGAGTCCACTCGCACCCAACTCACCGAGTCATCACTTGACTCATCGATTCTCGACTCAACCAGAAAATATTGGCACTCTTCGACATGACTCGCTGAGTCCAAGAACAGACTCGTCGAGTCTAAGGCTATCTTCAACCTACTCGTCGAGTTGTTCATCCAACTAGTCGAGTTCCAGCTCATCTTCAAGCAACTCTTCGAGTCCACCCATGCGACTTGCTGAGTACCACCGGTCTGAATCCATACAGAAGCATTCCAGGCCATGCAATTGATCCAAAACATAGATCTAGCCTCTTACAATCCATCCATCACGTAAAGTGGCAAACTTTACGTGAATCCAAAGAGATCTAGGCCTTATTCACTATAGAGCTAGGGTTTGGGACATGATGGATTCACTAAGCACTCAAACACAGGAACTTTAATGTACTCTAGGCCTTCAATATTTCAAATACGAGGTAGCAACCTCAGTTCTAACCTCCAAACTCCAAAACATACCTAGATATACTCCCCACAAACCCAAAATGATGAATCCATATGAGTGATAGCCCAAGAACGAGATATTACCTCAAAAGAATGCCCCAACTGCAATGAAACTCGAATCCAAGCCAAGCCCTTTGATCCAAGCCTCTTCTCCTTCAAGATTTCTTCAACAAACACCTCCCCAAGCTCCAAATGCACTCCAATCTTCTTCAATCACGCTTTCTAGGGCTTCTGGACTTCATCGGGGATCAAAGAGGCTGGGGAGAGCATATAATGTTCTTTAAATAGGGCTCATTCCCCAAATTTAGGGTTTTCTCCACTCAGCACCTACTCGCCGAGTCCATCTTTGGACTCGCCGAGTAGGCCACTCGACTCGCGACCAAGTCGCCAACCTATTCGCCGAGTCCATCCATGGACTCGCCAAGTTGCCCTTCAAAATTTACATTTTTAGTCCTTCAACTCTACTCTTGCTATTCTGGGATGTTACAATTCTCCCCCACTTAAATTAGGCTTCATCCTCGAAGCCTACAACAACTCATCTCCAAAATACTCCAACAACACGCCACCTGGCCTTAACCGGAACAGGTCCCTCAACGCATACCCATCGAAACTCAAACTCACTTTCTCCTTCCTTGCGGTGTCCTGACCACCATCTCAAACCGGGCACCGACTTTACCCTATGATAACCACACACAACAACTGAGTACCACCCATGATGCATCACAGCTCCAATTCCCAACCATTACTCGACCAATATGAGCTATATATAACTATGCACCACCCGATCCCCGATCCGAGTCCAACTCTATCCATTCCATGCTGACAGAAAGACACACTCTTTTGAGCAACTCCCATGAGTTCTCTTCTTGCAAGCGAAAGCACATGCTGAACTAGCTCTAGCACCCTCGGGTTAGGAAACCCATCACTCTAACAACCCTTAAAACATCCCTCAAGATGAACCACTGATACACAAATCCTTTACCGAAATCAAGCTGGAAATCCAAAACTCCATATCTATATCCCTTACGAGCCTCTTGACTCTACACCCGCAGAATCCCTTCCACATCCTCAGCAGACACCCCATCATGATGTCATTCCATACCACCACCGCAATCATGTTGCTCAGTGATCACCGTCAAACCACTCCGATCATAACTCTACACTGCCGCTTTCACTTCCGCGAATTTGCACTCCCCTTCTGAATTACATTCGTCCCTCTTTCCTTACCTAGGAAAACCACTTGACCACCTCGTTACCATGACAAGAGCCACGGTGCTCACCCAACACTACACCACCTCTTTATAGCATAACCTCTATCCATGCAACACATATGCCCTGGATCTGCTCGCAAGGACTCTCGAGTCCATGCACCATCACCACTAATCAAGGTTAATACCCGAGGCGAGACCTTCTGATGCTAACACATCACAACATATTCAATTCATTACCTCGCACCGATCCGATAATACCAACAGAGTCTTCAGCATGACTGGGCCACCTCACCAGGTCTTCAGTCAAGCTGGACCACTCTCAAAACCTTCAGCCAATCTGGGCCGCCCTCCAGGGCTTTCCGACTGGCTGGACCGCCTTCCGGCCTTCAGTCTATTTGACCGCTCAACTAGCACTCATCAATCCGAGTTATCCCTCCGGGGAATCCTCACCTGCATACTGTTCTATCCCCTTAGGGGTTCCGAACTCTATCTTTATCATACATACTCGAACCCAACCTGATCCCAGGTTCTACACAATCAATGCCATAGGTCTGTAATCCGCCCTGTACGCCTGCTACTTACCTATACCAGCCTGCATTCGGTTGAAAGGAATACCGCCGAAACCCAAGCAGCTAAACGACCTCTCAAGTCTATCGATCACCCAGAGAATTTCCAATTCTCTCCCACTTAGGGCACTGACTATCAACCACCGGCGGTTAACACTGGCCTCCCAAGGTAACCTTGCACAAAACCCAACGCTTACACACAACTAATTCCCACTAACACTAGCAACCTTCGCAAAACACATTTCCACACTGATCAATCTGATCCAAAAGTACTCATTCCTTATCTAACCACTCCTTAGACTGAAAATGCTACTCGAAAATCAAACCAACGCTGCATCTACATTAATAACTCTCATGAATGATAACCAACGATAGCACGAAACACCAAACTATAACCTTACCAAACCTTCAGGGAACAACAGATACCAAAACGAGAACCCGAATCTCAATCCATTACCATGCCAAACCCTCGAGGAACAACGGATACCAAAATGAGAACCTGAATCACAATCCATAACCATGCCAAACCCTCGAGGAACAACGGATACCAAAACGAGAACTCGAATCACAATCCATAACCATGCCAAACCCTCGAGGAACAACGGATACCAAACGAAAACCCGAAACACAAATCCATATCCATCCATCGAGACTAGCAGATAAACGATACTCCATAATAATCATAAATAAACAAGACAACAAGGACGAAACATACCCGTAGCTGCATCAGGCACTGCTATAACCTCCTCCGCTGCAAGTTGAAAAGGACGACCCTAAGCCCTTGGGGGCTCTGCTCCCACCCTGACCTCTACCTGCGATCCTCAAAATGGCCGGTGCTGGAGCCTGCACCGGTCCTGCAACAAGCTGTGGGCAGTTGACCCTCAAGTGCCCAACCTGATGACAATGAAAACAGATCCTCAAAATCCGAATCGGCACTGACTGCCGACAATCCCTCGCATAGTGCCCCTCCTTTCCGTACTTGCGGCATGCACCACCGGACCGACAAACTCCGGCGTGACCCCTCCCACACTTTCCACAAACGTGGTTGCCCGAATCTCCAATCCTGGAATCGACGGTCTTAGACCGTTTCATCGCCGGCTGCGACTGAACTGGAGCTTGCCTCAGCTCACGCAACTGCATCTCAATCTCTAACTCACGCCGCCTGGCGGCCTCCTGCAACTCCAAAAAAGTCTCGCACCTACGCGCGGACACAAACTGACTGATGTCCCCCTTTAGCATACTCAGATATCGGGACATCTGAGCCTGCTCCGAAGCGAACTCAGGGCAAAACATCGCCCTCTCAGCAAACATCCTGGTGATTTCCATCACCGACTCCGTATCCAACTTCTGCTCAAGGAACTCCTGAGCCAACCTCTGCTTCTCGACCTGCGGAACATAACGAGTTCTGAACATCTCTCTGAACTGATCCCATGAAATTGCAGCCCTCTGCGCATCCGAGTATGACCCTGTGATCAATCTCCACCAATCCTTTGCCCCGCGCCTCAACAGGTTCAGAGCACAACTCACCCTCTGATCAGTAGGGCATGAACACATGAAGAAACACCCCTCCACGTCTGATAACCATCTCATAGCAACGATCGGATCCTGAACTCCATCAAAGGTGGGAAGCTTCGTATTACCGAAGTCCCGATACTGAAAACCTCTACTAGCTCCTCCCCCTGCTGCTGCTACAGCCGTTGTAGCCGTCGCGACAGCCGTCTCCGTGAGAGCCGCATAGCGCTCATCAACATACTCCACCATGACGGTCTTGATCGACCCAAACAGTTCCGACAGCTCGGCCTGGAACAATGCAGCAACCTCATCATGCAGGATTTCCTGAATCCTCGCATCCAACTCGTGCGTACTCATCTGACCGATAACCTCGGGCGGTACTGATCCGTCCGCAACTCCTTCTCCTGCACCCGATCCTGACCCGGATCCACTCCCAGCATGCCTCGAAATCTCCATACTGAAAACAACCCACAAAACCTCAGACACTTCCCACCAATCCGGGAACCAACTCTCAACCCAACCCTAGAGGTCATGGTTTCCCTGATACGCGTATGGGTCCTGTGCTTTCAATAGTACGGGCCCATACTACCTTCCACACCTACCCATATTTGTATGAAGTACTACCACAACACTCTAGTGACAACTATACATAGCAAGCGCTCGATCCTCACTCCTAGAGGAACACTGACAATTTCAATAGAGGAAAACCCTAGGCTAGTAGGCATCATAAAACAGGCAACATCATCATGAAATCCTGAAGATCCCTAGCCTAACACTAGCATGCTGTTCTATCAAAGCTCAATAAAACAAATGTCATGAATGGTAATTTGGGGTTACTTACTGGCTCTGGCTTATCGTACCTCCGCGTCCTCCTTTTACTTAATTTGAAAACCATTTTATTTTCTCTTTTTAAAACCCTCCTCGATTTGAGACTGGAGTCACACGAGTGTTCCTCCAATTCACTCAAACCAAGGCTCTGATACCAACTTGTAACGACCAAAATTTTCAACATAATTTAAACTTTCAAAACCATCCGTTTTAATAATATTCTTACAAAAGGGTTTTCAATACATTATTTATCAGAGTATTCCCAGGTTCATTTCATAAAACATAAACGCGAGGAACGGTACAATCATGCCTTTGCCTTGCCACAGTCTCCTGAAGAACCTGAAAAAAACATTAAACCACAACTATAAGCCCGAAAGCTTAGTGAGATACCCCCAAAATACCAACCACTTATACGCCCTTCCAGGCCACGACCTTCCAGTCCAAAACATATTGCCTTCCGGCCCATAACATATTGCCTTCTGACCCATAATGTATTGCCTTCCAGCCCATAACATGTTGCCTTCCGGCCCATAACATAAAAAGCACACATAACATAACAGAACATAGAACACTCATGCGTATCGGGTCAAACTCCAGTCTGACCAACCCTGTGCACATAACATTCAATCGTATAACCGTTCGCAGTCAACAAATCGATCAAGCAGATCACATAACATATCATTACCCTAACCTGGATACCGACCTAGCCGATCACGAGCATATATCACCCTACGTCTCAGTCAAAATACTACTTACACACATACGCCTTTCCAGGCCATGACCTTCCGGTCCACGTAATGTAAAATGCCTTCCGGCCCATATCACAATGCCTTCCGGCCCACATCATAATGCCTTCCGGCCCATATCACAATTCCTTCTGGCCCATATCAGGCAATATCATAATAGACAACTATTCGGATTTCCATCCGGTAAAGGGTCGGCCTTGGTGCCACAGACCCTGTCGATATAGTGAGGATAACTCACCTCGAAACTACCGGCTGAAAGAATAAGATCCCGCTGCTCCGAACTCCAACACGAACTCCTCCACTGAACACCAAAACACTCAATTCAATATATACCCTTAATTACCAACATACCCCTGGACGACAACTGGTCAACCTTGGACAAAGTCAAAGTCAACCTCTGACTGACTCTACTCGCCGAGTCAACCCGATGACTCGCCGAGTCCCTATGCTCAGAACTTCCCTCAATCCGCGATCTAACTCGCCGAGTCACCCCGAGACTCGCCGAGTCCAACAACTCTGAGTCCATATACACCCAACTCACCGAGTCATCCCTTGACTCACCGATTCTTAACTCAACCAGAAAATATTGAGACTCTTCGACAAGACTCGCCGAGTCTAAGGCTATCTTCAACCTACTCGCCGAGTTGTTCATCCAACTCGTCGAGTTCCAGCTCATCTTCAAGCAACTCGTCGATTCCACCCATGCGACTCGCCGAGTACCACCAGTCTGAATCCATACAGAAGCATTCCAGGCCATGCAATTGATCCAAAACATAGATCTAGCCTCCTACAATCCATCCATCACGTAAAGTGGAAAACTTTAGGTGAATCCAAAGAGATCTAGGACTTATTCACTTTAGAGCTAGGGTTTGGGACATGATGGCTTCACTAAGCACTCAAACACAAGAACTTTAATGCACTATGGGCCTTCAATATTCCAAATTTGAGGTAGCAACCTCATATCTAACCTCCAAACTCCAAAACATACCAAGATATACTCCCCACAAACACCAAAATGATGAATCCATATGAGTGATAGCCCAAGAATGAGATATTACCTCAAAAGAATGCCCCAACTGCAATGAAACTCGAATCCCAGTGAAGCCCTTTGATCCAAGCCTCTTCTCCTTCAAGATTTCTTCAACAAACACCTCCCCAAGCTCCAAATGCACTCCAATCTTCGTTAATCACGCTTTCTAGGGCTTCTGGACTTCAAGGGGGATCAAAGAGGCTGGGGAGAGGATATAATGTTCTTTAAATAGGGCTCATTCCCCGGATTTAGGGTTTTCTCCACTCAGCACCTACTTACCGAGTCCATCTTTGGACTCACCGAGTAGGCCACTTGACTCGCAACCAAGTCGCGACCCTACTTGCCGAGTCCATCCATGGACTCGCCGAGTTGCCCTTCAAAATTTACATTTTTAGTCCTTCAACTCTACTCTTACTATTCCGGGATGTTACACTAGGCCTTCCCTTCGTTAGCCTTGAGTCCCCACTTAACTCGCTTGGCGGCTGTAGTTCCCTTCCTCAGATTGTTCGGGAATTGGCTCGGTCGTCTCAACATGTATGGTAGGTTCATCCCTATTTTCGTGGAACATCTATCTCATTTCTTCCCTTTGTTTAGCTAGCATAGCCTGAATCATGGCTCGAACTCCAGCTATGGTGAGTGGCTCAGGTGCAACTTCTTCTACAACAGGTATTTGCTGAACCACTGCGGGTTAGTTCCTATTTCCATTTGCGTTTACATTTCCACTACGGTTCCTTGCCATCTTTATCTATACACTGAATAAGGTGAATCTAGATCTTTATTTAGGATTGACATTTAAATCATCCTTATCACTCCGAAACGTTTATATGCTAGCTCTAATATCGTATCCGTACGTTTAGAATCCTAAACACATAAGGTTTCCAGATCTGGTCGGCAACAGACCGTAGATCCGATCAAACTATAGCATAACAAATCATTTAGCACATAAAAGCAATTTAGGCATCATTCCTAAATTAAGCTAGTGCTCACACCTCACAATCATCGCTTAACATTCTAAGTTTAAGTCTAGAAATAAACCCATATTCCTAGTTCGCTTAAACTAATGCTCTGATATCAACTATGACATCACCATTTTCACGGCCAGAAAAGACCGATTTTGTTTATGCTTTATAAAAATCATAGTTCTTCTTTTAATAAAAATGTTGCGGAATTCGTTCCCAGAAAAACATGATAAATGCGTTATTAAAACATTTTCGAAGAAATGTATTTTATTCATTTTAAAACGTTTAGGATGTCAATGTCAATACAGGAACATAAGCATAAACAGAACTTACATTTATTTACACTAGTGATCTACATCTCTTTAATCTCTCAGTGTAATGTGACTTCATATCAACACTTGTGATATAAATAAACTGAGTGGATCAGGTTGGGAAACCTAGTGAGTACATAGGGTTTTCAACCCACAATAATATAACTATTTTGTTTAAACAATCAAACAATCAACCCAATCACCCATCCCCATTATCTTTTTTACTCTTAAGGATTTATCCTAAGAGTCATCTATTCTGCATTCATTTATTCCGAAGTCCCTTACTTCCAGTGTTATAGGAGTGGCACTAAATCCATATCTGCCAATGTTCGTTCATAAATCACTAATTCCATAGCTGCTGTAGTCTATTCATCGGGTACTAAATCCATAGCTACCAGTGTTTATCTAATATGTACTAAGTCCATAGCTACCAATTCCTTAACAGGTACTAAATCCATAGCTACCGGTGTTTATCCAATAGGCACTAAGTATATAACTGCTGATGTTTATTAGTTAGGCACTAAGTCTATAGCTGCCAATGTTTACTCACATCATCTTTTATCTCTCATCATTCATCTACTCGTATCATACCCAACATATTCGTGTATATAAAATATGTATACAATTTAAATCATCTAAAACATGTATAAAAACGTTCATCCAACATAGATAGCAAGTATACAGATAATATGCACACATAGCACGTAGTTTATATAAAATACTTCATATTTATATGTAAGATGAAAGTAACTATGCACTCACTTGAAAAGGTGGTGATTCCGAACTAAAACAACGCTTCACTTCTTGCAAAAATAAATTCCTTCGACGAAACCTAGTATTATTACCACTAGAGTTTAGTCTATTATTCACCGAGACTAATTAATAGTATAGTTATTATTACTATTATATAACCATTAAATAATACTTATATAACCCATAATAATAGCCCAATTACTTATTATATGTTCTTAATAACGTTAATATAATTAAATAAAAACTATATTAAAAATAGCGTAGGCGTAGATCACTTACAGCGGGTTTTATAGAAACCATGCTTTGGTTGGAGCAGCATTCCCGTGCGGAAAATCTTTTCTTCTCGAAGCCGTCGAGCACTTAGGGGCTTCTGCCTCGTGCTAGGGAGGTTCCCTAGGCTTTTCGGGGCTAGAGAGAGGTTCTAGAGAGAGAGTAAAGAGAATAAAGAATGAGAAAGGTGTGAAGAAAATGAGGGTGGGAGAGGTTCTATTTATAGGGTGAAAATGGCTAAACTTGGTGCCACATGTCACCATCTAGTGGCAAGACTTGGGGAGAAAGCAATGGCCAAGATTGTGCCACATCACCCATTTTCGCACAACACACTTCCGGCTTCTAAAATTCGTAACTTTCACATACAACCACCATTTTTGACGTTCTTTATATCCACGCGTAGGTAAAAATAATATCTACAACTTTCATTTTGACTCAGTCGGCTAATTCTCGACCGTTCTTAAATTTAACAGTACGAGGCGTTTAGACTGTTAAATGACCGCGAAGAATTCGTAACTCCTTCATACGGACTCTGTTTTCGTCTGTCTTTTGACTGTTAAGTTCCTATTAATGAGATCTTCAAATCTCATTTAATTCACGTAAGCCAAAAACCGCTCGAACTAAAATTCGAGTTTCGGGTCGTGCACTGCTAAGCTGAATCTTAGAAAAATCATAACTTCTTCATATGAAGTCAGATTTTGGCGTTCTTTTTATGGATTTTATCGGTTTAAGATATTATACGAATTTCGTTTAGATCACTAAGGCTAAAAATTCCTCCATCGTAAAATCACTATTTACGCTTCCCGGTGTCGTGCCGGTTCCGTCGCGAAACTTCGACGGGTCATAACTTCTTCGCTATAACTCCGATTTCGACGCTCTTTATATTTACGAAAACCTTGTGAAATATTCTAAAACTTGGTTAATATTATTTATTCTAAATAATATTTTGTCAAAATGTCATTTTCGACCCCTATTACCTCTAAATTGACTAACCCGGATCTATGGGTGTTACAGTCATGCATGCTATAATTTAAAGTTTGGATCATGAGTTTTACCTGTTCAACGATGTTTAGAGTCCCATATTTCACCATGTAGCAGTAGTTTTTGTTCAACGTTGCTGACTCATCATCATCCGCAGTGGCAAGCATGCAGATTTTCCCTTTTCCCTTAACACTGCTGATGGTCTCTTCTTCATCCCATGATGACCAAACTTGATGGTCTCTTTTAACTTGAGACACATATGCCCTTGCCTTTTCTTTTTCTTCCAACTCTTGAGCCATTCTAAGATAGAATGCTCTGTCCTTGACTATATTGGCCTTACAATCTTTTACATAGTGATTTTCTTTATTGCATTTGTGACAAATCACAACATCAATCTTGTCTTCTGATTGAGTACCAGAGTCATTGTTTTGAGGAGACTGTGGTACCTCCTTGGGTTGATTGTTCTAAAAACCTTTAGGATATCGAGAGTGATTGTTCTGAGGACCGAAGTTACGGTTGAATGGAGGTTTGTTGAATTGTTGATTCTTGCGAAAAGAGGAAGGTGGTATGCGGTTGAACTGTTGGCTAACTAGAGCAATAGCTTTATGAAATTCTTCTTCATCATCATACTCAGAATCTGCTTCGTATGACTATGGTGGGGTATCATACGATGAAGAGTAAGGTGATTGCGGCGGAGCTTATGCTATGAGAGCAAGTGGTCCTCCGAAGTCAGCACAGTCTTTGAGTACAGTGGATTCTTGTGCTTGAAGTTCTCAGTAGAGTTTCTACAGTGATAAGGAGTGAATCTTCCTGTCACCTTGGACTATCATTTTGGCCGTAGTCCAATGTCGTCCTAAGCCATTAAGGAACTGGAGATTGGTTTCATGGTTGCTACGGATGGTACCAACGTTTGACAACTTTGTGACTATCAGGTTGAATCTCTTGAAGGAGTCTTCCAAACTTTCACCAGCATTAGCTTTGAAGTTGTTGAAGTCGTTGAGTGCGGTAGTAAGCTTCTTATCTTGTGCTTGTTTTGAGCCTTCATACAGATTTTTGAGTACATCCCAGATCTCTTTTGCTAACTTGCAGTTTATGATAATATCAAAGTTGTCAGGAGCGACACCACAAGAAATTTCATAAAAAGCAATAGCATCATTTTCCATTTTATCGAGATCATCCTTGGTAGGACGGCTCATAGTTGGTTGACCTCCTCCTAGTATGGTTGCCGCGCCGTCAGTTTGAACTGGTGTGAGGACTTGAATGTGTGGTCCTTCTTCCACGGATCGCCATACATCTCTACCCAGTCTTCTTAAGTACCTCTCCATTCTTTGTGACCAGTGATGATACTTATTTGCTACCAGTATTGGAGCTCGGTTAGAACCACCAACACTATTGGAGACATTCAGAGATAACGATTGTGCCATTTTTTTTTTTGAGAAATGAGCTTTAGTGGTATAGAAGGCTTAATGAGAAAAACATAGTTCCGATATCCAAAAAGTAACCACTTTGGCTTTGATACCAATTGTTGAGAGAAAAACTTGGAGACACACTTGAACAAACGTTAGAACAAGTATATTGCAGAATGGAGTTAATCTCAAAAGATCTAAAAGATCAACAATAATATAGTTAGATAGTTAGATAGTTAGTTGCGGAAAGTAAAGAAATATAAATGACAACAGTTGTTATATCAAGAATACACTTAAACTGATTCATAACAAGGAATGCATTCACTCCGAGTTAGTAAGCGAGATCAAGTTTAGTGATTAAGTCTAGAAGACTTGCTCCGAAGAGAGGTTATATTCCGGTAGCAGTTTGAGTATGAAGAGTAATAAGATAGAGAAATGAAGAAGATAACTTAGAAAAATATATTCATAAGTTAACAGTAAGAAGTCGTAGAAAGAAGTAGTTTTGATACAAGAAAAATATATTCATAAGTTAACAGTAAGGAAATACTAATTTAAATGTGTTTTTAATACTTGTATCCCTACCATTATCATTTGTAAGATATATATTATAATATTATTATATTAATAGTTGGTTGTACTTTAAGCTTAAAGACTTGAACGTCGTAAAAAATATTATTATTATATTATTTCTATTTATAGAAATAGTAAGATTTCTTTTATAAGGTAGTAGTATATATATATATATATATATATATATATATATATATATATATTAAAAATTAAAAACAGTAGTGTAACAAATTTGTATAAGACTAGAGTTTAAGTGAAAAAGACATGTTTAAGTGTTGATTGGAAGGAAGAATAACGGTTGACTAGAATTTGTAGCCTTAGGTTACCAACTATTAGACATGTCTGGAATTTGTGGCCTTAGGTTCGCCAACTATTAAACATGTCCTAAAGAGGATTAAATACTTATTTATGTAGTTTCTTTAATTTGCTTGTAAGCAAATGAAAACAAAGGGGAATATGTACTGAATTTCTTGTTAGAAGGGCCATGTAATCTTGATTGGAATGTGAAGATATATACAAGGATATAGTATTCATTGATGCATTGATAGTTTTTATCTGTATTTTTTAATTAGTTATGTAAAAGGAGTGGTCAAGACTACTCACAGTACTTATATAATGAAGATTGGCAATGAAAGAAGATGCGTCAAAGGAACACCATTATTTTAATATATATGTGACATGTTAATCCCTATAGATTTAGTTTAAATATGCATATATAATGGCATGCATATATGTTGTAATATGTACCACTAAGAGGATAATACCTTGAAATCTACGTGGTTTTTTTTAAAACTGGTCTGGCAGGGACATTTATTTTATGAAAGATGTCTATTTCGCGATGTGGATAATTCACTAGGTTATGAGAGGAAATGTTGCAAATGCTCTATCGTTAAGATTAATTTTCAAGATCCAAATGGAATGTAATGCTTGATACTTATAGTAACTTGGTGAAGTTGTCTTATAATCCTCGATTGCATATCATTAATATGAGATAGTTAATGTCATGTGTAAGCTAATGGTCTTATTTATATTGTCACACCCCAAAACCGGAACGGCGGAAACGTTCTGGGGTGGATGACATCATGTCAAGTATCACAACCCATGCATTATAGTAATCAAAGTACAACAAAACATTGCATTAATAGTAATAGTTTTACAAGGTTACATTACAACAATTTAAAGTAATACAAGTAATAGAATAAATACATCATAGTGCAAAGTTATCTTCATCAACAGCTCCGGGGATGTACCTGTCTAATGCTAACCTGAGAATACAAGTTATTTGAAAAGCGAGTATCAACATTTTTACAAATGCTGGTGAGTTCATAAGCATTTAGTGACATTTCATTTAAATAACTTAATAAAGTGATAGTTTAAGAGATTTTAGTGTATTAGAGTTCTTTCCAGAAAATCCTATATTTTCTTTAACAAAAGCAGCCTTCTACCAAGACTGGTCAGTGTAATGTGGTAAAAAGAAGTTTCCCCTAATTGCTATTATTATCAAAATACTGAATTTGATTATTAAAGAAAGCAAGAGACATCAGGGAATAACATATGCCTCAGCAGTGAGGACTGCTGGCTAAGGCAAAAAGAATCATAGACTCCAGGAGAGTGTCGAATTAACGTCACGCCTGGTTCAGTCTAACAAATGGAGACACAGAGCCCAGAAGGTACCAGATGCAAGGTACAGCTGGTAAGGTCTAAAACAGTGAACGCAGACCGAAGACGATACCAAATGAAAGGTACATCTTGCAAGGTCAAAACAGTGAAGACAGACCACAGACGATACCAAATGAAAGGTACATCTTGAAAGGTCAAACAGTGATAACAGACCCCAGACGGTATCAAACGAAAGATACATCTTGTAAGGTCAAACAGAGATAACAGACCCCGGACGGTATCAAATGAAATACTGTTACCTTAAAACCATGAATTATAAGGCAACCCAGGATACTCGTAACCATACTGACTAGAGTTGTAGACGCTCTACAAGCATCTATATAATGTGACATTTGTCACCCCTTGGCTTGGTAGGCCGTGGACTGTAGCTAGCAGTCAGGGTGCGGGGTTGTCAATCCCGTATAGGCCTATACATACAATGTCCGCTCTCCCTACAGGAGACTCTGGTTACCAACTAGACGACGGAGAAGGCCGCGTCCCGAAGATGCATCCCAAATAGAGGATAGTGTGTTACTAGGAGGGAGTGGGTTTCTTATGTAAGTGTAGACTAGAGGTATAGACTCTTAACTGAATTGACGGAAGAAAACTCGTATGTCTATGCTCGTATACGTAATATATAACTAATGAATCGAACGACCTTCAGATGGACATCCGATCCCACCAGACCACATCTCAAATAAGAAAAGGAAATAGGGCGGACAAGCCTTCCTTAGTCCTTCAATCATTATTTATATACATCTACACAAGCATAAACATACATCTAACTACGCTTGAGTGTGTATCATACGGTGAAGTATAAGTGTACAGTGGAACATCTGAGTCGTGAAGTATAAGTGTACAGTGGAACATCTGAGTCGTGAAGTATAAGAGTACAGTGGAACATCTGAGTCGTGAAGTATAAGTGTGCAGTGGAACATCTGAGTCGTGAAGTATAAGAGTACAGTGGAACATCTGAGTCGTGAAGTATAAGTGTACAGTGGAACATCTGAGTCGTGAAGTATAAGAGTACAGTGGAACATCTGAGTCGTAAAGTATACGTGTACAGTGTGGGATAATCACATACAATTAGCATATAATATACTAATTAAACAATTATACACACTCAAAGGAGTGGAAAACACTTTTGGTTGAGTGTTTGGGGTCCCGGGTAGCATTTACGGGTGCTAAGGGTCTCTTATCAGTTGTGGGACTTTGCTATACTCACATATCATGTGTGTAAATGGATTTAAAACACCAACATGGACCAAACAAGGAGTTTACGGCCCAACCTAAGGGAGTTTAAGGCCATAAACTCCCAAGGTTAATTTCTTGGGTGTTTGATGCTTCTAGCTTGTTCATAGAATTATTCCAAGCACTTTTCCTAACAGGTATGTGTGGATTTGAGGCCTCTAAGGGTACTAAACAAGAGTTTATGGCCTAGGAACTCTCCCAAGGGAGTTTACGGCCGTAAACTCTCAACCTTTGAGTTTAGTGAAGTTTTAAGCCCCTATTGCCTTCCTGGAATTTTCTTATGAAGTTTGATGCTATTTTGGGTGATTAAAACCAACATTTGAGGGGGTTTTGGGGAGTTTACGGCGTAGATAAATGCTTGGGCCGTAAATTCCAAGAAATCCCTCATTTTCCTTGTGTTTAAGCCCTTAGATCCTTCCTAACATTTTATAGAGATAGCCTATGGTCATTTGGGGGACAAAAACTAACTTTTGGGCATGATTTAGGGTGTTTACGGCCTTAACCTTTGTCTGGGCCGTAAACTCCTTTCTTTAAATCATTTTGGAGTGTTTCAAGTGTCTAAACTCAAGAGGATAAGTCCCTAAATTATGTAATAAGCCCTAGGATGAGTTTGGTGCACATTTGGGACATTTTGACATCATTTTGAGGAGTTTACGGAAGCTTGTGCTTGGGCCGTAAACTCTTGTTTGAGTCCTAAAATCATGCCTTTTAATGTTTAAACACTCCTAGGCTATATCCCCTAATTATTCCCAAGCTTATGGACAAGTTTAGAGGCATGTTTGGCACCATTTTTGGGGTTTACGGCCCTAGAGTGTTCCTGGGCCGTAAACTCCTTATTCCATGCCTTCTTGGATGATTTTTGGGCTATAAACATAAATCACTATGTTTAGAATAAGCTAGGGTAAGCGGACTTACAATTTGGAAGCGTTTGGTTGTGGATTCGGGGCGAAAACGGGTCTAGAGAGAGAGTATAGAGAGAGAGTGTAAAAAGTCTTCAATAGACTCCACTCACCCTTATATAGGGTTTTGAGTCGGGGCACAGTGGAATTCTACCCGATACTGCCGTTAAACGGGGCTTTTGGTCGCACCCGATTTAGTGGTCGTAATAATAAAACTTGACATTTTCCAAATGAATGAAAATGTGTGTCCTGTGTTTTATTTCCTTTTTCACGACTTAACGACATGTAAACATACACAATGGAAATGTTTATTAAATTTGACGGCTTCTTATTAACGAAACTTTTGAACAGTGGAAAATTCCGTTAACGGTAACGGAGAAATGTAACGGGACAACTTGGGTTGTCACATCATCCCCCCGTTAGAGGGAATTTCGTCCCGAAATTCAGATATAGGCAAGGATGTAGGTATGAATGGCCAAGTAGAGGTAATAGAGTACTTCCTATGTGGTTGTCCTTGCATCCCTAAGTGATCTCTGGTCTGTGTTTGTCATTACAACAGACCCTCGCGTACGGGATGCGGATTCCGTCTCGTGTAGCTAATGGGTTCCAACTGGTGTATCTGCAAGGTTAGGGTTCTCGATGGATTCTATCAAGATGAGTGAGGTATGAAGAGTGTTGTCGGGAATTCACGTATCAAGTCTAAGAAGTGAGTCGATCGAATGTGAACCTTGTGGTATATCCGAAAGTAGTAGCGGCCTGAAAAGGGTCGGACCATGTCTCCATGAGGATTCTCGGATGGTCCTAAGCTCTCGGAAAGGAGTAGAGCTTTTCAGTACTAAGAACATAGTGTACTTATATGGCAAGATCAACACTGGCATGATCGCCATTACGAAGTTCCTAACGTTCTCGCTTGTACTGGATGTGTAGTCCTTCAGGTTAGTCCTTAGGAAGCTCAGGTGGTCTTCGGTTTCGTGTTTTCTTTCAACTGGCTGATAGAGGCTTTCTAGATCGTCGAGTGAGTTGCGTGACTATGGTTATCGGTTTGCTATAGAGTATCTATCTCGCACTTGTGCAAAATGAACCTGCACTAACGAAGCTTGAGATACGGAAACCCTGAGGATCGAGGAGTTAGGGTTTCACTAGATGAACGTTGGACTATCTCGGGAGGTGGTTCTACTATCTCTGCGTGAGATAGTACTCGTGGAACACCTAACAGTCCAATGAATCTACAAGACTATGGTTTATTCTAGCGTGGAAAGTGCATGCTCTTGCATAACCCTTCGACTAACACCAGGGCTGGTGTCAAGTCTATAATCTCTTCGGGATCAGGGTTACGAGGCTTAACGCAACTACGTTCGCACTTTACCAAGTATTCTTGGCTGCGAAGGTTATCCTGTGGTTCTTGGCATTCTAGTGTCCTCTTCGGAGAATGTATTCCATCGTCTACAGGGCGACGACGATTTCCTCCATGCAATAGGGTAGAGGATAATAGGCACCACTTGTCTATAACGAGGTGGACGAAGTGCCGGAGTAGTGCGGGCATATACTGCAACTACTCATCTGGAGATTCTGGGTTTTCTCGGTTTAGGTTAAATCTAGTGAGTATAGAGTCTTCTCACTCGGAACTTTTAAGAGTTCAACCCGTAGTGATTTTCTTGACTTCGGCTCCTATGTTATGGAATATGGTGAAGGTGTTTTGCTAAGAGGTCCGTGGTAGAGCTCATACTAAGCCTAACCGCAAATACCGCGTGTATGCGAGCAGTATACAGTTGAGGTCGGCGGGACGTTCAGCTGTGCGACTCCACCCCAAACCCACAACCCAACGGGGAACATGGAATAGGGAGGAAACACACACCTTTAATCTTTTTGATCTCAATTATATGCCGCCCTTATGCATATACCTGATTATAGCGGTCAGTCTCATGAGTTCTATTCTCTAGGTTCACGAACCTAATGTGCGAGGTGCGAAGGGTCTCTCGGGGAAATTATACGGAGTATGCTTCGGTCGGATGTCGTCTTCTAGATTATCTTGTAGTGTGCTTCACTTCGGTGTTCATCTGACTACGAGGGGTCGGTCAACAGTGTATGGTATCTTCCCTTGGGTGCTTCGGAAGGTTTGAGATAAGAGGGACGATTGACGGATCGTATTAAGTTGGTTTATTTGTGTTAGGTTCAGGTTCGGAAGAACCTTTATTTGTCGATATGGCTATGGAGAAAGTTCTTTTTACACAGCACTTAAGGATTTACACACGGTTGCACGAAATCAAACCATGATCAATAGAGTCGTCGAATTTGGCACACTTCGACATGATATAAAGTGAAGATCGATAGAGTCATGTGCGGATCAGGAACACAAGTTCGAGGCGTCTCGGGTTTCATCCTACGTATCACTACCACGGATACTTGGACCGATAGATTCGACGTGGAACTATAGAGAGTTCTAAGTGTTTCCGAATAGAGTATCTTTTCATGAACGGATTCTCACAAGGCGTTTCTATAATCGCCTCACATATACTAGTCATGTACATTTAAGGTGGGGAGGACTGTTGACTGAGCGACCCCGCCCTAAATCCACAACCAAACGAGGAACAGGAGATGAGGCAGCATTCGCTCACTCTAGGTCTATCCATCTTAAATATACATGGCCGTAACGTATATGTTTAGCCACTATAGTTTTACCTAATAAATTTTAAATTTTATAACAGTGCTGCGACTTTCGCCTTGCTGGAAAGAATTTACATTGAATTAGTCTTTTAATGTATTTAGCTTTGTTATATGAGATCGAGAGTCGTACCAAAAATCTACCGAGTTCCTTGACGTTTCTCCCTAAGCAGTAGTGTCAGGCTCCTTCTGTGTCTTTGTCTTTTCCTTCGGTTGGGCAATCCTTCTTGAAGTGTCCGAACTCGCCACATAGGCGGCAAACCTGTGTGGCCGCCGCATTGGCGATTGATGCAATACGTTCCACCGGAGTTCTACATACACGAGCAGTATGCCCCTTCATGTGGCACCTAGCACAATAGAGTTCTCGGCAGGCACCATGATGATGGTAGTTGCACCTGCTGCAGTGGGGAAGGTCTCCTAGATACAGTCTTCTTGGAGTCGGGAGGGAAGGGTTGGCAGGGGTACAGACTGCCTCAGCTCGTTGTCCATCGGAAGGTCCTTGAGCCGAGGTACTTCCCTCCTCTATCTTGAGTTTCCTCTTTAGTGGGTTCGGTTGAGGTTCGTGGGTGACTGAGTATCGAAGTATGGGTTGATGCTGTCCATTGTCAGGATTGGAATTTCCAACAGGCACCTTGCTAACATTGGCGTTGTTAGCATTCAGGTGAGCCATGACAGCTGCTACGGCTGCTGAAACTGCAGCTTGGAACGTAGCTTCATCAAATAGGAGAGTAGGTTTCTTGCTTGTGGATTGGTTACGCTTCTTCGGTGGCATGGTTTTTCCTACACGGAAAGGAATACAAGGTAATGAGAGACGATGGTTAACCCTGGACGTTTATGTCCTGAACGTATTAGGCATAATATTTTTCCCGTGCCTCGGGTATTGGTTGTCAGAGTGTCGACCTACATCCCTATGATGTGGTCCTGGTAATCGAAGTGAATGTATGAGTATCAGAAAAAGGGCATAAGATGCGAGTCATTCCTACTAAGTTACCTTTATACTGAGAAAGGTTTCACTCTCCAGCCTGGAAAGATTTGAGAACAGTTCGGAACGAAGCTGCGAAAAGAGAGGCTCATGAGGGCTTATGGCTAAATAACCTCACAGAGGTGTGAGGATCCACTCTAAGCGCATTACTGGCAACAGGAACAAGGCGATTTACCTAACATTTAGCGTGAGCAGTGTAATCACTAACTCACTAAATTGTATTATTTTATGGGTGCATTAGCGTGAGGAACACGAGGAAAAGACACTTTTCGGGTTCCACGTACTGGCTCCCTCGGTCTGCCTCGTATCCTTGACTGGAATCGGCGTTGGTTTCCTTCGGGAATTTTCCTAGGGTTCTCTCCTCGTATGGACATATTGAATTTCTACTCCGCCTTCCTTCTGATTCCAACTCTGGGTGTCATCACCTCGCGATGGATGACTGGGAATCTCCGAAGTTTAGGCGAGTTTCTCACCATTGTCCCCAAAAGAACACGGGCACTTGGTGTATTCAATAGTCTCGACCCAGTTCATTTATTTTCGAACAGGAAATCTCCTCAATGAACCTCTTCGGGGTCGAATTCAACTCTTTTGTTATGCACTGAAGTGGGTAGGGTTTTCTACAGGGTTCGTGCGAGAATGGAAATGTCTAAAGAATCCTAATAGGTTATTAACATTTCGCTGGATGATCCACATCAAGTCCTGCTACGTTTACACAGGGTATACAAATCATATATAGCTTAGATCCGATATACCTTCGAATATGTGATACTACTCTAGAACCACATCCCAACGAGGAAAAGGAAATAGAGCGAAACCACACATTCTTAGCCTATGGGATCCTTATTATATATAACCTTGGAATTATACCCTCTGTAGCTGTAGGTATATCAATAAGGATCTTTTAGTTCTCACACCAGGTTATCTATGTATTCTAAATACCCCTATGGTATTTTAATTCTTGTTTGTTTTCTCATCTTCTGAATGTCATTCTGGGATTAGTGTGAATCTTTTAGCGCTCTAAAATACTCCTATAGTATTTTAACTTTATGTTTGGCTCAACAAATCCTAGTTGGTAAGTTTCAGACCTGTTGCACACCACAATCACTCCTGAGCACACGTTCATCGCATCTCGAATAAAGGTAGTTGATCAGGTTACATTTATTCCAGCGTACGATTACATAACTGCCCAGATTTGTCTGTAGTGCTCAACATCCAAAGACTTTTATTCTTGGTCTTCTTGTGATACTTGTGTTCGAGTGCTTAGATTCCGGATGTTATTATACTTTGGTAAAATATGGTTATATTTTAAAGTATAATTCTTGGTCAGAGTGTTTTATCCCATTTGTATTTATAGGCTGTATATCTTTTATGAATTTATATACTTAGCTCACTATAAACAATGCTCTGATACCAATCTGTCACACCCCAAAACCGGAACGGCGGAAACGTTCTGGAGTGGATGATGTCATGTCAAGTATCAAAACACATGCATTATAGTAATCAAAGTACAACAAAACATTGCATTAATAGTAATAGTTTTACAAGGTTACATTACAACAATTTAAAGTAATACAAGTAATAGAATAAATACAGCATAGTACAAAGTTATCTTCATCAACAGCTCCGGGGATGTACCTGTCTAATGCTAACCTGAGAATACAAGTTATTTGAAAAGCGAGTATCAGCATTTTTACAAATGCTGGTGAGTTCATAAGCATTTAGTGACATTTCATTTAAATAACTTAATAAAGTGATAGTTTAAGAGATTTTAGTGTATTAGAGTTCTTTCCAGAAAATCCTATATTTTCTTTAACAAAAGCAGCCTTCTACCAAGACTGGTCAGTGTAATGTGGTAAAAAGAAGTTTCCCTTAATTTCTATTATTATCAAAATACTGAATTTGATTATTAAAGAAAGCAAGAGGCATCAGGGAATAACATATGCCTCAGCAGTGAGGACTGCTGGCTAAGGCAAAAAGAATCATAGACTCTAGGAGAGTATCGAATTAACGTCACGCCTGGTTCAGTCTAACAAATGGAGACACAGACCCCAGAAGGTACCAGATGCAAGGTACAGCTGGTAAGGTCTAAAACAGTGAACGCGGACCGAAGACGATACCAAATGAAAGGTACATCTTGCATGGTCAAAACAGTGAAGACAGACCACAGACGATACCAAATGAAAGGTACATCTTGAAAGGTCAAAAAGTGATAACAGACCCCAGATGGTATCAAACGAAAGATATATCTTGTAAGGTCAAACAGAGATAACAGACCCCAGACGGTATCAAATGAAAGATACATCTAGCAAGGTCAAAATAGTGTGACTCTGAAAAAGGTGACATCAGCATACAGTGTAAATCGCTGACGAAATACTGTTACCTTAAAACCATGAATTATAAGGCAACCCAGGATACTCGTAACCATACTGACTAGAGTTCTAGACGCTCTACAAGCATCTATATAATGTGACATTTGTCACCCCTTGGCTTGGTAGGCCGTGGACTGTAGCTAGCAGTCAGGGTGCGGGGTTGTCAATCCCGTATAGGCCTATACACACAATGTCCGCTCTCCCTCCAGGAGACTCTAGTTACCAACTAGACGACGGAGAAGGCCGCGTCCCGAAGATGCATCCCAAATAGAGGATAGTGTGTGACTAGGAGGGAGTGGGTTTCTTATGTAAGTGTAGACTAGAGGTATAGACTCTTAACTGAATTGACTGAAGAAAACTCGTATGTCTATGCTCGTATACGTAATATATAACTAATGAATCGAACGACCTTCAGATGGACATCCGATCCCACCAGACCACATCTCAAAGAAGAAAAGGAAATAGGGTGGACAAGCCTTCCTAAGTCCTTCAATCATTATTTATATACATCTATACAAGCATAAACATACATCTAACTACGCTTGAGTGTGTATCATACGGTGAAGTATAAGTGTACAGTGGAACATCTGAGTCGTGAAGTATAAGTGTACAGTGGAACATCTGAGTCGTGAAGTATAAGAGTACAGTGGAACATCTGAGTCGTGAAGTATAAGTGTGCAGTGGAACATCTGAGTCGTGAAGTATAAGAGTACAGTGGAACATCTGAGTCGTGAAGTATAAGTGTACAGTGGAACATCTGAGTCGTGAAGTATAAGAGTACAGTGGAACATCTGAGTCGTGAAGTATACGTGTACAGTGTGGGATAATTGAACCATGAAGTATAAGCGTACCAAGTATAAGTGACTATAGGTATAAGTGAAAGTGTTACCGAGTCAGAGTATAAAATAAGTATAAGTGAAGCAGCAGTGTTTAACAAGTAAAAGTATACGTCAAAAAGGGAAATCTTTAATGAAAAGCCTTTATGTACAGAGAAAATCACAAATTGTATTCCTTTGTAAAATATGTTTAAAACCTTAGAGGATCTTTCATAAACCAATTTAGGATGAATTTGAATAAATCAGTATAAGTAAAAGTTATGAAACATGTAAAAGTCATTTTAGTGTCCCACTCGGTAAAACAGTATAAAAGTGGTAAAATCTTGTGCATGCGGGTTATCAATCATATTCGATTGACATGATAACTGGCATGTTTAACTTGTATTCCCCCCCCCCCTATAAAACATTTAAAAGCATTTAAAAGGTTCATTCAGGGGTATGAACTCACCTGGTGTAAGTAGGTCCAACGAGAGTGCTGATTGGGCGTCCGGGGTCACGCAAGGACTTGAACACACACAAGGACCTATTTTAATATATGATAACATATGTTCACATACGATTAGCATATAATATACTAATTAAACAATTATACACACTCAAAGGAGTGGAAAACACTTTTGGTTGAGTGTTTGGGGTCCCGGGTAGCATTTACGGGTGCTAAGGGTCTCTTATCAGTTGTGGGACTTTGCTATACTCACATATCAAGTGTGTAAATGGATTTAAAACACCAACATGGACCAAACAAGGAGTTTACGGCCCAACCTAAGGGAGTTTACGGCCGTAAACTCCCAAGGTTAATTTCTTGGGTGTTTGATGCTTCTAGCTTGTTCATAGAATTATTCCAAGCACTTTTCCTAACAGGTATGTGTGGGTTTGAGGCCTCTAAGGGTACTAAACAAGAGTTTATGGCCTAGGAACTCCACCAAGGGAGTTTACGGTCATAAACTCTCAACCTTTGAGTTTAGTGAAGTTTTAAGCCCCTATTGCCTTCCTGGAATTTTCTTATGAAGTTTGATGCTATTTTGGGTGATTAAAACCAACATTTGAGGGGGTTTTGGGGAGTTTACGGTGTAGATAAATGCTTGGGCCGTAAACTCCAAGAAATCCCTCATTTTCCTAGTGTTTAAGCCCTTAGATCCTTCCTAACATTTTATAGAGATAGCCTATGGTCATTTGGGGGACAAAAACTAACTTTTGGGCATGATTTAGGGTGTTTACGGCCTTGACCTTTGTCTGGGCCGTAAACTCCTTTCTTTAAATCATTTTGGAGTGTTTCAAGTGTCTAAACTCAAGAGGATAAGTCCCTAAATTATGTAATAAGCCCTAGGATGAGTTTGGTGCACATTTGGGACATTTTGACATGATTTTGAGGAGTTTACGGCCTAAGCTTGTGCTTGGGCCGTAAACTCTTGTTTGAGTCCTAAAATCATGCCTTTTAATGTTTAAACACTCCTAGGCTATATCCCCTAATTATTCCCAAGCTTATGGACAAGTTTAGAGGCATGTTTGGCACCATTTTTGGGGTTTACGGCCCTAGAGTGTTCCTGGGCCGTAAACTCCTTATTCCATGCCTTCTTGGATGATTTTTAGGCTATAAACATAAATCACTATGTTTAGAATAAGCTAGGGTAAGCGGACTTACAATTTGGAAGCGTTTGGTTGTGGATGCGGGGCGAAAACGGGTCTAGAGAGAGAGTATAGAGAGAGAGTGTAAAAAGTCTTCAATAGACTCCACTCACCCTTATATAGGGTTTTGAGTCGGGGCACAGTGGAATTCTACCCGATACTGCCGTTAAACGGGGCTTTTGGTCGCACCCGATTTAGTGGTCGTAATAATAAAACTTGACATTTTCCAAATGAATGAAAATGTGTGTCCTGTGTTTTATTTCCTTTTTCACGACTTAACGACATGTAAACATACACAATGGAAATGTTTATTAAATTTGACGGCTTCTTATTAACGGAACTTTTGAACAGTGGAAAATTCCGTTAACGGTAACGGAGAAATGTAACGGGACAACTTGGGTTGTCACATATATAACGCTTATGAGAAACCCTAATTTATGCCACGCGCATTGATTATCAATGTTTCCACGAGATTGAATACATCAAATCTTAGTATACTCATATTTATATTATTTACAAGAGAGCGATATTTTCGTCATCAAAATATATTTCCTTTCCTTATAGTAATATTGATAATAAGGTTGGGTTACAGTTTGAATGGTATATATCGTGTGGGTGTAAGGATGAATGTAGATTCATGGTTTTAGTTATTATAAGAAAGTGATTTACCTACATTAATAAATTAAAGAAAATTGAATATATGCCATTTAACTAAAATAAGGGTAAGAGTATACATTTTCATTATTTTCAAATAAGGAACACAACTTTAATAAAATTTCGGTGTTCTAAGGGATCTTTGATTATCTTGATTTTGAATTATGGTTTTTTAATTAATTCACTTTTACTTATAATGTAATTTTTAGTTTTATCCCATTTTATTCTCTCAGAATGACATTAGAATGATAATCTATATGAAAATTACATATTTTGATAGAATACATATTTTTATTGAATGAATTCTTGAAGAAAAACAACATGTTTAATTATTGCCAAATCACATAGGCATGGAGTCGTTTCTAACTGCTATACTTTTTTCAAACAAATCCTTACTCAAATTGGTGCATGGTGTTCATTTGTTGAACACGTTTTTTTATCACTTATGTACATAGACTGACAGACATATATGAAAAAAAAAATTACTTCGTTTTCGAAGATAAAAGACATAATAATACTACTTTGTCCTCTTTTTGCAGATAATGTGGAAATATCTTATAAAGTTTGAAAATATATCTAACACTTACCTAACATACTTGTGATTCTATCTTCTCGGTAGTTTTTCCTTTTATTGTTTTTCTTTGCTTGTTGTTTTATTTTTCCAAACACTCACCTCTTAAAGTTTGTCTTTCTTTCTTGTTCTTTGTCGAATTATTTTTTGATGTTCTTTTGTTATATTTTCAATTTGTGATTTTTTATGTTATAAAAAATACATTTTAATTAGCAAACTTAATACAAAAACAATCTATTTATGCAAATGAGTTATAGACTTCTAGTCTACATATTTTTTTCGTAGACTTGAAAAAAAACCTTAAAACTTTATCTCTTATAAAACAAACATAATATAAGTCATTCCCCAAAATTAAAACTCAAACAATCATATAAACCGCTAAATGACTTAGAATCTTAACCATTTTTTTTTTTTTAATATAAATTTATATGTCAATAATACTATTACATTATATATGTAATACTCATTGTGATTTATATGATTTGTTAAGTTAATCTTGGTAAAAACTCAAATTGTATATGAAGTATTTGACCGTTACTTACACAGCTTTTATGAATCAACTTATCAAATCAAATGCTTATAGTTTTTTTTTATTTTATTTTATTTTATTTTTAATTTTTTTTAAATGCTAAATATAAGAAATTAGAAAAAACAAAAATATAAATAATTATAGTTTTATTTATGAAAGTGATCCCATATGATTAATGGATCTCTATATCTTTTAATTGACCTCATACAAGGGGTACTTAGCATAATTCCCCGTCACACAGATCCGACCCCAAGAAAATCAATAAATTTTGGTGGTGATTTTGAAGAAGCCAACGGAGGTTGTTGATCATCGACAGTGGTTGCTAGGGTGAGGTTCAAATTCACTGATGGAGTTTGATGCAAGGTTCTAGTTGGCGGCTTGTATGTCTCTCTATTCACCATGCGACCACGTAATTCCGATACCCTCTTACATATACCACAATCTGCCATGAAGCTCCTTTGTCCATACTCCACTATAAAACAAAGAAAAAATTACGTGAATTGGGTCTATATATAAATATGTGGTAGTACATATAAAAACATATCAACATGAATGATAGTTACCATAAGACAAGTTCAATCTGCAGGCTATACATTTATAATTTTTTATGTACTTGCTCAGTTCTTCTTGTTCCATAGTTGGCATCTTCTTTGGGATGAGGTGATGATAGTCATTGGAAACACTTTCTTGAGCACTAGTAACAATATTTGAATGTTATTAATTAACAAAATAACTAGAAACCGATATAGCTATTCTGAAAGAAGTTAGCATCCAATGACATTTACGTAAATCAAATTACCTTTTGGAAAAGGAGAATGCCATCTTAGATCTTAAGGAAATGCTACTGGTTATGGAATGAATATGTGTGGGAGATGGCCTTCTTAGCCATCTATTTATAGAAGACACAAGAACCCTATATGCGTGACACATATACATACACACATACACACATACTCTCTCTCTCTCTCTCTCTCTCACACACACACAAGGTGAGATATTGAGAGATGGTTTTGGCCTTTTGTAAATAAATATCTAAATGACAGACATGCAGTCGAGGTGCATGGAAAACATGTACGATCAAATTCGTAAGATGTAGTGAAATGCACCATCTTAACCATAGTCTGGTGTCGTGCCTATCTAAATCGAAAATTGAATATTTGCAATAATTTTCTTTATAATATTTGGTATATATTATTATTTTTTTTATCTAAAACATATTTATTTATTTTATAACTATCTTATTTTATTAAAAAAAAACTATTAAGACTCTCTGAAAGCATAATCATTTAATAGTTTATATATATATATATATATATATATATATATATATATATATATATATATATATATATATTACAACATTATAAAGCATTTTGACTATATTTATTACAACTCATTCCTTTATTATATATATATATATATATATATATATATATATATATATATATATATATATATATATAAAATAAATGAATGAGTTGTAATAAATATAGTCAACAAGTACATAATAACTTTATAACATTATATATATATATATATATATATATATATATATATATATATATATATATATATATATATCATAAATGAATGGGTTGTAATAAATATGAGACGGCCTAATTTTGTGATACCGTGAGATGCAATTGTAGCCACTCATTAAGTAGATAAAATAGAACTAGTTCTTGAGAGAGAAGGAGCCAGTAGGGTTTGAGCCAGAAGCAACATTATTTGAAGACATCTAAAAAAGAAGAAAGACAAGTTTAGATTAGATATAAAGATAGTCCTTAATAAAACACCCAAATTTAATATTAAGGATAGGACCTAACACAATATTTTATAACTTAGAAGAGAGATGCCGTAATCCAAGCTATAAAATATTTGAAGGTAGGTGAATGGCGATTCACCAATTTCCACCATGGACAATGAAATACATTATTAGGTTTTAATTGGTTTTAAAACTCTTAGATTCTTTGAGATTCATTGAACTTTTGATGGATTTTGAGCATTCTAACACTTCCTAAGTGTACATGAAACCCTAATAACCTCGGATCTATGTTTGTCTAATTATCATGCAAAGTTGATTTCCAAGGCTATGATCCTATCTAGCATATATGGGGAACAATTTTAACTAAATTATAGATAGAACTACATACCTTGTTGTTGTAGGTGTTGCTTGAAACCTTGTGAGCCTAGCACCCCAAGTGTGATGCCTTAAATGCTTCACACAACACCAAATGCTATGGAGTAAACTTGGAGAGAATGTATAACACTCAAAATCGGCTCTAGCCCTCTTGTTTCTTGTCTAACCAATTTTGGGGAGAACACATGAGATTTATATAGTGTTGACACATCTAGGGTTACACCCAAATGTGTCATGACTCTTCATTTCCATGACCCATGGGTTTGTAACTCCCATGGAGCCTCCATGGACCATCCAATGGGTATAACCCATCTTGATTATCCATGGAGCCTCTTAGCCCACTATATAAGTTACGGATGATTTACATAATCAATCCATACATTTAATTAGTTGTCTTTTGATCACTTAATTAATTCTAAATTAATTCTTGATCAAACTAATTAAATAATATTATTAATATATTAGAACTTATAATATATTAATAAACCATATGTGTTATTTCTCTCATTTAGTTTATCCAATTGCATGGTGCCATGCAACCCAAATGGACCATGTCGGGTCGGCTCAAGTATTTACCGGAAATAGTTATGGACTTAGACACGTTAACCAACACTTTTCAATGGCATGTTTCAATCTCGAGTGTGCCCTTCAAGTTTTGTGACTGGGATGCTAAGGATCACAAGACAAGGTGTGAAGCAACCATGCAAATTACTTGGTACCCTTAATGTTTATCACTCAATCGATGTGCCGGTTAACCACACGCACTCCACCGACCTATGATAAACCTTAAGTTTCCCTTTTCCTACCTTTTTAAGTCTATGTTAGTGTGTCGGTTAACCACACATGCTCCACTAACGACTTAAACAAAGTACAAAGTGTAATTTCATGGGTCAGCACCTTATTCACATGTTCCAAAAGTAACTAAGATTGGGAATCTATAAAACATTTAGTTATTTACTTTCATCATACTTTTACTGAGGATTTAAAGTCATTGTCCTACCCGTTTGGCTAACGACCCTCCACCAGTCAAGGAATAGGTGGGTGAGAGCGGACACCCATTAAGCTGCCATTTTATAGGCAACAGCCTTCTAACACCCCCCCCCCTTATAGACCGGCTTCGTGAATGATCCCTACTAACGGTAAAACGACTTTTAGTTGCCATATATATATATATATATATATATATATATATATATATATATATATATATATAATTATAATATTATAAAGTATAAGGGTTGAATTTTAACTTTTAAAACTCTAGGGGTTGGAACTAAAGTTTTTAAAGAGACTTTACAAGTTCCAAAACTTGAGGGCAAGTTTTGTAACTTTCAAAACCTTTCATTTTTCACAACTTATGAGTTAATGGTTTATTAAAATGAGAGACTTTTCATTTTATCTAACCTACGTGTTTAATAATGGACTTTAAAAGTGTGACTTTTGGTAATCTATAACTTGAGGACAAATTTTGGATTCCATTAAAACACATCAAGATCAAGAATTAAACTACCAAGTAAGTTACAAATAATTCCTATGATCTTCTAAACTCATAAGTTCATGAATGTTCGTATCAAGAATTTCAAGAATCATAAATAAACCATACAAAACTTGAAAATTTGATATTATCCATTGAAAATGGATTAGCACAACCATTATACCATCTAAAACAAGTTTTACAACACGAAACAGTTTAGGGTAATGTTTCTAGTCCTTTTCTAGCAGCAAAAGTCGATAAACTACACTCTGACAAGCCAACTCGTCGAGTGCACGAACTGAGTCGCCGAGTTGGTTGAAGAAAGGCATGGACTCGTCGAGACCCCCCATGAACTCGGCGAGTTCACCTAGGCATAAAACAGTTTTGTCGATTTTTTAACAAGTTTGCACCAAGTATCAAATAAACAAGCCTAGGATCTGATACCACTGAAAGGTTTTGAACATTCTAACACTCCTAAGGTGTACATGAAACCCTAGAAACCTTGGATCTATATTTTACTAAGATACATGAAAAATAATTTTCCAAGGTTCTTAACTTAGCTAGCATGGCATAGGGAACTTTAAAACATAATTGCTAGTAGTAGAACATACCTTTTAGTTGCTTGGATTCCTTGAAAACCTTATGATCCTATCACCCCAAGTGTGATGTCTCAAATGTCTCACACAGCACCACAACACTTAGAATAACTTTGAGAGAAGTACACTTACACCTCAAAATTGGTTAGCCCTCTATTACTTGCTTGTAGTCAAGATCTTGGTTAACATGGGGTCTTTATATAGTTGTGTCACAAGTAGGGTTACACCATGTAAAACATAATTATCATGGCTTTCCATATTCCATGATCCATGGGTTTGTAAGCTCCATGTATTATCTATGGAGCACCTTATGGATTTTAACCCAATCCGTACAGACCATGGATCATTAACCCAACTATACAAGAATAGATGATTTACACAATCAAACTTATATATTTAATTAGTCTCCTTTTGATCGCTTAATTAATTCTAAATTAATTCTTGATCAATAATAATTAAAGAATATTATTAACATATTAAAACTTATAATATATTAATAAGCCTTAAGTGTTATTTCTCTCATTTAGTCTATTCAAGTGTTGAAATGCCAGGCAACCCAAATGGACCATGCTAACTGGGTGAAGTACATTCCAGGAATAGTTATGAACTTAGACACCTAATCCAACACTATCAAGATCTATGCTTATCCTTCCATAGATGAATATGGTATCATGCACTCAAGCAATCGGGCGAGTGAGGAGTTGTCAATTCCAAATAGCACTATTCATAATGACCATTGGCTCAAAGAGTTAATGGTTGGAGTAAAGTGGAAAGGACTTAAGACGATAAGGCCTCATGTTTTAACAATAACATACAAATACACAACAAAATATAGCAATCAAGTTTGATACAATTCAATATAAACACATCAATCATAAATAGTTTGCACATGCTTTTCCACCCACAAAACATAAAAAAAAGTAGGGAGAAGGTGTGAATACTCATGATGTTTCAAGTAGCTACAACGGGTACTTCGGAATTCACCAATGCCTTTACTATCGGGATCCTACGACATTAAACACAAGCTAGTGAGTGTCAATGTCAAAATCTAAGACTAATATACTAAAATCTACATATAGAGAAATGCCAAATTTTTGTTCTAATATTGGTTCTATATTGAATGGGTAACAATTTTTCTGAAATGGTGATATTTTGTAACTCATGTGATTAACATAATTTTGTATATTATTTTCTAGGTTTTTGTAATATTAATTAAGGGTATTTCAACACATTTAATGGTGTTTTAAACTCCTTAATATACAAAAAAAATTATCAAACAAGTTCAAAAATTCATCAAATTTTACATTTTCGTTCCAAATACAGTAGAGGTCTTCCATAAATTTTCCCTTGAATTTTTGGTGTGATTAACTATTTTTCCAAATTTTTAAGCCTTCATAACAATATAAATTAGTGAAAAGTAGCATCCAGATGATCAAAATTCCCAAACGTTTTATAATATTGCCATTAAACATACATAGGTTGGCAAATAAAATATAAAAATGGGTTTCTAAACAGTTTAACCTGATTTTATGATTTTTGTAACACTATTATCATGGTTTTAATACCATGCATGGACATGTTTTGTTCATAGTGATGTTTGCTAAGGAAAAACTTCAATGCATAAGGTAGATGAATCTTCAAAACTTGTAAAATTCGTATTTCAGGGTTTGACATATGTTTTGATGCTTGGATTTCACCATCAAAGAACATACATGTTCTTGGGTGAAACCCTACCACCATCATCATCAAACTTAAAATTCATGGATATGTTCATGAATGTTCATAAAGACTGGTGTAGAAGAAGGAGAAATGCAAGAAAAACCTTTAAAACAAGAAAGAAAAGTGAAGGAAGATGAAGGATTTTCGTGATTACCTTGAAGAACAACCCTAGAAGATGAAAATTTTAAGGTTGAGAGATGTTCTTGGCTAGAGAATTTTGTGGGTTTTGAGAGACAAAGAGAGAGTTTGAGTGTGTAAAGAGTAGAGTGTGAGATAGAATGTAGAGAGGGATATGAAGTGTAAGAATGGATTTAATGATGAAGATTTTGGTAAAAGAGAGCATTGGAGAGAGTGTGGTCAATCTTATGAGTGACATAGCCTCCCTCTTTCTTAAAATTTAAATTAAATAAATTCCCTCTTCAATTTTTATAAAAATGCTTCTTTATGTAATTCTTGATTTATTTAAGAAATCTTTCTTTTTAACTAACAAATTATGATTTATGTTTGATAACTAAAATTTTCTATCTTTGATTATATCCGATAACTTAATTGTTTAAAAATGATATAATAAGGTTTATAACAAATCTTATAGAGTTTTTATGTTTTAAAGTTTATAAATTTGGATATTTGGGCTCTTTTGGGTTTTTGGAACATTGATAGATTTTTACCATCATATTGGAATGAAATTAGAAGATTTTAATTTAATTTTAGGGTTTTATACCCTTTTTAGATTGTAAAAACATTTGGAGTTCATTCTAATTTGGGTATTGGAATTTCCTACAGTAGCTAGACAACTTACTAAAATTGTAAGAGTCAAGTGTATTAGTGTCACATTTTTGTTGGATCCCAGTTTCTACAAGATTATGACCTAATTTATACTACTAGGCCATGGCATGGTGTGTATATATGGTTTATAAAAAGAAGCATAAGTCTAGAGAATGACCCAAAATTAACGATTGTCACAGTATCCCCCACTCAAAAAGAATTTCATCTCGATATTCAATCTATGTCATCATTTTTCATTTGCATGGGAAAAGTTGTTGATAGTTTTTCTTCATGAAGTCCTGAAGCTTCCAGGTATACTCTTGCCTGCGTTTCGAGTTCCGTCGAACTTTCATAATCAAAATCTTACTCCTCTTGAGTTGCTTCACCTCTCTATCCAAGATATCTATAAGCTTCTCAACAAAATTCAACTTATCGCTGATCTTGATTGTAACAGCCCGAAATCCAGATACTTTTCATTAGCCCTTCATCTTTGATATATTGTCATTTGGGCTTTTGTGTTGGGCGAGTATACTGGGCGTACAAGGAGTACGCTGCGCGTACTCGCGCGCCTCATTTAAATGCACCATCTCCCGGGTACGCTGGGCGTACCCAAGGTTACGCTGGGAGTAACCGGTCCAGACCCAAAAACCCTAATTTTGTGGTTGGCTATAAAAGGAATGAGATGGCTTGGTTCTTCAGCCACCATCCTTCAGAAAGAAACCCTAAGAGAGGTGTTCCTTCGTTCATAGCTTGTTTGTGAGTGTTCTAAACTTGGTGGTGCCATTTAAAGGTAGCAAAAGAGAAGAGGAGTCCATTGTGGAGGCTAGAAGTTGGTAGATCCATGAATAGCAAAGGTTGGAGCTTCTTTATAAGGTAAAAAGTTCGGATCTTGACTTGTAGTTCGTGTGGTATGCTTAATGGACCATTTCTAGGGTTTTGGTCCCAAAGATGGAGACTTTATGAGCAAGTAGTCTCCATTAGCTTAGATCCACCATATTTCTGGTCCATTTGAGTTGTAGATTCATAAAAATGTAATCTTGGACGTGAATGATTAGCCATGCATGAGATCTAGTTGTTTTGAGTTTAAATGGAAAGGTATTAAGGAGTGGACGAGCCTTTACAACCATGCCAAGGCTTAAAGGTTTCGACTTTATGGTTGAGGAGGCTTAAGGAGAGCTGGATCTAGAAGTTGAATAAGTGTCTTAATCATTTAAGACCAAAAATGAAGAATGGTTGAATCTGAGTGTTACGCTGGGCGTAACTCCCAGTAGACATAGCGTACTGGGTGGAGACCCCCGATTGTTGATTAGCGAAGTACGCCCTGCGTATATAAGTCTGTACGCCCCGCATACTGAAAGATGTTGACTTTTGTTGACTTTTAGGGTTTTGGTCAACATGTGGACTTTGAGTCAAGGAAGGGTAAAATGGTCTTTTACCCCTCTAAGGAATATTAATAAGGGTAAAGTCTAGTCGTGGAAGTCTTTATTAATTAAAATGATATTTCGTTATGATTAGGCATGGTTGGGATTCGGAGATAGCGAGCACGTGAGATTCTAGACTTTCCACGAGGTGAGTTTTCTCACTATACTATACCCGGAAGGCTTTTATTGTGTGACCAGAAGGTCGTATATGTTATGAGTTGTATGCATTGTATATGATAAGTTAATCGTTTGTATGTGTTATGTGTGCTATGCTTGATACGGGCCGGAAGGCATCATGTTATGGGCCAGAAGGCATATATGTTATGGGTCGGAAGGCGTTCTGATGTGGACCATAAGGTTGATGCGGGTAGGACCGGAAGGTTTACCGAGTCGGGATGGAAGTCCCCTGAGATACATGGACCGGAAGGTCAGGGCCTGGAAAGGCGTATATGCGTAAGTAGTATTTTGGGGAACTCACTAAGAATTTATGCTTACAATCTTTGTGTTATGTGTTTCAGGTACTAGCGAGGACCGTGGGAAGGCGTCGGCATGATCTGTACACACTGACGGAATAATTGTTTTATGATCTTGGCATGTATTTTGTTACGATGACATTTGTTATACGTGTGATTTCAGAATATTAAATGATGGTTTATGTTGTTTGAAAAATGAAAATTTGTTTTGAAAATTTACGTTGTTACAAGTTGGTATCAGAGCCTTGGTTTGAGGGATTCGGATGCACCTTCTGGCGTAACTGAACTCAAACCGAGGATTTGAGGAAAAAAATTCAATTAATACAGGCATAAAAAGTTTATAAGAGATTTTGTAATAACCAAAGGAGAAGCAGTGTGTACGGTCAGCCAGCGCCCGAACAGTAAAATCCCCGAAATACCCTTACAATATGTGTTATGAGATATGTTATGATATGTTATGCATGCTAGAGTAGACTAGGTATTCATATTAGGAATAGACTGGCCTGATTTGTGATGCCTTAGTCTAGGGGAACCTGCTGCTATGAGATGCTTTGAGAGCGAGTAGGTAGCCAGTGCATAGCAAGAATAGAGTACTCGTGATCCGGGGTCCAGGGAGGGGGACTTGGTGTGAATGTTGATGCAGTGTAGTCGGTAGTATAGGGCCCGTACTACTGAAGACACCGGATCAGTGGGCAACCCAAGTAAGAATCCTTTGGGTATCGGAGGTCGAGTAGGGTTGCGTTATCGAGTGCGAGTATGCTCGATTGAGTCTCTGATATTTTTATATTATATTTCAGAGGCATTATGGTTGGGCCACGCCATAGACTTGAGACGAGCGGTGTGAGTGACGAGGAGCTTCATCAGAGGATTCACGAAGAGGTGGCTGCGGTGATCCGGGCCGAGATTCCGGAGATGTTTGGGTCTATCAAGACCACACTGATGGAGACTTTCGATGAGCGGTATGCCATGGTGACTGAAGCCGCAGCCGCTGCAGCTACCGCAACTGTAGCTGCTTCCAGACCACAGGGAGGTGACTCGTTGCTATTCCAGGAGTTCAGCAACACGAAGCCACCCGAGTTTGACGGGACGCAGGATCCGATCGCTGTGATGAGATGGATTGCTGACATTGAGGGATGCTTCTACACATGTTCATGTCCGAAGCATCTGAGGGTACGGTTCACTTTGAACCAGCTCCGCCTAGGAGCAAAGAGTTCGTGACGGCCAACTTCACTCTTGCGGATATTTCGGTCGTGACTTGGGAGAGATTTACTACTATGTTCAGAGATGATTATGTTCCCCCGGTGGAGAGGTAACGGTTGATTCAGGAGTTCTTGACCCTCAAGCAGGGTAACGATTCAGTTACTGTGATCACCCAGAAGTTTCATGAGAGGGCGATGTTCTGCCCTGAGCAGGTGTCCACTGAGCAGGCTCGGATGAGCTGATATTTGGGTGTACTGAGGAGGGACATTCAGGATTTCATATCGAACTCAACATACCGGACATTTGCTAAGATATAGGCAAATGCCCAGAAGAGGGAGATCGAGCTAGAGACTCAGGCCAGGGAGGAGGTCGAGTCTCTGCGGGTGGATCGGCGGCCGACTCAGTCCTAGCCGGAACCCAAGCGAACCAAGTCCGCCGATGCGAGGACGGGAGGTCAAAAGGTCCACACTTGTGGGAAGTGCGGCAACGGTCATGAGGGGGCCTGTCGATCAGGTGCTTGCTACAAGTGTGGCAAGGAGGGGCACATCGCTAGGGATTGCCCCAAGGGATTTATGGTTTGCTTCCATTGCAACCTGACCGGCCATCGGAAGTCCGAGTGTCCTCAGCTTCACCAGGGATCAGCACAGGGATTTGCGCCTACTGCTAGGGTTACCGAGACTCGGCCGGTGAAAGTCGAGGCTCCGAAGGCTCGTGGAAGAGCTTTTCAGTTGACTGTGGAGGAGGTCTGTGCGGCTCCCGATGTCGTGGCTGGTATGTATTCTTTCATGTATTTACTTTTATGTTGAGATATTGTGCTTATATTATGATATGCGTAGGTACTTTTCTTGTGAATTATGTACCTGCCTTTGTATTATTTGACTCGGGTGTGAGTCGGTCTTTTGTATCTTTGGCTTTTAGTCAGCACATCGGTATTGATCGGGAGGTGATGAGTCAACCTCTGAAGGTTTCCATAGCTGATGAGAAAGCGGTATACGCCACTGACGTGATTCGAGAATGTGTGCTCGAGATTTTTGGTGGCAAGTTCCCTATAGATCTGGTTCCTATAACAATGGGAGATGTCTGTGTCATCGTAGGCATGGACTGGTTGAGTAAGTTTGGAGCAGTCATTGACTACGAGAGACAGTTGGTGACTATACGAGACCCTAGTGGGGGAGTGCTTACTATGTATGGCGTGGGTAACCGGTGTGGGTCAGCGTTTTGTTTGGCTGCCAGGACGAGACAGAGTCTGCAGCAGGGCTGCAGTGGATTCATAGCCTATATGATGGACACACGAGTGGCCGCGGGGAGGCCAATTTCAGTTGACGAGGTTCCAGTAGTGTGCGAGTTTTCGGATGTATTTCCTGAGGAATTGCCAGGCGTGCCTCTGGAAAGGCAAGTGGAGTTCCGTATCGATCTGGTTCCGGGAGCGTCACCCATCGCCAAGGTGCTTTATCGCCTCGCTCCACCAGAAATGCAGGAGTTATCCTCGCAACTTCAGGAGCTGTTGGGAAAGGGTTTTATTCGACCAAGTAGCTCATCTTAGGGAGAGCTGATTCTTTTTGTCAAGAAAAAGGATGGATCGATTACCGGGAGTTGAACAAGTTGACGGTTAAGAACCGGATGTGTATCGATTACCGGGAGTTGAACAAGTTGACGGTTAAGAACCAGTATCCGTTACCTAGGATTGATGATCGGTTCGATCAGTTGTAGGGGGAATCTTGGTTCTCTAAGATAGACTTGAGGTCGGGTTATCATCATATGAGGATTTGAGATGAAGATATCCAAAAGACTGCATTCAGAACTCGTTATGGACATTACAAGTTTGCGGTGATTCCTTTTGGGCTCACCAATGCCCCGACTGCGTTCATGGATCTTATGAACAGGGTGTGCAGGCCGATGCTGGATCGGTCGGTGATCATATTCATTGATGATATTTTGGTATATTCGAGGTGTAGAGAGCAGCATGAGGAACATTTGAGGGAGATTCTTGGAGTTCTGAGATCGGAGAAGTTGTATGCCAAATTCTCCAAGTGTGATTTCTGGTTACGAGAGGTCCAGTTCCTAGGGCACCTTGTTAACCAGAAGGGGATATTGGTCGATCTGGCCAAGATCGAGGCGGTGATGAGATGGGAAGTACCGAGATCACCCACTGAGATCAGTAGCTTTCTGGGATTGGCCGGCTAGTATCGGAGGTTTATCAGGGATTTCTCCAAGATCTCCGTGCCACATACCAAGATGACCCGGAAGGGTGTTGCATTTTCATGGGGTCCGGAGTAGCAGTCCTCATTTGAGACCCTTCGTTAGAAATTGTGCGAGGCCCCGGTGCTCGCACTCCACGAGGGGATGGAGGATTTTGTGGTATATTGTGATGCATCCATATCTGGATTAGGAGCAGTGCTTATGCAGAGGGGACACGTTATAGCGTATGCATCGAGGCAGCTGAAGCCTCATGAGTCAAGATATCCCACCCACAACCTGGAACTGGGGGCTGTGGTGTTTGCCCTCATGATCTGGCGACACTATCTTTATGGGGTTCGGTGTACCATATACACGGACCACAAGAGTCTGAAGTACTTGATGGAGCAGCCAAATCTGAATATGCACCAGAGGAGATGGTTGGATGTGGTGAAGGATTATGATTGTGAGATCCTGTACCACCCGGGCAAGGCTAATGTCGTAGCCGATGCGTTGAGCCGTAGGGCGGAGAGCGCCCCGATCCGAGATGTCTGTATGAGGTTGACGGTGATGACTCCGATTTTGGACACCATCTGAGGGGCCCAGGCTGAGGCTGCGAGACTAGAAAACCGAAAGAGGGAATGGGTTGTCGGGCAGGTATCGGAATTCGTTACTGATGGTCGGGGACTTATGACATTTCAGGGTTGGATTTGGGTACCGTTTGTGGGCGGGACGCGTACCATTTTGATTGAAGAAGCGCATCGATCGAAATTCTCGATCCATCCCGGGGCTACTAAGATGTATTTGGACCTAAAGAAGGAGTATTGGTGGCCCTGTATGAAGAGGGATGTTGCATGGTTCGTCGAGAGGTGCCTGACTTGTCGTCAGGTTAAGGCCGAGCACCAGCCTCCGCATGGTAAGTTACAGCTGCTGAAGATTCCCGAGTGGAAGTGGGAACATATTACCATGGATTTTATCACCAAATTGCTAAGGACTGCGAGATGGGTCGATGCAATTTGGGTGATTGTGGATAGATTGACAAAGAGCGCTCATTTTCTTGCTATTAGTGAGAGCTCTTCTGCGGAGAGGTTGGCAGAGTTAGATGTGAGGGAGGTGGTATCACTGCACGGGGTTCCGATGTCAATCGTTTCAGATCGGGATGTACGATTTACTTCCAGGTTTTGGAAGAAGTTTCACGAGGAGTTGGGTACGAGGCTGCATTTCAGTACCGCATACCACGCGTAGACGGATGGACAAAGCAAGTGAACGATTTAGACGCTCGAGGATATGCTCCGAGCGTGTGTTTTGGATTTTGGAGGGAGTTGGGACACCTATTTACCCTTAGCATAGTTTTTGTACAACAACAGCCATCGTTCGAGCATTAGTATGCCACCCTTTGAGCTGTTGTATGGGAGGAGGTGTCGAACCCCCATCTGCTGGGGAGACGTGGGGCAGCGGGTAATGGGTAGTATGGAGCTTGTGCTTCAAACGACCGAGTAGATACAGCAGGTTAGGCAGAGATTGTTGACCGCTCAGAGTCGCCAGAAGAGTTATGCAGACAGGCGTCAGTTCGAGCTCGATTTTCAGGTTGGTGACCTTGTGCTCTTAAAGGTCTCTCCTTTCAAAGGAGTGATACGATTCAGGAAGAGGGGCAAGTTAGGACCTTGATATATTGGACCTTTCAGGGTAATCGCTAGGGTAGGCAGGGTAGCCTACCAGTTGGATCTACATACTGAGTTGGGTCAGATCCATGACACCTTTCATGTGTCGCAGTTGAGGAAATGTATTGCCGACGAGTAGGCAGTGGTACCATTAGATGATATTCAGGTGGATGCAGACCCGAACTATGTTGAGAGAGCAGTGGCAATTAGGGATCGAAAGGTTAAGTTTCTAAGGAACAAGGAAGTACCCTTGGTGCAAATGCAGTGGCAACATCGGAAGGGGTGCGAGCTGACATGGGAGTCCGAGTCTGAGATGCGAGAGCAGTATCCGGAATTGTTTTCGGTATAAGACTTCGGGGACGAAGTTTGGTTCTAGTGGGGGAGAATTTTAATAGCCCGAAATCCAGGTACCTTTAATTAGCCCTTCATCTTTGACATATTGTTATTTGGGCTTTTGTGTTGGGCGAGTACGCTGCGCGTACTCGCGCGCCTCATTTAAACGCACCATCCCTTGGGTACGCTGGGCGTACCCAGATGATAAAAATTCCCAAATGTTTTATAATATTGCCATTAAACATACATAAGTTGGAAATAAAAATATAAAAATGGGTTTCTAAATAGTTTAACCCGATTTTATGATTTTTGTAACACTATTATCATGGTTTTAATACCATGCATGGACAGGTTTTGTTCATAGTGATGTTTGCAAAGGAAAAACTTCAATGCATAAGGTAGATAAATCTTCAAAAGTTGTAAAATTCGTATTTCAGGGTTTGACATATGTTTTGATCCTTGGATTTCACCATCAAAGAACATACATGTTCTTGGGTGAAACCCTACCACCATCATTATCAAACTTAAAATTCATGGATATGTTCATGAATGTTCATAAAGACTGGTGTAGAAGAAGGAGAAATGCAAGAAAAACCTTTAAAACAAGAAAGAAAAGTGAAGGAAGATGAAGGATTTTCGTGATTACCTTGAAGAACAACCCTAGAAGATGAAAATTTTAAGGTTGAGAGATGTTCTTGGCTAGAGAATTTTGTGGGTTTTGAGAGACAAAGAGAGAGTTTGAGTGTGTAAAGAGTAGAGTGTGAGATAGAATGTAGAGAGGGATATGAAGTGTAAGAATGGATTTAATGATGAAGATTTTGGTAAAAGAGAGCATTGGAGAGAGGGTGGTCAATCTTATGAGTGACATAGCCTCCCTCTTTCTTAAAATTTAAATTAAATAAATCCCCTCTTCAATTTTTATAAAAATGCTTCTTTATGTAATTCTTGATTTATTTAAGAAATCGTTCTTTTTAACTAACAAATTATGATTTATGTTTGATAACTAAAATTTTCTATCTTTGATTATATCCGATAAATTAATTGTTTAAAAATGATATAATAAGGTTTATAACAAATCTTATAGAGTTTTTATGTTTTAAAGTTTATAAATTTGGATTTTTGGGCTCTTCTGGGTTTTTGGAACATTGATAGATTTTTACCATCATAGTGAAATGAAATTAGAAGATTTTAATTTAATTTTAGGGTTTTATACACTTTTTAGATTGTAAAAACATTTGGAGTTCATTCTAATTTGGGTATTGGCATTTCCTACAGTAGCTAGACAACTTACTAAAATCGTAAGAGTCAAGTGTATTAGTGTCACATTTTTGTTGGATCCTAGTTTCTAAAAGATTATGACCTAATTTATACTACTAGGCCATGGCATGGTGTGCATATATGGTTTATAAAAAGATGCATGAGTGTAGAGAATGACCCAAAATTAACGATTGTCACAGTATCCCCCACTCAAAAAGAATTTCGTCTAGAAATTCAATCTATGTCATCATTTTTCATTTGCATGGGAAAAGTTGTTGATAGTTTTTCTTCATGAAGTCCTGACACTTTCAGGTATACTCTTGCACGCGTTTCGAGTTCCGTCGAACTTTCATAATCAAAATCTTACTCCTCTTGAGTGGTTTCACCTCTCTATCCAAGATATCTATAAGCTTCTCAACGAAATTCAACTTATCACTGATCTTTATTGTAACAGCCCGAAATCCAGGAACCTTTAATTAGCCCTTCATCTTTGATATATTGTCATTTGGGCTTTTGTGTTGGGCGAGTATGCTGGGCGTACAAGGAGTACACTGCGTGTACTCGCGCACCTCATTTAAATGCTCCATCCCCCGGGTACGCTGGGAGTACCCAAGGTTACGCTGGGCGTACCCAAGGTTACGCTGGGCGTAATCGGTCCATACCCAAAAACCCTAATTTTGTGGTTGGCTATAAAAGGAATGAGATGGCTTGGTTCCTCAGCCACCATCTTTCAGAAAGAAACCCTAAGAGAGTTGTTCCTTCATTCATAGATTGTTTGTGAGTGTTCTAAGCTTGGTGGTGTCATTTCAAGGTAGCAAAGGAGAAGAGGAGTCGATTGTGGAGGCTAGAAGTTGGTGTTCAAGTGTAGATCTGTGAATAGCAAAGGTTGGAGCTTCTTTCTAAGGTAAAAAGTTCGGATCTTGACTTGTAGTTCTTGTGGTATGCTTAATGGACCATTTCTAGGGTTTTGGTCCCAAAGATGGAGACTTTATGAGCAAGTAGTCTCAATTAGCTTAGATCCATCATATTTCTGGTCCATTTGAGTTATACATTCATAAAAATGTAATCTTGGACGTGAATGATTAGCCATGCATGAGATCTAGATCTTTTGAGTTTAAATGGAAAGGTATTAAGGAGTGGACGAGCCTTTACAACCATGCCAAGGCTTAAAGGTTTCAACTTTATGGGTAAGGAGGCTTAAGAAGAGCCAGATCTAGAAGTTGAAAAAGTATCTTAGTCTTTTTAAGACCAAAAATGAAGAATGGTTGAATCTGAGTGTTACGCTGGGCGTAACTCCCAGTACGCGCAGCGTACTAGGTGGAGACCCCCGATTTTTGATTAGCAAAGTACGCCCGACGTACATAAGTCTGTACGCCCCGCGTACTGAAAGATGTTGACTTTTTTTGACTTTTAGGGTTTTGGTCAACATGTGGACTTTGAGTCAAGGAAGGGTAAAATGGTCTTTTACCCCTTTAAGGAATATTAATAAGGGTAAAGTCTAGTTGTGGAAGTCTTTATTAATTAAAATGATATTTCGTTATGATTAGGCGGGGTTGGGATTCGGAGATAGCGAGCACGTGAGATTCTAGACTTTTCACAAGGTGAGTTTTCTCACTATACTATACCCGGAAGGCTTTTATTGTGTGACCGGAAGGTCGGATATGTTATGAGTTGTATGCATTGTATATGATAAGTTAATTGTTTGTATGTGTTATGTATGCTATGCTTGATATGGGCCGGAAGGCATCATGTTATGGGCCGGAAGGCATATATGTTATGGGCCGGAAGGCGTTCTGATGTGGACCGTAAGGTTGATGCGGGTAGGACCGGAAGGTTTACCAAGTCGGGACGGAAGTCCCCTGAGACACATGGATTGGAAGGTTAGGGCCTGGAAAGGCATATGTGCGTAAGTAGTATTTTGGGGAACTCACTAAGCATTTATGCTTACAATCTTTGTGTTATGTGTTTCAAGAACTAGCGAGGACCGTGGGAAGGCGTCGGCATGATCTGTACACACTGACGGAAGAATTGTTTTATGATCTTTGCATGTATTTTGTTACGATGACATTTGTTATATATGTGATTTCAGAATATTAAATGATGGTTTATGTTGTTTGTAAAATGAAAAATTGTTTTGAAAATTACGTTGTTACATTGATCTCCTCCATAGGCACTATCAAGGCTTGTCGGCTAAACATTTCTTAAGATTAGAGATGTGGAATGAGTCATGAATGATGCTTAACTCTTGGGGTAAATGGAGGTTGTATGCCACCGGACCGATCCTTTCAATGATCTCAAAGGATCCTACATATCTTGCGCTTGGTTTTCCTGTCTTACCAAAATGTACAATCCTTTTCCAGGGCGACACCTTTAGAAGTACTTTGTCTCCGACTTGGAATTCTAAAGGTTTCCAACGACTATCCGCAAAACTTTTCGGAAGATCTCTTGCGGATTTAATCCTATCTCTGTTGATAGCAATGTCGTCAGTTGTTTCCATGATAAGCTCGAGTCTAGAAAATTGTTTCTCTCCGATTTCTGTACAAAATAATGGAGAACGAGACTTGCATCCATACAATGCTTCATATGGAGCACATTGGATACTGTGTGGTAACTGTTATTGTAGGAAAGCTCGATTAGAGGAAAATGAGTATCCCAAATTCCTTTGAATTCAATGGCACACGCCCGTAGCATGTCCTCCAATGTTTGTATTGCTCTCTCCGTCTGCTGATCTGTCTAAGGGTGGTAAGTTGTGCTTAAATTTATCTGAGTTCCTAGATCCTTTTGTAACATCCTCCAAAATTGTGATGTGAAACGACTATCTCTATTTAAAATGGTAGATAGAGGTACACCATGCAGAGAAACAATTTTGTTGATTAGACCTAGGCCAATTTTTCCAACTTGACGTCATCCCAAATAGGGAGAAAGTGAGCAGATTTTGTCAGTCGATCTACTATGACCCAAATCGAATGATGATCTTTAGAAGTCCTAGGGAATTTGGTAACGAGATCCATGGATATTTTCTCCCATTTCCATTGTGGAAATTCAGGTTGTTCCAGTGAGCCGGATGGTTTTTGAAGTTCTGCTTTGACTATTGAGCATGTCAAACACTTTCCAACATACAAGGAGATATCATTTTTCATTCCATGCCACCAATAGTAATCATTAAGATCTTTGTACATTTTATCCATTCCAGGTTGGATTGATTATTTAGATCGATGAGACTTATCTAGTACTATGTCTCTCAGATTCTTAACTCTTGGGATCCAAACTCTACCCTTAAAATAACATACTTCATTAGGTTTGGTTTCAAGTATTACTTCTAAACCATGTAAAGTTTCACCTCGAAGATATTCCTTTATCAAGGCTTTCTACTGGGCATCAATGATTTTAGATTCCAAGCTTGTCTGAATTACCATTCCCAAAGCTCTCACATGGGAGGGTTTCACTATTTCTTTTCTTCTAAGAGCGTCGACTAATATGTTAGCCTTGCCTGGGTGATATCGTATCTCACAGTCATAGTTACTAAACAACTCTACCCATCTCCTCTGCCTTCTGATCTAGGATATGTTGAAGGCTTTTATGGTCAGTATAAATGATGCACTTGGTTCCTTACAAATAATGCCTCCATTTCTTAGGAGCGAAAACTATTGCTCCTAATTCCAGATCGTGGGTTGAATAATTCTTCTCATGCGGTTTGAGTTGTCTGGAAGCATACGCAATGACGTTATCTTTTTGCATTAACACAAATACTAAACCTTGATGAGACGCATCACAATACAGTAGAAAGATTTCTAATCGCTCTGGTAAGGCTAGAATTTGTGCATTGCATAGTTTGTTTTTTAGGATTAGGAAAACTTCTTAGTGTTTCTCTTCCCCGAGAAAATTTTTGTCCTTTTGTGTCAAGGATGTTAATGGTTGAGCAATCCTTTAGAAATTTTCAATGAAGTGTCTGTAGTACCCATCTAATCCTAGAAATTGTCATATTGTTGTCTGGGTTTTGGGGGCTTCCCACTACTTGATTTCCTCAATTTTAGCTGGATCTACATAAAATCATTTTTCGCCGACCACATGGCCAAGGAAATGTACTTCCCGAATCTAAATTTCACACTTACTGAACTTGGCATGAAATTCATGCTCTTTTAATAGCTCTAATATTATCTTCAAATGTTGGTCATCTTGTTCTTTTGTTTGTGAGTAAATTGGTATGTCATCAATAAATACGATTACGAACTTGTCTAGGTATGGTCTACAGACACTGTTCATAAAATCCATGAAAACAGCTGGTGCGTTTGTTAGACCAAAAGGGATGACTAAGAACTTGTATGGTCCATAACGGGTTCTAAACACTTTTTTATGGATTATCTTCTTCGTGAACCCTTAGTTGATGATATCCTGATCGAAGGTCAATCTTTGAAAAGTATGAAGCACCCTGCAACTGATTGAACAAGTAATCAATTCGAGGATGAAGATAGCAATTCTTGATTGTCAACTTGTTCAAATCTCTATAATCAATACACACTCAGAATGAGCCATCTTCCTTTTTGATGAACAATATCGGGGCTTCCCAAGGTGAAGAAATTTGTCATATAAACCCCTTTTCTAGAGGTTCTTAAAGTTGTCCCAACAATTCTTGAATCTCGGATGGCGTGAGGCGTTATGGTGCTTTTGCTGTTGGTGCCGCTCCGGGAATTAAGTCGATCCGAAATTCGACTTGTTTGTGTGGGGATTGACCGCGTAATTCCTTCGGAAACACTTCGGGATAGCCTTGAACCACCGAGATCTCTTTGATTTGCTTAACTTTAGGTTCTATTTCTACCACACGGGCCAGGAATGCAATACAATCCTTCTTCAAGTAGTTGTGAATCTTCATGCTTGACACAATGTTTAAACTTCTTCATGGCTTCTCACCGTGTATGATAAAGGTTTCGTCATTAGGGAGAGGTAACCTAATGACTTTCTCATAATAACCAATGCCCGCCCTATTCTTGGATAACCAATCCATTCCTACTATTACATCAAAAGTACCTAGCTCTATAGGAATTAGGTGAACGCTAAAGAGTTTATCAGCTATGTTCAAAGTACAACATGGAATTATTTCATTAGCCCTAATTTCATTCCCATCAGCAAGTTCAATAGCATAAGTATTCCTCATCTTTCTCCATTTCAAGTCTATTAATGGTCCAAATGCTAAAGAAATGAAATTCCTATCTACTCTCCCATCGAATATTACTGATGCAAAGTGAGTTTATAGGAGGAACGTACTTGTAATCACTTCAGGATTTTGACGAGCTTCTTCTGCACCAATCACAAAGGCTAAACCTCTTGGGCGTCCACTGTGGTTTCCAAGGAAATTTGGTCTGGCCTGGTCTTGTCTATTGTTACCAGCCCCCATGTATAGTTTGGGACAAGCAATACGCAGGTGATCAGTACTCACGCACTCGTAACATGCCCTTTTTTTCCATTTTATTCAGCTTGCAATACTTGGGTAATGGCCTGTCTATTTACATTTTTGGAAAACAGGGCAAGATCCCTTGTGATGGAAGTTACACTGATTTCACTTCAGATGCGGTCTTGTTTACTTCTTTCTCTCCTAAGTTTCCATGACTTTCTATTCCTGAGTTTTCACTGGTTCTTGATCTTAGGCTCTTACCATAAAGTTTCTTGAGACTTTTTGCTTCCTCCTTAACTTGCCTGCAAACTTCTTCTCTCCTAGATCTATTGGCTTCCTCTTGTTACTAGAGTTTTCCTTTGTCGAGGCACCCATTCTTATCACATCATTGGTTAGTCGATTTTCTACACTTACTGCACTTTGAATGGTTATTGGGTTGGCTGTAGTAACCATTCCTCAAATCTAAGGTGCCAAACCTCAAAGGTAGTGGTCAATCCGTTTCTCCCCAGGAGTGACCGTGTGAGGTACCAGTTTTTGTGTTCCAACCATATAATGGTTCCAGAACTCGGATTCAAGCTTCTAAATTTCATGCTTGGGACACTACTCCTTTACCAGCAGCTTCTTCAGGTATTCCCAAGTTAACTGTTATGCAGATGCACGGCCTCTGGTTGCACTAGGGTATTGCACCAGTTCAATGCCCTATCATGGAGTAGATAAGTTGCATACTCCACTTTGTTGTGTTTGAGGCATTTGCTAATGTGAAGGACCGACTCCATGCTATCAATCCATTTCAAGAACCCGACCACACCTTCCTTTTCATGGAATTCCTTCGGTTAACATGCCATAAAGGACCTGTAGTTGAATTCTCTTTCATTTCTTCCCTGATTTCCTTCTCTACTTCCTTGGGTTGCATTCAGACCCGAAGTTACTTAAGTAACAATGTTTGGGATTACTGCCATGAGTTGTTGTGCTACCAATCGGGCAACAGTGGGTGTTTCGTTCAGTGGACGCCCACAAGTGGGCCTTCCCGACATGGTTCTAAGACATAAGAGAAGAAATACGGATAAAGATATAAAATAATTTATAATACTTGGTTCACTACCATTTTTAAAATCATAAGTGTTGTCAAATTAATGGTTTGCATTATTACTATGCATATAGATTTGAGAAAAGAAAGAAAGAATAAAAATCTTTTTATTCAACAATTAACTAAATAAAATAAAGGGTTTTATCTCATAGTAAAAGTATCCAAAATAGTTTTAATACCAAAACAATACATCATTCCCAAAATAAAGTTTTAATGTTTCTCCCAAAATACACCCAACATGGGTTTTCATTACATGATAAAATAAAATACTGAAATTAGAACCAAATATGAATCAATATCCCAACAAGAAACATCCACATCATGATCAATAACAACCCTTCTAACACATAACATGCAGTCACCGCATGACCTGCCGCTCGCCTGGCAGTTCTAAAAGTATTTGTAGCCTCCATCAAACGCCGAAACAGGACACCCATTACTGTTGTCACTTCATCCAAAACCTCCTGATGCTCAACTATCACTGTGAGTCTGACGTAGGTCCGCTGCCATCCCTTACACTCTCCGGGACTCCTCATGGGTCATACCTTTCGGCCTGACAAGTATCCCATTGACTCAATATGGTGTTGATGCTCTCGGTCCTGCCATGTTGGGTCCTACCTGTAACGCCCATAGATCCGAGCTAGTCAATTTAGAGACGATGAGCATCAAAAATGAGTTTTTTATGGTATATTATTCAGAAGGATTAATCTTAACCAATTTATAGTATATGTTACAAGGTTTCCATACGTATAAAGAACGCCGAAATCCGAGTTATAACGAAGAAGTTATGGCCCGTCGATGTTTTTCGACCAGCACGACATCGGGAGACGTAAATAGTGAATTTATGATAGAGAAAATTTTAGCCTTATTAATCTAAATAAAAATCGTAGAATATGTTAAACTGAGAGCGTCCATAAAAAGAACGCCCAAATCTGACTTCATATGAAGAAGTTATGAATTTTCTAACATTTGGCATAGCAGTACACGACCCGAAACTCGAATTTTAGTTCGAGCGGTTTTTGGCCTATGCGATCTAAATGAGAGTTGAGGGTCTCATTAATAGGAACTAAATGATAAAAAGGAAGATGAAAACAGAGTCTGTATGTAGAAGTTATGAATTTTACGCGGATATTTAACAATATAATCTCCTCCTACTGTTAAATTTAAGATCGGTCGAGAATTAGCCGACCGAGTCTAAATGAAAGTTTTAGATCTTATTTTTACCTATGCATGGATTTAAAGAATGTCGATATTAGAGCTCGTATGTTAAAGATGTGGATGAAACTTGGTCCCTACTCTTCGAGTGCGATGAATTCGATACAGTTTTGTAAATCTGAGATAGAATGAGAACTAGCTGACAGCTTCTAAATGAAAGTTGTAGTATTCGTAAATACCAACACGTGGATATAAAGAAAATCAAAAATGGAGTTTGTATGAACGATTTACATATTATTATAGCATATTTACGTATTAAAAAAATATAAATCATATATACGTACACATATATATACAAATGTATATATCATTAGAAAGGTATCGACGATGCGGTTACTATAAGACTAGTGTTGAGTACTTTCGGCACTAGTTTAGTACAAATGTCATTAAATCTATTTAAAATAGTACTATAAAGGGGTGTTTAGTCTTTAAGTAATTATGGAGGGTAATTTTTGTAAATTTAATTACTATAAATAAGAGGCTTGGGATCTCATTTTTCTTGCACCATTCTCTTGATTCAAGAGCCTTTCTCTTCTTATCCCCAAGCATTTCGTTCCCTCATGATTTGACTTCTCTTTCTGTAGTTTTAGTATAGTAAGGTGAGCGTTGCATGAATCTTTATTAGAAAGATTCAACGACGAAGTTCTGCCCTGCACAGTTCGGCTCGTAGCTAAAACCCCCTTATAAGTTAGTTATGCTTACCTTATTTTAAATATACTTTATATTTAAAATTCGCATTGTCATTATGAACTTATAATAAATATTTGAGCTATTATTATGACTTATGTAAGTGTTGTTATAATATCTTTTAAACTATTCGCAGTACGGTGAATCTGGTTTAAAGGGTCGCATATGGTTGTTTGATTTTAGAAGTGCTATATGCCAAAATGGCCCTGCCCTCCGATGTTTTATTTCTGGATCCTGTCTGTACATAACGGTTGGAAAGTATTGTTTAAATGCTTATACAATAATAATAATAATAATAATAATAATAATAATAATAATAATAATAATAATAAGACTAATAATTAGTCACGCTAAATATTAAACTAAAATCTATTAGTAATAATACTAGGTTTCGTCGAAGGAAATTATTTTAAAGTAAACGAATTGCTATCCGAGTACCAAGTCACCACCTTCTCATGTGAGTGCATAGTTACTTTCATCTTACTCATAAATATGAAGTATTTTATATAAATTACGTGCTATGTGTGCATACTATCTGAATACTTGTTGTCTATGCTGGATGAATGATTTTATACATGTTTTAAAATGATATAAACTGTATATGTATTTTATATCTACAAATATGTTGGGTATGACATGGGTAGATGAATAATGAGAGATAAAAGATGATGTGAGTAAACATTGGAAGCTATAGACTTAGTGCCTAATAAATAACATCGTCAACTATGGACTTAGTGCCTGTTGGACAAACACTGGTAGCTATGGACTTAGTACCTATTAGGAAAACACAGGTGGTTATGGACTTAGTACCTGTTAGGTGTTGGTAGCTATGGACATAGTACCTAGTAGCTATGGACTTAGTGCCTGTTAGATAAACATTGGTAGTAATGGACTTAGTACCTACATCGGTAGCTATGGATTTAGTACCTGATGAATGAACTTTAGCAGCTATGGATTTTGTGCATTGACGACAATGGAGTTGGTGCCTGTCTTATAAACCCTGGAAGCAAGGGACTTCGAAATGAATGAATGTAGGATAGATGACTCTTAGGGTAGACCCATAAGAGTAAGGAAGATAATGGAGATAGGTAATTGGGTTAATTGTTTGATGTTTAAACATAATAATTATTATTGTAGGTTGAAAACCTTATGTACTCATCAGCTTTCCCAACCTGACCCACTCAGTTTATTTATATCACAGGTGTTGATATGAAGTCACATTACACTGAGAGATTAAGGAGATATAAATCACTAGTGATAATGAATGTAAGTTATGTTTATGCTTATGTTTTTGTATTGACGATGACATCTGAAATGTTTTAAAATGAATAAAAATGCTTTTTCTTCGGAAATGCCTTGATAACGTATTTATCATGTTTTACTAGGAACAAATTCCACAACAATTTTATTAAAAGAGGTATTTTGATTTTTATAAAGCATAAACAAAAAAATCGATCTCTTCTGGCCGTGAAAATGGGGATGTCCCACTACCCTACTGGGTCCTTCTCCATCAGATGATATCCCCACGGGCCTAGAGACGTTCTTCCTTGTAGTGTGTCGGATACGAAGCCCGGAGAGTATCAACTATGGTACCAACAATATAGGCAATGCCTCGCGTTACTGTCTCGGGGTGATGTCGCTGTTGATGTCCACCGAGTCTTCTGTGTCTTCCGAGGGGCCTTCTTCCACAAAGTCGGGGGGTCACGTTGAGGGATAATGGTTACATATTTGGACTCATCAACTGAGGCGGTAGCGCGAGAGGATGACGATCTCGACATAGTTTTCGTGACTTATGAAATAAATAACAAGGAATGCCTATAATATGCAATGCTTACACACACCAAAATTCACCTTTTAATTTTTGAAATAAAGTTTTCACAAAAATTTGGTTGAACATTTTCCGATTATAATTAGCTCAAGCTTTGTATAAATCTTTCATTAATGAAACATAGGTGATCAGGCTATGTTTAATTGAGGTCCAATAACAAAACACCCGACCTAATTACATTAGTAGTATGCGCGATGCAAAAGAAAATTTATATATTTCAGTTATACGTTGTTTTTTCTTAAAAGAAAACTGATGTGCTCTATAACTTTAGCTTTGATACCATTTTTGTCACACCCCGCTAATGTGGAAACGCAAGATATGACAACAATAAAGGTTTCATTGAAAAAGATAAAGATACATCACCATAGTAGTAGTTAAAAGTTTACAACCCATAATTCAAACAAAACAATATAAAATTTTCCAAAATGACATTTTTTAAAAGATAACTTCATAAAATAACTTCCACACGATGCAACATGCTCTATGATGATGAATCTTTATACCCATTTACTAATTATTTCCTGAAAAAGCATATAAAATGAGGGACAACTATGAAAATAGTTGGTGAGTTCACAATTTTACAAAATCAAGATTTGGTATAAAACTTTCCATAAATACAAGTACATTGATATAATGAGAAAAACGTTCATTGCTATAATGAGAAACAATATTAATTGCTATAATGAGAAACAAATTTCATTGCTATAAATAATTAGTAAGTTTATATGTATATCAATAAACAATGAGTTCACAACTAAGTCTAGACTAATGCCCTATCAAGATCTATGCTTATCGTTACATAGATGAACATGGTATCATGCACTCAAGCAATCATGCGAGTGAGGAGTTGTCAATTCCTAATAACACTATTCATAATGACCATTGGCTCAAAGATTTAATGGTTGAAGTAAAGTGGAAGGGACTTAAGATGATAAGGCCTCATGTTTTAACAATAATATACACATACACAACAAAATATAGCAATCAAGTTTGATATAATTCAATACTGTTGAGTCCATTTGTATTGTGTCTTGGGCTATATATTTTGTATCCGGATTGGGCCTGTGCATTCTTGTCTATCTAGATTAGTTTCGTTGTTATCTAGATTAGTTGTTAGGGTTATAGTATATATATATATATATATATATATATATATATATATATATATATATATATATGTATGTATGTATGTATGCATGTATGCGTATATTAACTAGTTATCTATTATATTGATTCTTGTAACCCTAAACGCCTCTACAGATTGAAGTTCTTTATCGAGCTCTTCTGAGGTGTTATTGCATTAATCATTCGACATATTCAACGCCATACTTGTGTTCTTTATTACGCTCTTATTTAATAACTTGCTTAGAATCATACGATCCTAAAAGAACTTTGTTCTAACAATTGGTATCAGAGTAGGAGACTGTGTGATCAATACACATTCCTTCTGTATTCGTAATACTTTAGGGTTTCCGCTTTTATCGTATAAATAGAAGTTGTCATCTTCATATCAACGACAACTCTGTTTTTGATAAAAACCCTAATCTCAAGTTTACATGTTTGATTCTAGCAGCTCACCATGTCTCACGATGATTCGCATACAAACCCCATTAACATCTCAAACAGCATCGGATCAACAACCAGAGTGCCCATACTCTATACTCAAGACTAGGAAGTATGGGCTCATCACTTTGAGGATTACGTGGTTGGATCTGAAGACAATGGCTATCTCATCTAGGAAGCTATCACTCTTGGAACGTTTGTACATTAGGAGACAAACACAACTGTTAAGACGCAAAAGGATTACAATAAGTTGGTGACAGATGTTCAGAAGATGCCACAGGATGAGAAGGACAAAATCTTGTGTAATGTTAAATCCATGCGAATGATAAGATTCTCCATGCAATCTAACACCTTTCAGCTTGTAGGTTCATGCACAACTGCTAAAGAGAACTGGGATAGGTTGAAGGAACTTTACTCAACTGATGAAGATCTGGAACACTCCATTCAAACTCTGTTACTATCAGAATTTGGAGTTTTCGAACAGAACCCTGAAGAGAAGCTTGTACAGACCTTTGATCGGTTCAATCATCTCTTAAGTAATATGATCAAGCATGGGATAGAGAGGAAGCTAATCGAGCTGAAAGTAACGTTCATGAACGGGCTGAGACCAGAATGGATGGTTGTGGTTTCCACTATGAATGCGCATGAACAGTTCAAATCGTACTCGCTGGCGAAACTAGTAGGGATACTGAAGTCCCATGAAAGCATTGTAACCAAGGAAGCGAAAGTGGTCTCTGGTATGGGATCGTTGGCTCTTGTTTCTAAAGGAAAAAATGCTGCTGAAGAAGAAGAAGAGTCAGACATGTCAGAGTGCGACCTTACAAGTGAGGAGTATGCCTTGATGATCACAAATCCAAAGAAATTTGCAAGAAGAAAATTTCCCGCCAACAAGAACCGAAACTGGCAGGGAAGTTATACTTCTGAGAAGATGAAGGATGAACAGAAAGTCTCCTCTCAAAAGGATGAAGAGAAAAAGGAGAACAAGCTTGCAGGAGACTCTGGATACGATTGCAACTATTGTCACGGAAAGAACCATTTTGCCAAAGATTGCATGTTGAGAAAGATGGCTGAGAAAAGAGAGGGTGTAGATGATGAGGCGTATTATATGCGCAAATTAGAAGAAGTCAAGAAGAAAAAGGCATCCAACAGCTCAATGAATGCCTTAATCGTACAGGAGAATGCTGGGGAAGATGAGTTCGGTGGCGTAGAAGTATGGTCAACCGACTCTGAAGACGAAGAGGTTAGAAGACCCACTCATGGAAAGGCGTATGTGGCAAAGAATGAAGGTTCAGGTGGAAATTTCTTTATCATCACTATTGGTCCATCAACCGAAAGTGCAGATACGGAACCGAACCTGACAGACAACAAGTATTTTGCGGCCAAGTCGGTGAGTGAGAAGATCAACGACTGCGATCGATTGATCAAAAAGGTACATTCTATTCTTGAGTCTCTTAAAATTTCAAAAACTGATTAAATGAATTAAACTTTAAATTTTCTAACCTAAGTAGTAGCCTCATGCAAACCCGCTTAGCGAATTCTAACCTAACTGACCAACTGGACAAGGTGTCTTCAAAAGTGAGGAGAGGAGAATCTGGATTGAGCTGAAGGAAGCAAAGTTAGTTACGGCTAGGGATGAAAGTATTTATTTGCAAAGAGACAATTTAAAGTTATTAAAACAAAGAAATGTTTTCTATTTAATCGCTAAGCGTCTTTATACTAATATTACTCAATTACATTTAAGTTGTGAAATTGGAAAGAAAATTCATAAAATGATTTTTCCCTTTCTTGAATATAAGGAAGACGGAGTTATAGCAGAATGTGAATCAGAAGTGTCCTCTGAAGAAACATCAATGGCGTATAGGCTAGGTTTGGATAAGATAGAAGCTTTCATCGATCTACGGAACATAAAAGTATGTTAAAAGATATCTTAGATGAAAATGATAGGCTAAAGATTAAAACTGAAACTATACAATCATTCGATTTGTCAAATGCTAAAATTGCTAAAGATAATAAAATAAACTTAGATAATTCGTCTGAATTTGATGCGGAAAGCGAGATGAGTGAAATCTCAGTAGAGGATGAAGTTGATTGCTCTAAGTTTATGAAAAATGAAACCAAGAATGAAAAACCTCTTATATTAGAAAACTCGGTTGACTTTTCTCGTCTTTCAAAAGAACAGAAACCAAAACTCAAGGAAAAAGCCTTGGTTTATCAAAAAGTTCAGACCGTGCAAAATCAGGTTTATGCTGTGACTGGGGTCACTCAAAGGCAAACAGCAGAATTAAGAACAATAGTTGACAAAGATAACGCTGAAGGATGCGAAGACTATTTCTGGTCTGCTCCTATTGATAACGCAGACGAGACTGTGGGACTATCTGAGAAAACCACATGGAGAGTCAAAGGTAGATACATACTAGAACCCATAAATAAACCCTCCAGTTTCGATATTCCAAGCACAAGTGAAACCAAAGATGTTCTTGAGGAACCAAAGGTTGAACCTGATGTTCCAATCAAGAGGGAAGAACCGAAAGTTCTACTCAAGAGAGAGGAAGCACCGAAAGTTCAAACTAAGAAGAGTACAAAATCTAAAATGGTAGGTAAGACAACTGTAACTCAGAAGGAGAAACCAAAGGCCAGCTTCAATGTTCACAAATCTCAGAAGGAGCTAGCTGAACAGAAACGCCTGAGAAATCAAAGATACGCCACAAATCTGAATGAACGGAAAAGGCATTGGAATTCTCAAAATCCCAACTATGAGCCTCCCAGGAAAGAATCCATGGACAAGGGAAAGGAAAAGTTGAAGGAAAACTTCAGTCCAAATTCCTATTATTCCAAATCCCAGAACCGAAAGTCAAGTCTCGGTCATGAACCCAGTTTCGGTCCTCGACCCAGTTTCGGTCCTAGACCTAGTTTCGGTCCTAAACCCAGATTCGGTCCTCGATCCAGATTCAGTCCTAAACCCAGATTTGGTCCCAATCCTAGTTATGGATCCTCCAAGTCCCAAGATGAAACAAATTCTTTAAAGGATATCAAAGGAAAAGGAAAGCTGGTATCAGACTCTGAGAAGGATAATAAGAAATCCTCCACTAAACCTAGGAATCAAACGAAAAATACTAAACCATCAAAAGCAACACCAACTGATACACTAAAATTTAAAGAAGATAAAACAAAAATCAAGGTGTATACCATTAAAAGAAAAGATCAAACCACTCTTATTAAAAGAACTTATTTAGTTGATGCTTCTATAGTTATTCCTTTCTCTGTGAAAAACTCACCAGGACCCAAGAAACTTTGGGTTCCTAAATATGCTTAAATTTGCAGGTAATCAGTGACGAGCAGTTTGATGACGAATGGTATATAGACAGTGGTTGCTCGCGTCACATGACAGGGAGGAAGGAGGAGCTAAGGGAGTTTCGGTCCCTGAAAGATGGTGGGTCTATGAAGTTTGGAAACAATTCCTATGGAACAATCAAAGGATACGGTATGATAACTAATGGAGACTTCTCCATCAGAAAGGTGGCTTATGTAGAGGGATTGCAGCATAATCTCATCAGTGTATCGCAATTAGTTGTGGGCACAGGTTTGAAGGTATCATTCGATGATGAGGGGTCTGAGATAATTGAAAAACAATCCAAGAAGGTTCTGCTGAAATCTACGCGAAAGGGAGAGATGTACCCTCTGAATCTTAATCCAATTCGAGGGACACCAGCTATCTGTCTGTTGTCAAAGGCAAACACTGATGAAATCTGGTTATGGCATCGATGTTTATCACACCTAAATTTCAAAGATATCAACAAATTAGTGATTGGTGATCACATTCGAGGCCTTCCTCTTCTCAAGATCGATAAGGAGCATCTATGTGCAGCATGTGAGATGGGTAAGCAGAGCAGAAGAAGCCACCCTACGCGCATCAATACTAAGATAGTGGAAGCACTTGAACTATTACACATTGATTTGTGTGGACCTTCTGCTATAGAGAGTATCGGTGGAAGTAAGTACATTCTTGTTATTGTAGATGTTTTTTCACGCTTCACTTGGGTTTTCTTTCTTAAACAGAAATCAGATGCAACTCCCAAGCTGAAGGCATTCATCAAGCAAGTGGAAGTGCAATTAAAGAAGATGGCCAGAAACATCAGAAGTGACAATGGACTGGAATTCAAGAACAAGGATTTTGAAGAATTTCTGGCTGATAAGGGGATAACTCATAATTTTTCGGCCCCTTATACACCACAGCAGAATGGGATTGTTGAAAGATGAAACAGCTCGTTATGTGAAGCAGCCAGAACCATGCTCAGTTACACTTCCCTACCTTTATACTTCTGGGCTGATGCCCATGCCGTTGCATGCTATACTCAGAATCGGTCCTTGCTCAATAAGAGATTCTCCATAACTCCTTATGAGATCTTAAACAAAAGGAAACCGAACGTCATATTTTTCCATATTTTTGGTTCGAGGTGCTTTATTTTTAATTCTAAAGACAACCGAAATAAGTTTGATGTTAAAGCCGATGAGGGCATATTTCTGGGTTACTCTCTATCATCAAAAGCATATAGGGTGTTGAATAAGCGTTCCAGAAAAATTGAAGAGACTTATTATGTCACCTTTGATGACAATTATATGAAGAAGGTTCAAAGGACTGAAAGTGCTTCAAGAGACATATTCCCAGAATCTGGACAGGTCTCAGTTCCAATATCCAACATGTTTGAGGAATACATTCGGCTATTCGATGAACCAAAAAAAGCAATTCATTTAGAGGCAACAGCAGTAGAAAACAAAATCGATAATCTCAAGAAGGTCATAGACGAAGCTACTAAAGAGATGGAAAGCGAACCACCCAGTCCTAAGTCATCAACAGGCTCTCCAAACAAAGATTCAACGTTCCAGGGGGAGAGCTCTACAACTTCAAAGAAAACCGAAGTTTCTGTTGAGGGGGAGAATCCAAGTTCATCCCCAACATCTAAAGGTTCAGATAATAGGGAAAACACTGATCCAAAACTAACAAGTGAAAGTCAAGTCGAGGGGGAAACACCCACATCCACAAGCAATGCAGACTCTGATGCTGACAGAGATTTCACTTCGCCAATCGAGGGTGAGAAGGAGAAAGCAAGTGATAGTTCTACTGACGAAGGTGAAGGTGATCAGTCATATGTTAAAATAGAAGTAGAAGCTGAATTGAATCCAAAATATGATCCAAGCTATCCTCCATTAGTAAAATGGACAAAGGACCTTCCCAAAGAGCAAATTATTGGTAAAACTTCCGAAAGTGTACTTACTCGATCTCAACTAAAGGCGAAACAAACTGCACTATTCTCTAAAGTGGAATTTTGTATGTTTAATTCGTTTATCTCCAAAATTGAGCCAAAACTGTAAATGCTACACTTGATCATTCTGATTGGGTTCAAGCAATGTAGGATGAGCTCCATGAGTTCGAACGCAACAGATTTTGGAGGTTGATTCCTACACCGAAATATGCCTCTATTGTCGGCCTGAAATGGGTGTTTAGAAATAAGTTGGACAAAGAGGGGAATTTCATTTGTAACAAGGCTCGGTTGGTTGTAAAAGGTTATTGTCAAGAAGAAGGGATAGATTACGAAGAAACCTTTGCTCCAGTAGCAAGGTTGGAATCTGTTAGAATCTTTCTTGCATATGCTGCTCACAAGAACTTCAAAGTTTTCCAAATGGATGTCATATGCACTTTCTTGAATGGAGAATTAGAAGAAACCGTCTATGCCGAGCAACCGCCTGGTTTTGTGAGTGAAAAATACCCTGATCATTGCTATATGCTGGATAAAGTTGTCTATGGGCTAAAACAAGCACCGAGAGCCGGGTAAGAAATTCTAACTCGCTTCTTAAAAATGTCAAAATTTAAACAAGGTTCGGTTGACCCCACCTTCTTTCGTAAGAAGGAAGGCGAACACTTGATGATTTTTTAGATTTATGTTGATGATATCATCTTCGGCTCCACGAATCCTAGCTTAACAGTTGAATTCAGAAAGTTGATGGAGACTAAATTTGAAATGAGCACAATGGGTCCAATTAACTTTTTCCTTGGTTTGAATATTAGACAGTGACCAGAAGGAATCTTTATAAACCAGGAGGCATACACCAAGAACTTACTGAAAAAATTTAGAATGAAGGGTGATTTTAAAAGTGAAGGTTCCTATGGCATTTGGCACTAAGCGAACCCCATCTCTGGAGAAACATGTTGTGGATATAACACTTTATCGTCAAATAATAGGGTCCCTTGTGTATCTAACAGCTAGTAGACCAGATATTATGTTTTCTGTTTGTTACTGTGCCAGGTTTCAATCCAATCCAAGAGAACCTCATATGTTTGTTGTGAAGAACATTTTTCGATATCTGAAGAAAACTTCATCTCTCGGTCTCTAGTATCCTGCAAGATCTGGATTCTTCATCGAAGCCTTTTCTGAGGTTGATCTAGGAGGATGTGGACTGGACAGAAAGAGTACTATAGGTGGATGAAAATTTCTTGACGGAAAACTTGTTAGTTGGCAATCCAAGAAACAAACCTGTGTTTCATTATCCACAGCCGAAGCTGAATACATTGCTGCAGCATCTTGCACCTCTCAAGTGGTTTGGATTCAAAGTCAACTAAGAGATTATGGGTTGAGTATAAAGAAGATTCCTCTCTATTGCGACTCTGAAAGTGCAATTAGGATTTTTCATAATCCAGTTCAACACTAAAAAACCAAGCACATTGCACTTAGGTATAATTTCATCAAGGATCATGTAGAAGACGGGAACGTGGAAGTACACTTTGTTCGATCTGCTGATCAACTGACTGACATCTTTACTAAAGCCTTACCCGAAGCAACCTTCAACAAAATCTTACAAGGCTTGGGCATGATGGAAGGAGAGTCAGTACCGAATCCTTAAATCTCTCATTAAAAATTAGACAACCGAAATGGACAGACCGCTCGGTCTATTTCGGCTCTAGAATTTTAGGGAACCGAAATGGACAGACCGCTCGGTCTATCTCGGCTCCGTAATTTTCTGGAACAGAAATGAACCGAATGATCGGTCTATTTTGCTTCACTCATTAAAAAATAAGGTTTCGGTTGTATATTTTGTGCATATCTTTCTTTTGATTTGAACTTAATTATTTTATCTTTCTGTTTTTATTCTTTTTTAGAAAATTTTAAAAATCCAAAAATATTTTATCTTTCTGTTTTTATTCTTTTACAGAAAATTTCAAAAATCCAAAAATATTTTATCTTTCTGTTTTTATTCTTTTTCCAAAAATTTCAAAAATCCAAAAACATTTTATATTTCTGTTTTTAGTATTATTTTTCGAAGATAATTCAAAACTTTCACTAAGTTTTATTTGTCTCGATTGTTTGTTTGGTTTGTTTGGTGTATTTCTTTATTCTTCTTAAGTGATATGAATACAAGTATAACCGACTGTGGATCTAAGGCAGGTATGATTCAATTTCAAAATGAACTAGTTAAGGGTCCCTAGAAGCATGCTGTTGCATGTTGTCTTAAGCCTCTACGATCTTGAGTAGGTCTTATTGATTCGATCTATACTTATCGTTTCTTCCAAATCAGGCTAATTTACACTACTCGGTCTAGAGGTACCTTGATCTTCTCATATGAGTTAAGAGTTTCTCTACTCTGTCAGGATTATCTAGCAGAAGGTACATTCGGTTCTTAAGCCACCTCCTTATATTCTTCATCTACTTTCGGTTCACCAATGTAACCCTTGAGACTCTCGGGCTTTACCACTGAGGTTTATGGTTACACAACATCTGTGTTTGTGATCTTAGATACGTTTACCATGTGCTGAATGAAACCCAATATCCAACACCAAAAATGAATTGACGGTGAATTATATATTTAAGAACCTACTGGTTAACTAAGGAAATCTCTTTTTATTTTTGTGTGATCTTTTATGAAATTGTCTACAACCAAGGCATTTCTTCCCAAAGAGATCCAGTTTATTTTTTTTATTTTTTTGAGATTTATGATTCCTATATAGTCACTAAAATAATATATCCCACCTACCTGTTCAACAGACCACATCAGTCTCACAGGTAGTTCTTCCAACGATCGGTTTTATGTTAAAACTCGAAGTTCGGTTGAAGACAAGCTACCCTAAGCCTATGATTAAAAGAAGCCTTTCAATGTTGATTAACAAACAGTTGATCGTATTTTTTGGGAAACCACACAAGCACTTCAAGTCTCTCTTGACTTTGAAGGAAGTGATTCTTTCCCGGAATCCTCTGCTTTCTGTCTAATAATAAGACATCACTCACATCCGATACACATTTGATTTATTTCTTTATCTTTGTCACACTTATGCACGAAAATGTTTATTTTCCAACATTCTAGTTACTGTTTGGTACGAGCTTTGGTTATCTATTGTAACCAAACAAAGGGAAATTTGGAATTTCAAACGCCAATTAAAGATAAGATTTAGGCGCGTGAATTTGATCGGTTTCTAAACCCATGCGTGCTAACGTATTCCTGGGAGTAACCACAATGTCACATCGCGCTTTTTCAGGCGATGTTTTAGCAACCTCATCATCACAGTTTTCTCTCTCCAGGCAACGATACATAAAGGGTTGAATGTTTTATTTGTCTTTTACCAGCACTCAGTTCTCTCAAACGTAAACAACAAGTAAAAATTGTTCATCTTCGTCTCCACTCATTAATGGCGACTTCTTCTTCAGCACATGATCAGACGGCATCATCATCTTTGCTCACCATTAAACCTAACCCAAATATGATCATTGAACTTAGTCCGTTCTTATATGAATCATATATGCTACAGGTTGTGGAATGTTTAAAATATTCCCCCTGGTTTTAGCCCTAACCTAGGTTGAAGCAGTTCCAATGTTGCTGTTATCACAGGTTTATTCCATGGCGACTTATGACAAGAACAAAGATCGTATCTATTTTACCATCCACAACAAGAAGTCTTCTATTTCAAAGGTGAAGTTTTGTTCAATTTTGGGTCTTGCAGTCGATTCTTCAATCATCTCGCCAGATTTTATCACCACATCACAATTATTCTCAATGATGTACGAGATGGGGTATACTGATGTGCTCACAATGATTACCAAAGTGAAGAAATCCTGATTACCATCTCAATGGAATGGCTTGCTCACTCTGTTGATTAATGGTTTGGCAGAACGCAGTGGTGGTTCCGATACTACCAGCAAGGGTTTTCTTGCTATTCTTTACGGCCTCTACAACGGGATCAATCTTGATTATGGCTCCATAATCTGGTATCAAGTGGTGCAGAGTCTCAATACTTCGACACGCCATTTAGAAATTTCATGTGGGCGTTTTTGGACCCTGATTACAAGGAAGGCCATTGATTCTTTAGAGATTCCAATCATGAAGGATGTTCTACTTGCTATTATTGCCACCTTCCATACAAAGAAGATCATTCTCTCTGATCCATGTAAGTTTCCTCATTATGGAATGATTCCTGAAACGATGTATCGTTGTGTTTCGGAACAGAGCAACGTCTTGGCGGACTATAGGAAACTTCCTCCTATCGAACCGAGAGTTTTGTCTCCTGAGCAGCAAGCAGCATTGGATGCATTGGAGAATCCTTCCAATAGAGGAAAGAGAGTTACAAAGAAAGAGGATCCTGAGGAACGTAAGCCCAAGTCCTCTAAATGAAAATCTGGTGAAGGAGACTCTTCTCAACCAAAATAGAAGAAGATAAAGAAGATGGCTCGCCGACCTAGGGAGAACACTCCTCCAAGTACAGATCCTTCTGATGAGCAAACTGAGGAAGAAGAGGTTCATCATGTCTCGCCCTGAGAGCCCACTCCTCTACGTTCTCCTACTCCACCAGAATCTCCAAAACATACCAAAGTTCCAACTCCAACCCAATCACCGAAACAAACAGTTCCACTTTCTGTTCCTACTGTTACTCCACCCATTATCACTCAAACAACAACTCTGCCAACTTCATCACCAATTACTTCAGTTCCTATCTCTACTATACCCTTATCTACCCCACTCGTAACTGAATCAACAACCACTACCATTCCCAAACCCACAGTGGAAGTCAATGTATCTGATACAGGGGCTACTACTGTAACTGAACCTCCAGTTATTAACTTACCACCTTCACCAACCCCATCCTCTAATTCTGGTGCTACTCTTGGGAGAGACGATGAGGATTTTGACTCCATCTACTACAGTCCTTATAGACTTCCAACCGAAGATGAAGTTGATGCTCCTGTCACAAGTCAACAAATACGGGGCATTCATGAGAAGTTGGATCGATTGCTTGCAGACAGCAAAGCCAATGGATGTGTTGTTCTCAAAGCATTTTGGGAGACAGCCATTAAACAATACACTGGCGCAATTGATAAATCTACAGAGGCAGTCAATTTGTCTACATCTACATGTAAGAAGGCTACCAAGGAAGTATCTGAGGTTGTTCATACAACTCAGATTTTTCTTGATTCATTGAAGTCTCATGCTGACACCAATGTAGAAAAATACCAATCATCAGTGGATTCCTTTTCTATGTCTCTTCATGATGAAACTGCCAAGTTTGAGGCTGTTCGCACTTAGCTCAAAACAGAAATCACTTCTTTCTTAAAATCTGTGGATTCTCGTTTTGATGCTCTTGCTGCTAATCTTGCAACTGAGAGTACTTTGAAGGAAGATCTGGTTAAACAACAAGCCACCATTGATGTACAGAAAGTGCAGATGGCCCAAGCAGAGAAAGAAATTTCGTAGTTAAAAACTCAAAGGGTTGTGTATAAAAGTTGTGCAGGAGATGTAAAAGATATGCTGACCAATCTGCGTGAAGCACATGATCCAATCTTAACTTTGACCATTCGGAAACATCTTCAATCAAAACTCCTCCATGTTATTGCAATTCTCAGTGAAATGAAGGGTGTTTCGAAGGGATTTATACCTCCAAAACAAGGGGGAGAGGGTAGTGCACACCTGAAAGTCAAAATAGAACCGAAGGTTAATTTAGCTTCGGTTTCTGGTTCTCAGTTAAAGAACAAAGAGGTTCGTATTGACAGTGATAGTGATACTGAAGAAACAATAGCTGATGCTCTCAAAAGAAAGAAAAGAGACAGAGCGCTTGATGAAACAATGCAAGTGGCTAGAGAAGCAGAAGAAAGGGAAAGGAAGAATAAGGAAAATGAAGATGCCTTGCAATGCAAAAAGGCTTTGTTTCCGGTGTGGAACAGAGATACACTTATCAATCAAGCGATTGAGTTTCCTTCTATCTATTGGTTGGAACTGTTGGAATAGTGTCTAAGGCTATAACTATATTCGGTGGTGCATGGTCCTTTTGGGTTGCCTTCACCATAGCAACTTGAAGGATGATTTATTAAGAGAGAGTGAATATTATAAGGAATAATATTTAGCTATTTGATTAATATAAGTCATAAATTAATTGGTATTAATTTGGTGACTTAAAGAGATTAATTAAATAAGAGGGTATAAACTGTCAATTGTTTGATAGTTAGACTTTAGACTATAAATCCATTAGGATATACCTTGGACGGATTCTAAGAGCTTTAGGATAGCTCAAATCATCCATAGGGTTATCTATGGAATGGATTTGGATAGCCTTAAGAGAAGATTATCCAATTAGGGTTTAGGGTGAAACCCTTAAGGAGTCTAAAGGTATAAATAGGCCCTTGGGATGGGGAATTCGTGTACAACCTTGTAGAACCTGAAGAAAGGAACCTCTGGTCGAATTCCATTCCCTCTCCACTCTCTTAAATCATCTTGCTTGCTATTGGTGTTTGTAAGCCATTAGAGGAGTGACAATTGTGATTCTAGAAGCTCCAAGACAACAAGATCAACAAGGAACTCAAAGGTATGATTCTAGATCTGTTTTAATATTGTTGTTTAACATAATTAGCCATTAGAAGTCTTGGATTCAAAATCATGTTTATTAGAAAGCCTAGATCCAAGAAATAGGGTTTTGCATGCGCACATAGGAAAGTTCTTATGGCTAAAACCCAACAGTGGTATCAGAGCCTAGATTGGTTTTCTTTAAATTGTTGCTTAATTAACTGAAACAAACCTGCAAAATTCGATTTTTTGGGTTTTGAGTCACTGACTCGTCGAGTTCCAAGGTGGACTCGTCGAGTAGGCCTGACTCGGCGAGTCCCCTTGTGCACTAGGCGAGTCCAGGCGTCAGGAAGGGCCAGATTCGGGATTTCTTTGTGTTTATCTTATCCAAACTTTCCATAAACAAATTAGATCAATATAAATCCGATTTTTTGATAAATATAAGTGTTATCTTGATCTAGTTAAAGGTAATTATCAACTAATTAAATATTTAATTTCCTTATATGATAATTAATTAATTATTTTGATTATTTTGGTAATTATCTTCAAAGAAATCAAAGATAAATCAAATAAAGATAATTAAGATATTAATTGTTAATTGAAATTATTTGTTATTTGATCCTCCATGTTTTAAATGTTTAAAACCTACCTTAAGGTTTTGAAATTTATATTTGTGATTAAAAGTTTTAATTTAGACAACTTAAATTTCAATCCCTAGATTTTAAAAGGTTTAAAATACAACCCTATACTAATATGATATTAATAGTATAATATATATATATATATATATATATATATATATATATATATATATATATATATATATATGTATAACTAAATGCTAGTCTTACCGTTAGTAGGCCTCATTCACGAAGCCGATCTATAAGGTGGGTATAAGGTTGCGGCCTATAAAATGGCGCTTAATGGGTGTACACTCACACCCACCGCTTGCTTGATTGGTGGAGGGTCGTTAGCCGAACGGGTAGGATAGGGCAACCTCATCCTCGCATTAAAAGTATAATAAGAAATACGAAGTAACTAAATTTTTTAAAATTTCCCAATCTTAGTTACTGTAGGAAAAGTGAATTGATGCAATCCCATGAAATTACACTTTGCACCTTGCTAAGATGTTAGTGGAGCGTGTGTGGTTTACCGGCACACTAATTGGTTCTAAGCGAAGGTGGCAAAGGGTGATTCATTGTTTATCATAGTTCGATGGAGCGTGTGTGGTTTACCGGCACATCGAATAGGTGATCGTTACAATGAAGGCACCATGTGAATTTGCATGGTAATTCACACCCGCTTTGTGATCCTCGGCATCCCAGTCACAAACAAGAGGGGCATATCGAGATTTAAACATGCCATTGAATAGTTCAATGAATCTCATCCGAACCTAGGAATTCTCAAAAACACTTAGGACTAAAAGTTTAAGTTTTGTGATGGAGAATTAGTGAATCGTCATTCACTTACCTTCAATTTATTTGCGTATTAGATTACGGCATCCCTTTTCTAGTATGTAAATGTTATTGTTGGATCCTAGCCCTAATTTTTCTTATTGGGTGATAATTAGGGATTCTTGTTCTAATCTATCTTTGTCCTTTCTATAGATGTCAAACGCAAACAACGTTGCTGCTAGTTCTTTCACGTTGATGAGCCTTTGCCAAAAGGTCACCTTCGATGGAACGAACTTTAGCGAATGGATAAGATACATTCGCACCATTGCTCGCTACGAGGATAACGAGTATGTCCTCGATGAGAAGCTCGAGAAAATCAACCCCGAAGTTTCTACTCCCACCGAAATCACCGCCTTTGAAACTCATGAGCGAGATGCAACGAAGGTACATTACATCATGATCACCACCATGAACTCCGAATTCCAAAAGTCCTACGAGGACATGTATCCATACAAAATGCATCAAGACTTGTTGGAGAGGTACCACCAAAACACGAGACAAGAGCGTTACGAGATCTTCACTAACATGATTTCCACCAAAATGGGTCATGGAGAATCTCTTACCGTGCACTTGCAAAAGATGCAAAGGTATGTCGACCGCCTTCGCAAGTTAAATGTTGACTTCGGCGAAGACTTGGCGATCGACATGGTGCTTCACTCTTTGCCTCCGATGTATAATCAATTTAGGATGACCTACCACATGAACAAAGAGGAGGTCACTCTAAGTAAACTCCAAGGTCTCTTGAGGGTTGCTGAGAGCAATTTCAAGGACAAGTCTGTTGCACCAACTCCCAATCCATCCGCTGCTCCTGTCTTGGCTATTGGTCAAGGGAAGGGAAAGAAGAGGAAAGCTTCTTCAAATAACTATCGAAAGGTGAAAGCCCGAGATGGTTCCTCTTCTAGTGGGACCAAAGTTGATCCCTCTAAGCCCTGCTCTAACCCGAAGGAGGCAGAGTGCCACCACTGCCACAAGATAGGACATTGGAAGAGAAGCTGCCCGGATTACCTGCAAGCCATCAAGGAAGGAAAGATCAAGCCATCTTTCGCAGGTATATATGCAATCAAATCTAACGATTCTAATCATGCTATTTCTTGGGTTCTTGACACCGGTTGTGGTTATCACATTTGTTCTAATGTGCAGGGACTAAGAAGAAGTAGGGATGTGGAGCAAGGAAGGATCAATCTAATCATGGGGAACAGAAGATCGTCGCCTGTGACCAAGATTGGAGTGTATTCTTTAGTGCTTAAGAATAGTTTAGTTTTAGATTTGAACAATTGTTGCTATTCGCCAGAAATGGCTAGAAACATCATTTCATTTCATGGTTTATATAGACAAGGATTTAGATTTTCTTTTAATAATGAGAATGGTTCTATTTTGGCTTATCTAAATGGTGTCTTCTACTTTGAAGCTATACCATGTAATGGAATATATGAAACTGTTATGATTGTTGATAACTTAGGAAATGATGTTTTGAATATTGATTCTTCCAATAGTATGGATAAAGCATCCTTGTGGCATTGTCGTCTTGGACATGTCAACAAGAAACGCATAGTCCAACTCCAAAAGGATGGAGTGTTGGAGTCATTCGACCTTAGGGAAGATGACACATGCGAGTCTTGTTTACTTGGAAAGATGACTAAGTCACCCTTCACGAGTACTTGTGAAAGGGGTGAGGGACTATTAGACCTAATACATACCGATGTATGTGGACCTTTTAGATCAACCACGAAGGATGGGAACCGCTTCTATGTGACTTTTACCGATGATTATAGTAGAAATGGGTATATCTATTTAATCAAGCAAAAGTCAGAAACCTTTGAAAAGTTCAAAGAGTTCAAGAATGAAGTGGAGAATCAATTGGGCAGGAAAATCAAGATGCTTCGATCCGATCGAGGAGGAGAGTACCTAAGTCTTGAATTCCACGATTATCTCAAGGAGTGTGGAATAGTTTCGCAATTGACGCCTCCTAGGACACTGCAGTTAAATGGTGTGGCAGAAAGGCGTAATCGAACCCTATTGGATATGGTTCGCTCTATGATGATTCGTGCTTCACTACCTATCTTCTTTTGGGGATATGCCTTAGAGACTGCCGCCCATATCCTTAACCGAGTCCCTACTAAGAAGGTTGCCAAAACACCTCACGAGATGTGGACGGGGAAAGCTCCCTCGTTGGCACATATCAAGGTTTGGGGTTGCGAGGCTTTCGTAAGACGAGATACTCATGACAAGCTTGAACCTCGAAGTGAGCGATGTATTTTCATCGGCTACTCGCAAACTTCCTTTGGATATCTCTTCTATAGACCAAAAGATAATGTTATCTTTGTTGCGAGGAGAGGAGTTTTCCGAGAGCGAGAACTCATAAGCCAAGGAGACAGTGGGAGGCAAATCGAACTTGAAGAGATTCAAGAATCGATAGATGAAGGAACCTCTACCGCTGGCATTCAACCCGAGGAGGAAACTCCGGTTGAACCGATTGACGAATCCTTACCTCTTAGACGTTCCGATAGAGTTAGAGTTCATCCCCAGTTTTATGGTTTTCATATTACTACCGAAGGGGACACGTATATTAGTGATGGTACACTAGTAAATCTTGATGAACCTAATAGCTATAAGGAAGCCATGGCAGGCCCGGAGTCTGCGAAATGGAAAGAGGCGATGGATAGCGAGATCCAATCCATGTACGATAACTAAGTTTGGAATTTGGTTGATTACGTGCCCGAACGTAAGACCGTAGGGTGCAAGTGGATCTTCAAGAAGAAGACCGACGTGGATGGGAACGTACACACATATAAGGCGCGATTGGTTGCGAAGGGCTTTACTCAAACTCCCGGAGTTGACTATGATGAGACCTTCTCACCAGTTGCGAAGATTAAATCTATTAGAGTGATGCTAGCAATTGCCGCATTTCATGATTATGAGATTTGGCAAATGGATGTCAAGACCGCTTTCCTTAACGGAAAGTTGGCTGAGGATGTTTACATGGCTCAGCCAGAGGGGTTTGTGGATCCGAAGCATCCGAATAGAGTGTGTAAGCTTGAGAAGTCCATTTATGGACTTAAGCAAGCGTCTCACAGATGGAATCTTTGCTTCGATGAGAAAGTCAAAGAGTTTGGATTTGTACGAAGCGAAGACGAATCTTGTGTATATGTCAAAGCCAGTGGGAGTATAGTAAGCTTCCTCGTTCTATATGTTGATGACATATTACTCATAGGAAATGACATCCCGACTCTGCAGGAGGTTAAGTCCTGGCTCGGGAAGTGCTTCGCTATGAAGGACCTCGGAGAGGCTTCTTACATTTTGGGAATAAGGATAGTAAGAGAAAGAAGTAAGAGACTAATTGGACTTAGTCAGAATACTTACTTGGAGAAGGTACGAAAACGTTTTAGTATGGAAAACTCAAAGAAGGGAGAACTACCGATACAAGGAAATGCCAAGTTGAGTAAGACTCAAAGTCCGAGTACCGAAGCTGAGATAGCAGATTATGAGCCGAGTACCATACACTTCCGCAGTTGGCTCAATCATGTACGCTATGACTTGTACTCGCCCTGATGTAGCCTTCGCTTTGAGCATGGTTAGCAGATATCAAGGGAACCCTGGCAAAGCACATTGGATTGCGGTGAAGAACATCCTTAAGTACCTTCGGAGGACGAAAGAATGGTTCTTAGTCCTTGGAGGGAGTGATGACTTGAAGGTGCGAGGGTATAGTGACGCTAGCTTTCAGACTGACAGGGACAACTATCGTTCGCAGTCGGGCTGGGTTTTTACCCTAAATGGAGGAGCAGTGACATGGAAAAGTTCCAAGCAGGAAACCGTAGCTGATTCAACGTGCGAATCAGAGTACATCGCAGCGAGCGAGGCGTCGAAGGAGGCAATATGGCTGAAGAACTTCATCGGTGATCTTGGAGTTGTGCCGGCCATAAAAGAGCCCATGGAGATTTTCTGTGATAACGAAGGTGCGGTTGCCTTGACCAAGGAACCGAGGGATCATGTTAGATCTCGACATATCGACAGAAAATATCACTTCATTAGACATCGCGTAGAAGAAGGACAACTCGTAGTGAAGAGGATATCATCAGAAGATAACCTAGCAGATCCGCTTACGAAGGGACTGAGTAGGGTTAGGCACTTGCAGCATGCTAGGAGTATTGGGCTGAAGGATGATATTAGTATAGATTAGATAGTATTAGAAACGTATAATAGATAAATGTAATTAACATTTGATGATTAAATAAAGGAGTTTTATTTATGAGTAAAGTTACTGTCACATGTTAGTTGTTTAACTATTGTTTCACTTTGCATGTTTTGACTTCCAGAATAATTGAGTTTATTAGGAATAATCGAATTATTCAAATGGTCCACAATCGTTCATATGTTGGGAGTAGATATGAATGAAGATTGTCATGAATTGGTGTGTAGAATGTCTAAATGGTGTTAGACATGGCAAGGGTTGCTGCAACGTTCATGAGTGCTTATGAACTGGTTTTGAGCATTGGAATAAACCCGCGCTTGCTGGAATCACCTTATGGAATACGATATAAAAGGTGATCGCAAGACGATAATATCATATGGTCTTAAAACCTAGATATATGGTTTATTATTTGTTAATTGATTGTACATTGATAATGCGAAAACGCATCAGTAACTTGATGTTATAAAACGCATTGTTGTGTATAGTTGGTTAATGAATAAGTAAATGCATATAAGTCGAAGTTTATCTGTAAATTTTATCCTAAGAGGATAGAAGAGATATCTTGGCCACTCGATGATTTGATTTGACTTATGTGCCGGGCCCGGTCAGAACTGAATTGATGTGTTTGATTAAGTTCTATGTCAAATAAATCGAAGATCGAGAAATCTAAATGCTAGATTAACCATTCCATAGGATTGTCAGCATGATATCTAACAGAGGACTGTACGATCCCTTATCTAAAGGACAAGATTGATTAGATCAGAGTTGACAGCATCTTTGAGAGCTACGATTGCAAACCGTATTGAACTTGTATAGTTACTAGACTTATCAAAGTGGGAGATTGTTGGAATAGTGTCTAAGGCTATAACTATATTCGGTGGTGCATGGTCCTTTTGGGTTGCCTTCACCATAGCAACTTGAAGGATGATTTATTAAGAGAGAGTGAATATTATAAGGAATAATATTTAGCTATTTGATTAATATAAGTCATAAATTAATTGGTATTAATTTGGTGGCTTAAAGAGATTAATTAAATAAGAGGGTATAAACTGTCAATTGTTTGATAGTTAGACTTTAGACTATAAATCCATTAGGATATACCTTGGACGGATTCTAAGAGCTTTAGGATAGCTCAAATCGTCCATAGGGTTATCTATGGAATGGATTTGGATAGCCTTAAGAGAAAATTATCCAATTAGGGTTTAGGGTGAAACCCTTAAGGAGTCTAAAGGTATAAATAGGCCCTTGGGATGGGGAATTCGTGTACAACCTTGTAGAACCTGAAGAAAGGAACCTCTGGTCGAATTCCATTCCCTCTCCAGTCTCTTAAATCATCTTGCTTGTTATTGGTGTTTGTAAGCCATTAGAGGAGTGACAATTGTGACTCTAGAAGCTCCAAGACAACAAGATCAACAAGGAACTCAAAGGTATGATTCTAGATCTGTTTTAATATTGTTGTTTAACATAATTAGCCATTAGAAGTCTTGGATTCAAAAGCATGTTTATTAGAAAGCCTAGATCCAAGCAATAGGGTTTTGCATGCGCACATAGGAAAGTTCTTATGGCTAAAACCCAACAGGAACCAGTTGCTCTGTTTGATTGTGATAACTCCAAAGACTTGCAGTTTGACATGCCTATTACCAGAAAAGCTTTTACATTTCATTGCTTTGATGCAATTGTTGAGGTTCTATATCCACATCCAAAGGTTGACAGGGAATTAATTGGTTGAAGAATGGACAACCACAGTACTTGACTTAGAGTGCACATAAGATTACGAAAGTCAAGGTACTGAAACCTTCACCCGCTGGGAGATTCATAAATGCCAATTTCAAGATCAACCGTGGTTCAGCAAACACAGAGTCTTTTATATCTCTGGTAGAACTTCCTAACCTCAATCCGCATGACTGGATTTTGCTATACAACATTATGCTCTCTAATGTTAGGGAGTATGAGCCGATTCTTGAACATCTTAAAAGAATGTTGGCCTCCTATATTCATGAGCTTGCAACTATGGATCAGGAGATAGCAAAGGTTATGAATAAAAAGCCGACTGTGAAGCCAACATCTGAACCTGGTGATGTAAACAAAATGAAATTAGGGCAGATAGATTCAAAAAATCTAACTGTTATGTTGACAAAAGGTGATAGACACAAGTTTCTGTTTGCTTTGGTCGATAAGCATCTGCTTTCAACAGATTGTTTGGATCATATCATCAGTATCATACACCGATGCAAGCAGAACTCGGTGGCTGATAAGAAGAATTTTACTGACATGCTTCGGTGGTATATTACCTTTTGGCATCATATCTTGGCCATTATACCGAAGGTGTTTAAAACTGTGAAGAAGCCTTCTGCAGTTAAAAAGGGATGAAGTGTCAGCTCCAAGGACGCAAAGGGGGAGATTGTTGAGTCCATTTGTGATGCGTCTTCGGCTATATATTTTGTATCCGGATTGGGCTTGTCCATTCGTGTCTATCTAGATTAGTTTCGTTGTTATCTAGATTAGTTCTTAGGGTTATAGTATATATATATATATATATATATATATATATATATATATATATATATATATATATATATATATATATATATATATACATGTATGCGTATATTAACTAGTTGTCTATTACGTTGATTCTTGTATCCCTAAACGCCTCTACAGATTGAAGTTCTTTATCGAGCTCTTCTGAGGTATTATTGCATTAATCATTCGACATATTCAGCGCCATACTTGTGTTTTTTATTACGCTCTTATTTAATAACCTGCTTAGAATCATACGATCCTAAAATAACTTTGTTCTAACAAATACAAATACATCAATCATAAATAGTTTGGACATGCTTTTTCACCCCAAAACATAAAAAAATGAAGTACAGCAATGCCTATACTATCAGGATCTTGTGATATCAAACACATGCTAGTGAGTTTCTATGTCGAAATATAATGCTAATATACTAAATTCTACATATAGAGACATGTCAAAATTTTATTCTAATATTGTTCTTATATAATGATAATATACTAAATTCTACATATAGAGAAATGTCAAAATTCTACATAATTCCAGATATTATTTTCCAGGTTTTTGTAATATTAATTGAGGTATTTCAACATATTTAAAGGCGTTTTAAAATCCTAAAAATCCAAAAATATTATCAAATAATTTCCAAAAATCATCAAATTTGGCATTTTCATTCCAAATATAGTAGAGGTTTTCCCTAAATTTTCACTTGAATTTTTGATGTGATTAACTATTTCTCCAAAATTTTAAACCTTCATAATAATATAAATTCATGAAAAAAAAAAGCATCCACATGATAAAATTACCAAACTTCTTATAATACTGCCATTAAACATTCTCAAGCTTGGAAAAATATAAAAATGGGGTTCTAAATTGTTTAACCCGATTTTATACTTTTTGTGCGTTTATTCTAACAAAAATGGAAATAAATAGAAACAGTTTCCAAAATTGGTCAAACTTGTTGTAACAATGTTATTATATATACAGAAGCTGTGAAAAATTTAAAATATATTTTTCAATTAGTCTTGCTATTTATCTTTTTTTTTTCCTCTTGAATAAACATTAATTGGTGAATAATTATCAAAAAGTAAAAGTAACTTACCAAAATTTTTGTAATCTTCATTTACATTGTACATAATCCGGGAAAAATACCAATGGTGATTTTTAGATATTGCAATCCTATTTTGTGGATTTAAGTGTACTTAATCTTAAAAAATAGAAGAAAAATAGCATCCGGAATAGAAAAATCATCCAAAATTTTATTTAGAGTTCTAATATATTATAAGATATTCTAGTTAATTTTCATGAACTTTGGATGAGTGGAAATATTTTCCCCATTATTAGTCCATTAAAAAAACAAAAATCGTGGAAAAATAGGTTTGCATTATGAAAAATTCTTAAAATATTTTTCTGAATATTCAACATGAGGTAGGATCTGCAAAAAATCTTGGAAGGCCTTTTCACTTTCCCTAAGTGGTCTTAAGATTTATTTGAATTAAACAAAAATAAAATTCAAAACCATACCAAAAAAGTAACCAAAATCGATGAAACTTACTGAGTTGTCATCATTTACTTTAGGGGTCATCCACGAATTTACCTAGGATTTATAGACCTTAGAAAGTATTTTAAATGATTTATGGCCTTGTTTTATTGTAACAATTTTAATAAATTAACGTGCAACCGACTCGTAAACAACAAATCATATATATCCGTTTCAAGAGTATAAGATATCATCATCTCAGAGTTACTCGTGATAAAATCCATGAAGTAATTTACTGAGTGTGGGTTTAATCCAATACTCAAATCCTATTTCAAAAATACTCATGAACATTGTATCTAAGCACTTAGAAAATCAAGAGTCGGATGCATGAAAGTCTTAATTCACTACTTATTCCAAAGTATGAACGATTGTGGATGTTTAAATAATTGGGTTATTCGGGAAGTAATGCATGTGAAGTGAAACACAAGAATAACCTAATCCAATATGGTCTCAAAACTTTCGAATATAAATAAAATCACTTTTATTTAATCACCATATTACTTAGACTTTACTCATTGTGTAATGTTTCGACTAATCAACTCAATACTTGAATTAAAACAACAGTCATGCCAGTCTCCAAGCACACACACTATGCTTATCTATGGTCCTTCCTTTATAAAATAGATCAATTGAACATAGTTCCAATGATGCCTATTTTACAATTGCAAATCCTTATTACAAGTGTAAGAATACCAAATTCTTGTTACTACTAGAATGTGTTAGAGTCTAACCTTTCATGTAATGAACCTTTTTTAATGTCAAGGCAACAAAGTCATAGAGACTTTGCCAACGATATTACAAAGTATTCCATTAGAGATTTTACATCCATTTAAACATCCTTCTTGCATTAAAGTTTCTAACTTACACATTGATTCTTAGTATCCAACTCCCACTATGGAAACATTTCCATGTTGTCATATGACAATCTATTCTTAACAAAATCCTATCTATTCAGAATCACACCAATGCGTTCCATCCATTACTATACTTCCAACTGTTCGCAAGCAACCAATCTACATCAAACCTCATATTGTTATTGACAGTTGTTAACAACTTCAGTCATAACTAGTTCTAGTCCTTTATTCCTCTTAATGCACTAGAAATTTGGAAAAATTAGAACAACCGAATATTGTAGCATATGCAATCGATCCTATACCCAAAGCATATGGGATAGGATTCATAATGTCTTAAATAAAGACATGATATTTGACCAGTCTCTTGTCATATGTCACACCCCAAATCGAATTGGCGGAAACATTCGGGGGTGGAGGAAGTCATGTACAGTATCATAACAATGCATAATAGTAAAACAAGCAACAACATCATCCATTTCATTAATAGTATCATTTTTACATGTGTGTTACGAATGTAATTGAAAGACACCAAAAGTATATAAATATATATATATATATATATATATATATATATATATATATATATATATATATATATATATATATATATATATATATCAAAATAAAAGACGAGTCTGAAAGTGCTTCGTCTTCTCAAAACCTGTCATTTATACTTGTTTACTGGTGACCTGATAATACAAGTTATTTTCAAAAAGAGGATCGGCATTTAAGCTGGTGAGTTCATAAGTATTTTAGTGTCAAATGTTTGTATAAGTTTGAAGAAAACGTTTGGAAATGTTTGTTGTAAATGTTTGTAAGTGTTTGTAGCAAATGTTTGTATGTCCTAGAAAATCCTATATTTTCTACTTATCCTAAAATGTATATTTCTTCCAAGACCCGAATGTTCAGCATGTGGTTTGTTTGTAAAAGTGAGTGTTTTTACCAAGTATGACTATCATTACCAAAATATAGATTACATTTTCGATTATATGACAACATCACAATGTGAACGCAATGGGAAAATAATGATGTATTGTAGTATTGTATATAGTAACTACTGTTTTACTAACTACCTTAAATCAATTGTTAATTAAGGTATAATGTGATATGAATGTAACCATTCTTGATCGAGTTAGTGAAACACGACGTTCAAAGATGTCGAAATGGTATGAGATTCATCACCCGTAGACCTGCAGGTCCCACTGTAGCTAGCAGCAAGGTGTAGGATGGTCAATCTAGTATAGATCTATACACAAGTTCACGCTCTCCCTCCAGGAGACTCTGGTTACAAAACGTAACACAACAGTATATTGTCATGCCATGAAGTAGTGGCTCACATTAGTGTTATAGTATTCTTGTATTTGTATAGTATGGTCTATCTGTTCTAGTGTATTGTATGTTCTCTTTGTATAGTATGTTCCTCCCTGATTCTCATTATAGTATATTCTTTCTGTTTCTCGTTATAGTATGTTTGAACTGAATTATGCATGAACTGACTCTTGTATGTTTCATTGTACTAGAAATAGTGAGTAGTAGTCTCCTAAACTATACCCATTATAGTTTACTAGTAATGTTGTTTGAATGATTGAGTATGTTTGTACACCTTTCTTACTCAATGACATTGAACTAATGTAAGAACTTTTATATCTATACATATATGCACAATATATAACTAAGATCCAAACGAAATTCGGACAGACAACCGATACCCTAAGTCCAAAACCAAAATAAGGAATAGGAAATAAGGCGAGTTATGAGTCCTAAGCCCTTTCAATCTTATTTATATAACTATATTTGAATAGACATGATTTTGAAAATATATAATTTTAAAAGAGTTTGATAAAGAGTTTAGCATATAAAAGAGTTTGATAAAATGTTTTGAAATAGTTTGTTTGATAACACAGTTTTCAAGTATAAGAAATCCACTTGTTTGACGGTTATTAATCACTTGTGATTGATATAATAACTATAATGTTTCTACTTGTATGCCCCCCATAAAAGCATTTAAAATCATTTAAAATTTAAGTTAGGGGTATGAACTCACATGTAGTGAGTGATTCGAATGTAAGATCGGTATAGGATGTTGAGTGTCAAATGAAGCCTCGAGCACAAATAGATCCTATTAAGCATATAATGACACATATACGGATATAGTTAGTGTATATAACAACTAAATCATGAAATAGAACCACCTTAGGGACTAGGAAACACTTGTATTGAAGTGTTACAATCACATATGATTGTGTAAATAGGTTTACGACCACACCATCAAGAGTTTACAGCCACACCTTTGGTGCTTATGGCCAGGGTGAGCTTACGTACATAGGGCGTGACCTTAAGAGGTATTTACGGTCTTTTCTAGCATCCACTAAGTTTCATGATCCTAGGTTTGGATTTAAGACGAGTTTGCGGCCAATACATGCACCAATCAAGGTTTTATGGCCATGCAAGGGCTTACGGCCATGCAAGGGTTTACGACCGTAAACTCTTGGAGTTCATGCATTAGATGATGATTTTAGGCTAAAGAGGTTGTTTATAAGGGTTTAAATCAAGAGTTTCTAATGATACCAAGCACCTGGAAGAATACTCACTTTATGAAACTTGAAGGGGATTCACGACCACCAAGAACAAGTGTGTGTTCTTGGTGTTCTTGGTGAAAGATGAGGATCTTGAAGATCTAACCCAAAGAGATGAATTTCATCGATGAAATCAAAGGGTTTTACTAGATCAAGAAGGATAACAAAAATAATAGGAAGAAACACTTACATATTTGAGAATCAAGATGAAAGTTCTTGATGATACTTGAGAGAAAATCGAGTTTCTTGACTTGGAAGTGTGAGAAGGGGTGAAAAATGAAGGAATATCATATTCATGGGAGGAGATCATGACCAAGGAGGTGTTTACGGCCGTAAACCCTAGTTTACGGCTGTAAACTCCACATGATGGAGTTTTCTAGCTTGAATGCTGCACACTGAACTCTAGCAGATACTTCCTAACACCCAATCCTTGAATGTACTAGGCTTTAGACACTCAAACAGAACCTAAGCAATGCTAAAATATAGCAGCAACAAATCTAATTTTGATTGAATTGAATGGCTATACAAGATAGAAATTTCGGATTGTCACATCATAATATTTCCATATATAGAATTTCCTATGTTGAATTACTTCAACACGTTTTCATATATGTTAAGACTAAGTTCCAATAAACTTCAATCTAAACCTTTATATTTTAAATGAAGTATTAGTACGCTCTTCCTTAAAACGTTATATAGTGAAACAATTTCCAAAATCTACAAATTTGCAAATTGAAACCTTTTTTTTCCTATAAATAGTATTGCTAACTTGCAACACATAATAATTATGATCCCACCAGCATAATAATTACATTCTTACTAGCATAACAATTATGCCCTCACTAGCATTGGCATGTATACAGAAATCAACTACACTTCTAGAAATCAATACATATTGACTTTCTTACTGAAGTTCAGATTTCTGATACGTGATGCTTCGATAAGTCTTCATCTAGACTTCATAAGCTCATACACCTTCATTAGATAGCATATGTGTGTGTCTAAATAAATTCCAAACTTATAACAGCAAGTCCTAAATGTTCAAACAGTTCCTTGCCGTTTCTCACAATTCGAACTATGAAAAGGGATGCGGTAATCATACTTGAATTTTAGAACGCAATTATCACAACCCCTAACCATAATGATATCGATCAGATTTAAAATCTACTAGAGAAAGCTTTTCCTCGCAATGATTTTCAAGAAGTAGAGAGAAACCTCTTTCGACTTAGACTTTATGGTGTATGTGTTCCAATCCATGTGAATTTTTTCATTTCCAACCACTATGATAAGACAAGGTTTATGAAAAATTCAAACACATATGCACAGAATATGCTTAAGCTTAATTTCTTGCTATTCGGCAGCATAAGGGCCTACCAATGCTTCCAAGTTATTGAGTAGCTCACTCGTATAGAGTAATGTACTTTCACTGATCAATGTGATTTGCCTTATGCAGTCAAATGAGAACTCATAGAACTCACATGCATAGTTAACTTAACTAGAATGGTCATAGAAACAACAATATGTCAACACGATATTTTATCAACCGCAGGTCGTGTGCTAGTGATAACTTACAGGTTTATTCTTTATTAGCTCTTGAAACTAGTCAATATCAATAAGACTCCCACTGACTTCTTGACATATAAGATTCTCTTGTCAAGGAACATTCCTCTACAAACAAATATTCAAGAGTTAGTGAATATTCTTATCAAGACAACACTTTATTTAATTGGTCCTAGTTATTCTTTGTTTTAACCAAAACATCACAACTACCAATTCCAAATGTGCAAGAGTTAGAAAACTTTTCTACTCCATATTTCATGAGGTGTTATAAACTTACTTAGAGCATGTTACTCAAGCTACAACTTGAAGCAACTAGAGTCTGACTCTTAAACTCAATTTTGGAACGAAGTATGACTCATCTTCTTGATTTAATCATTTCAACAATATTTAATTCCTCCTCTTAGTCATATAAATGAACCAAGGTGTCCTTAGAGGATTAATTCTGACATGGTTCCATAATCATTTAGATGATCATCAAACATGACACTAAAGTACTCTCCTTTCCTTTCAGATTGGAGAAAACTTTTATTTTTCTGCCTAATGGACTCCTTTTATTCATTCTGCTACAACTTGAAAGTTTTCAAGGTATCATAATTACACTTATTCTTATAACAATAACTATATTTAATGAACCATTAGTAAATAATAACGAATAGACTTATCATCCTTTGTGGTGAATCTTACAAGTCCACATCAATCTGTACTAGATCCTTTAGTCTCTCCCTTGACTCACATATACATGTGAACAAGGAATTAGTCTTAATTTCCTAAAGATCAAGATTATCGTACATCACACAATTCAATTTAAATGATTTCAAGTTTATGTCCAATAGGAACTTGGGTGATGAGAAACCTTCCTTATTTGGTAAATTATGACACTGCTACAAGCGATATAACTTAGAATCACATCCATTTTTCAAGATTGCTAATAATAGAAATATAAACACCAATTCTCATAAATGTCATTGCTAGGAATAAGATAAAATTAAAATTAACTTTATTGATAAAATGTGGAAAACTTGTCCTTAGAACGCAAATACATATGAAAAATATGTTTTTAGATATTACTAAGCGTTAACTCAATAATCTAATCATGGAACCACGCGATCGAAATCAATCTCTCACGATCAGACTCATCTTACTCTTCTTTTAAGCTTCCTTCATTCTCTTCAATCCTACAAAACATCAAAATGTGACTAACACATCATGTAATAAGAATCTATAAATAAGAACTTAATAGAGTTAGATAGTGGACGTACCTAATGTAGAGTCATACATTTTGACTTTACCATATTTGCGATCTTTCAAGTAGACATGGCAGCTTCGCATCCAATGTCCCTTCACATAACAATAGAAACATATTGACTCTTCAGGAACAGCACATGGGACTATCTCAAAACTAGCCTTTCTTTTTACCATATGGTCAAACGGTTTGACCTTGGTCGATCCCTTTCCATTGGAAACATAAACCTTTTCTAGACTACCAATGTTGCCATTGTCAATGTTCATGGGAATTTTAGAGATAGATTTTCCAAACAAAATTGCTTGACTAGTGCGCCAAAGCATAGCTGCTTCAGCAACAATTAGCAAATATGTCAGATCAATAAGGATCAGATTGTTGTCTCTCAAATAGTAGTCCTTAACAAACTAACTATATGACTCAGGAAGTGATTGAAGAAGCATCTCGATGTTTGCATGCCAATAGGGTTTGAGTGACATTGAACATTTCAAGTCGACAAAAATGTGGGTCAGGGAGAATCACTTGAGGATGTAGAAGAAGAGTGGTATGATTTCCAGTTCCACCAATGCACGAATAAGGGAACTTTATTTCACCATGACCGACACGTGGAAGATCATCTTCACAAGGAAACCTTTTTTCCAAAGGATAGAGGAAGACCATAGTTGTCAAAACTAGACATCTTCAAAAGGGAGAAATTCAAGTTAGTTGATTTAATCTTTAATATAACACCCAAATGAAATATTAAGGCTAGGACCTAACACAATAATTCACAATTTGGAAGAGGGATGTCATAATCAAATTGTAGATTATTTGGAAGTTGGTAAATGACGATTTACCAATTCCACCATGAAAAACAAAATTTTAAACGAATTAGGTTTTAAATGAAATTCCTAGATCTTTTGAGATTCATTGAACATTTCAGTGGCATGTTTAATATCGATTATGCCCTTCAAGTTTGTGATTGGGATACCCAGGATCACAAATAGGTGTGAATAACCATGTAAATTAGCTTGGTACTCTCGATGTCATTTATCACCTAATCAATGTATCGGTTAACCACAGACGCTCCATTGATCAACAATAATTTACAAGAAACCCATTGCCAACAATATTAGTCTCATATTAGTGTGTCGGTTAACCGCACATGTTCCACTAACAACCAATAAGGTGTAATATGCAATTTCATGAGTTAGCATCAAATTCACATTTTTTATAAAGTAGCTAAGAATGAGAATTTTATAAAAGGCTTCCTTGGTTTATAAAAGGTTTTAATGAGAATTTTATAAAAGGTTTCCTTAGTTTATAATTCATTATACTTTTAATGAGAGATGAGTTTCATATCCTACCCGTTCGACTAACGACCATCCACTAGTCAAGGGTATGATGGGTAAGATTGGATACCCAATAACGGTCATTTTATAGGCTGCTTCCTTAAACACCCCTTATAGTCAGCTTCGTGAATGAGGTCTACTGATGGTAAGACTGTCTTTTATTATACATATATATAAATTTTTACTTTTAATAATATAACAGCAAAATGGTGTATATTAAACTTTTAAAATAGTAGGGATTTAGTCTTTTAATAAATTAAACTTTTAATTTGAATAAATCTAAAATTTTTATGGATTTGTTAATTGTATTTTAATTAAAGACTTAATTAAATTATTAACAACATCCATAACGATGTATTTTAGAACTTTTAAAATACTACGGTTCTAAAATTTAAGATTTCAAAATTAAAACTATTTAATTAAATTTTAAATTATAAAACCATAGGGTGTAATATAAAACTTTTCAAACTACAAGGATAAAATTTTAAATATAAATAATCTTATATTTATCCAAATTTAACCAAATCTTTTAGAATTGATAAGGATATCATGTTACCATTCAAAAAATTCAGTTTTAGGTAGTAAAAACAAATTATGGTAATTATCCTAATCAAAATTTGATCTAAAAATCGAAAAATTAGGAAACAGACGAGTGAACTCATTGAGTTGGGTAATGAATTCGTCGAGTTCACCCAACTCATCGAGTTCATACTTAACTCATCGAGTTCCAAGCAGTGGACACAAAAAAAATCGATTTTCTTGATCATTAGACAGTTCACTATTGCAACAATTCAATTGAAAAACATCCTAGGCTATGATGCCACTGATGGTTTTTGAAAATAACAACATTCCTATATGATCATGCAACCCGAATTGCTTTGGATCTGTGTTTTTCACTAATTGAACATGCAAATTGACTTCCAAAGCAATAACCCTAAGACTTGCATACAATTTTGAAAAATCCTGTCTAAACTAGGGTTAGAAGATTACCTCACTTGTTATGTAGCAATAACATGAACACCTTGACTCTTGAAAGCTTAGTGCCCCAAGTGTTGCACCTCTAATGGAGCCACAAACACCCAATGCAATAAGATGAGTTGGAGAGACAAGGAAATTTGGCTAGGGTTACATATCTAATGCAATGGGCCGAAAATCATATGTTGGGCGCGCGGGGGGGAGGGGGTGTTTATAGTTGTGGCTGTTAGGGTATTTTAGCTGGAAACCCTAATTCCTTACATAGGCACCAAGCAGCCCATTGACTCTTCATTATAACGCCTTCGACGAAAATCTTACAGAGCTTCCTATTATTTTCATCCACTCCATCATAAAGAGTCCAATAGCCCACTTTCACAACCATCAATGATTTGCAAAACAGCCCCTCCATTATTAATGAGTTCCTATAATCCAAAAATTAATATCAAATTAATTTCTGATTAATTACTAATTAAGAATATGATTTCAAAATAATATATTAATAAAATCATTTTAAGTACCAATTTATTATTTCAAATAATAAATTCTACTCTCTCTCCACTAGTCATCCTGACAAGTTGCATGAGTGAAGGCAACCCAAAAGGACCATGATACTATCAAATCAAGTACACGCCAATTATAGTTATGGGCTTAGACACCTAATCTAACAATACCCTCGTATCATATGTTTGGCTGGTGGTTGTCGAGGCCAACACAAATAATAACCCTAAATGTTACACACTAAAATAGTGTATAGTGGTAAAGGGATCGAATCCACGGAGATTGGTTCAATTTCTAACTCTATGAAAAATCTCTTTGTAAAAATACTTGTAAAATGACAATAAAAATAAAATGGGGGGTTTTGGTGTTTTGAAATACTTGAAACTAACTAGAATTAACTATGATTTAAATAGACAATTGCAACAAAAATAAGAATTTGATGTAAAATCAATAAGGGAAAGATGGTTGACTTAAAGTTTTCTCACTTTGACTTTTGATGAACATATCATTAGAATTCAATGGTGCAATACTTGTTTTAAATCCTCAATTTGGCTATAGTAATCCAAGGAGCTTGAGATTACCTAGACTTTTCTTAATTGTTGAAATGGCTAGAGAAGCTCATAACAATTTCCTTAGTCAAAGTCACTAATTCCAAATAGCATGTAATTAGTGAAAGTCAACTAGCATTAAGAACCAAAAAGTCACCAAATCCAAGAGGGGTCAAATGCTTTCACCACCATGTTGGAGGGAATGTTTTTATGATTGTGTGAAGCAAAAACAACACAAAAATCATTTGTTGCTTGCTAATTTGAGGATCCTTTACTTAATCAAGAAATTAGCCAACTAATCACCACAAACACATTTAAACTCATGAACTAAAACATACAAGTAATGATGAGATGTTAAAACACAAAACATTCCCATAAAGATTCAAGAACATGTTCATGGATTCTTCAACATTCAACAAAAGTTCAAAGGATTAACCAAAAGTCAACCAAGATTAGTTTAGCCAAGCATGGCTAAACACAAAGAAACAAAGTTAGAGAAAATTGTACCAAACATTAAGCAAGAATCAAGAGGTAAAAATATGATGTTCTTCAAGGGTTCTTGGCCTTCAAAAGTCTTCAAAACTCCAGAGAGAATCTCCAAAAATCGGATGTTCAAGAGTATGCAAAAGATGGGCACCAACCTTCCTCAAATAGCTCAAAAGAAGAATTTCCGAAACTACCCCTGCAGGGCCTTGCGCGACCCGCGTGCTGCTGCGCGGGTGGTGCCTGACATGGGCTTCTTTGAGATTTTGGGCCTCTAAAGCATATCCCACTAGCCCAGATCGAATCCAATCACCTCCTAGCCCATTTTCTTCAATTTTTTCTTCATTTAAAGCCCAATTTGACCTCTCCAAATCCTCCAAAGCTCGTGAACTCGCCCGAGTAATAATTTTCATACGCTTGAATGTTCCCCCGCATCTGGCAAATTTAAAGTTTATTTCTCTCCAAGTCTTCAAATAATCATCAAGATCACTCTATGTATCATCTCCACTACCCATCAAGCCCAACGTCATTTTTGTCTACCAAATCTCATCGCCTCCTATACGTCCCGAACACTCCCGCTCCGCTAGACCCGAAAACCTGCAATTATGCTCACAAGATTCGAGAGTACCCGAAATAGTCATAAAATAACAAAAAGGAAAATATGCATGGAAATTATCTAAATTATGAATGAAATATGCTAAAATAAACTATAAAAAGAAGTAAATAAAATGAAGCTATCATTGGCCCAATCAACCCTCGGGCTGGAATACCAAACACTTTAGGTCCAATTGATCATATGGTCCAGTCATTCTCGGGATGGAATACCCTAGATTGGAAGACCATTATATACAAAACTCAGGTCTAACTTGTAACTTGAGATTCAAGGACCTACCCTTCATTTCTCACAAAATCTTATGATTCATCTCAACCCCTCACTATATCTCGATAGAAGGATTTCGTCAACCGCCATTGAGACTACCAGTCTCACACCTGATCTAGCCACCATTCCCAGAACCTGGAAGATAGGGACATTCTAACCCAAAAAACCTTCAATTACACCATCATAGTGACATTAAACTTTCCACCTGGAACTCGCGACTCGCACCTCAAACCAAATAATTCTACACATACTTCACAGTCTTCCAAAATACAGACCTTGCACGGATACACTAGCGATTCCCAACGTGAGTTTCCACCAAAAGCCCCCTAAAAATGGCCACTCATATTTTCCTTGTAGATCTCACTTTAAAACTAATGAGCATCTATTGAAAGCTACCTCCAGTACCCAACCGGGGATACTACCAGATACGTACCTAGTTGATCCTTGAAAATGCATCGACGGTGAACTTCACCCAAAACCAAGCCATATGATGAATCAAACCATAACACACTCGACCCTTGACATTTTATTACCAACCAATACCTTGATGACCAAAGATGATCAGTCCCAACACAATTTGTGATACCACCAACTCCTATCGGCTCAGGTGTACCCCTACCTAGGCAACTACTCATGACTATCATAAGGTACTTTATTACTTACAACATCCAGACCAATTCATATCTTGAAATCAAAATCTCAATAACAGCTTGCGAACCAGCGAAAATAATATGCATACTTCCCATAAATACTTCTTAATACCCCCATAACCCTTACTGCTCCCTTTATCCAAACCAGCTGATTGATAGATTTTTCCACGATTCCTTATATGCCAAACCCGAAAGTACCACATGCATGAGAAATGAGTAATCATGAATTCTAGGCCCACTGCCCATAACACCTTGCTTGGCATCATAACCTGACCCTATCACATTGCACAACCTTAGAAAACCCTTAACCTCAATCATCCTAAAAAGGATTTCTAGGGTTCCAACAAAACGACAATTCTCAACATCACTAGAAAACAACTCCATGAACTATCGGAATAAGACCTCATACCTTGATCAAAACTGTACATATTCGACCAAAATGCATCTAACTCCAGGAGTCTTTCTGAATGCCACCAAACCTTGAGCATGTTGAACCCAAAATCCCACACCCGCGAGGAGGGCAACATACCCAAGGCCAAGAGGACATAAAACAGACTGAACTTGATGAGAGGGTGACACATCCCGTGCACTTGACCATCACTCCTTGAACCTTTCGGATAACTCATGTTGAGTGAGAACTCAACGACTAAAGGTCGTGGACAACTAACAGTAAATTTAGAGAATGAAACCCCACTTGGAATGAACATACCAGCTTTTGGAATGATTTATTGATCATCATTTGTCCATAACAAATTTGAGAACATCAATCCAACACAAACTGATAAATCCCTCAACAAATGATATTCAACTCAAGGATTCTAGTTCTCCACCACCTAGGGTTCTAACTACTAGCCAGTGGTTTGAAACCAATTCACAACTCAAAGTGGCTCAACCAGGTATGATCCTTCCTAACCATGGAATGAATAACATACACAGAATGATCCTCCAGATACAGATCAATTGAATCCCAAGAGAAACCTGAATTTCAGCTGAAGACCTCTGATATCCCAACTTATAATCGTTTACAAGCATAGACAGCTACCAATCAAGAACCTAAACATTCCTTCCTTGCTTGAAATTCCAACGACAATCCGGCACCTAGCCTTCCTATTTTCCGAGAATATGGGTCTGTGCTTACGTCAAAAGATACTCACGTAACATCGATCAACCTGTGTAAACAGTCGCTGACATACTGTTGGTAACAACTGTGACCAACAGACCCTAAGGCTGGAAATTCAACCTGACCCTGGAGGTCACACGTATGTTCACTCCTTTGAACTCAAAAAACCTAAAGAGAATAACCCTAACCCTAGATAACGACATTCCAATCCATCAATTAACCATTCTACTTCTAGATCCAAAACCCATACCGATCATAATCATTGCTCCCTTGCTTAGTCCCGCGACTCGCATTCCCAGCCTTGAGAATAACCCCTGAGGCCTCAAACCAAAACTAAATATATTGCACCACATAACCCAAATCAATAATGCCATTGAGCTCACAACACATACAAAGCCCATACCCATGACAAAGCAGCCACAACCAAAAGATTAACAAGAACAGAACCACTGCCACGAACCATGATATCCAACCATGCTATCTTCACTGACTAATCCTTAGAATCCCCGAAATCTTCCTTGAAGTGATTATGGATCTTGTGCTTCTAGTAGTACGGGCCCAGACTACCTTCCACACCTATCCATACTTTCCTCATGAATCATATCGGGTATTTTAAATCCTATTCACAAAATACTACAAAACCTTGTTTAACAGTGAAACAACTACACTAAAATACTCCCTAGGCTAGCCTAGGGTTCCACACTTCTCTACCATCAGCTGCTAAAGAACTCCTCACAAAGTCAATTAGCTATTTCACAAATACAATCACATGCAACAACGCTCAAATAATCCTTCGAGTGACAGACTCGTCCCTACAATGGTTGGACTCAAACGAGAGCTGTGTAGCAGGGTCAAATCTATCACTCTGAGATTATTCAACATTTTCTGCATGTGACTTGAAATATTCAATTAATATCTAACTCACATTACTCATGAGTTCCACAAAGCACAAAGCAAACAACATTTGTACAGAGGAGCCGGCTAGCAATATTTTGAAATAAAATCAGAAAGATCCTCATACAAAAACCTCGAGCTCAAACTCCCACGCCACGCATGCACCTTCACGCTTCTATCACTCTCCACAAGTGGCTAATCCTTCATTGTGTTGACCCACTAAACACTCCGCCCACTCATGAAACTTCCACCAACTCTATAGCACTCGAGTATGCTAGCCATACATGACATTGGATCCTATAGACAGTCGGATACCCAATCCTACCCTAAGCCCTTCATCAAACAAGAACAGGAAAAAAGGGCAAACGAAACATTCTCAGGCTATAGAATTTTTATTATGTACAACTAATATGCATACACTATGTAACTACGGTAATGATGTCAATTTCATATAAAAGGAGAATTCTAGGCTATCAGGCATCATATAGTCAGACAATTCTATCATGCAATTCTCGAAGATCCGAAGCCTATCACTAGCATGTTGTTCTAACATAACATAACATAACATAATCTCAAATAAATGTGTGGTAATTTAGGGTTTACTTACTCGCACCCACTGATCGTACACGTCGCATCCTCCTTGATTAATTTGAAAACCATTTTAAAATTTGTTTTGAAAACCCTTTTTCCTTAGTTTGAGACCGGATTCACACGATTGTTCATCCAATTCACTCAAACAAAGGCTCTGATACCAACTTGTAACATGTAAGTCCCTAATTTGCCTGTGTATCAATCAGATCCGTTTGATGGTGCGGAATCCCAATCAAATGGATCATGTTAGTTTAAATAGAAAAGAAGGAGAAGAAGAATAATATGAATCTCATTATGAATTGATTAGAATGAAGATTCGGATACAAAAGATTCACACACAAAAAACTTCTCTCTTGTTTCTTTCTTAGTCGTACACTCCTTGTGTTTCATCAATCTCTACTCCTCACCCCTAACACCTATATATATATATATATATATATATATATATATATATATATATATATATATATATATATATATATATATATAATGGAATATGGGCTAACTGAACATGGGCCATAAATGGGTTTACGGCAGTAAACCTGTTTACGGTCGTAAACACTGGCCGTAAACTAGACTGTAAGCTCATAAAATATTACATAAGAATATAAATGCCCAAAAAAGAAAAGTATAAACCATATTTTGACCCAACAATCTCCCCCTCGGTTTATAGCTTTCTTTTCTTAATTAACCCTACAATCTCCCTTAAAAAAGTAGCTGACTCTTCTTGTCAATCTTCAATGGGAGCTTAGCTTCAGCTTTAACCTTCGATTTCTTCTCAGTATCAGGATGAACATATGAATCTTCAATGAATGACTTCATCTTGAGCACTTGAGCTTTTCTTCAAGATTTGACATTGAACGCACATTAGGTGAGGAGGCTTGACGTACTGAGTCTTGAAAGATGGCACTTTCAGCTTAAGAATCTTTAGAGAGAACATCAGAGAGAACAAATCATTTGGATCACTTCAGCAGGTTTAAGATAGCAACAGACTGATTGAGGAGGTTTCAATGCAATCCGTCACATAATCTTCAATTTCTACTTAACCTTGCTTCTAGGGTTGAATGATTGAATGTTGAAAGAATAATCTTCATTTCTTACTCCTTCGAATGAGAATTCTTTGATGCTCACGGACGAAGCCTTGGCTCAAAAATCTTCGACACAAACTCCATGAGTTTCATCATCACCTGAATTCACTTTTCAAGATAAAACAAAACTAAAAGAAAATTTAGCACACAATATTTTTGGGATTTTCATATTTTTTGAACAAAAAATAAAACATAAACAAATATATTTTTGGAGTTTTGATTTTTTTGAACAAGAAATAAAACAGAAATAACACTATTTTTGATTTTGAATTTTCTAATTTTTGTTTGTTTTTTTTATTTTTAATTCTCCCCTTTATATTTAAATTAGAAGAACACTACGAACAAACTTAACAAAAACAAAAATAATATCTAACTTTAAGAGTGATTTGGGATCAAAGTTGTTGGAAAACCTTATTCCACTTGTCAGTACCCTTATCTTCAAATCTTCGTCTAATCGATCGCCAGTATCGTGGTCCACTTAAACACGAAAAAATTGTGACAATATTTTGGACAATTTACCAATGACATGATACACATACATATAGATGATTATAATTTTATTATTATGATTGGCCCTAATTCTTAAATAAAATTTTCTTATGACCATTTAACTGACTATGACCAGGGATATTGGAGTCCACCTAAATTGAGCAGCGAGATCTATAGACAACCTATATGTGTTCAATTTTAATTGTACTAGAACATGTTTCCCACTTCCTGGCATGCCCCAGCCATCAAGGACTTCTAAAATACTCCTTACATCGGGTGAGAAAACAATTATTAAGAGAGAAGATAGATTTAGAATGCATATGTTGTACATCCAGGTCGGATCTCTTCCAATCACGCAAAGGGTGAAACATATGACTAACTAAATTTTTAGAGGGATTGAGAAGATAACGTTGCATATACTGTGTACCAGGTCGGATTTTGAGTCACATAGAGGAGACAGTATATGGCTAACAGATAGAAAGACTTGCATAGATAGAAGATGTAGAGAGATAGAGTTGCATATGTTACAGTCTAGGTCGGATCTCTCGATCACGCAAAGGAGGCAACATATGACTAACAGACATAAAGAAAGAAAATAACCTTCTACAGACCTAGATTATCGGAATTCCCCAATCACCCCATCCATCCGGAATTAAGGAAAAATCCGCACATCGAGGAAAAGTGAATCCACAGTTATAGATACGGGTTATTTAATGTGACCGGTAGATTCCCATGTATATCTCCCTACTCAACCTATCCAAGCGTCATGATGTCAGGCTAAACGGATCTAACTAGCTCAAGGTTTGTCAAGTCCTTATATTCATTAGGTTCAACTTTCCCTAGTCAAGTCCATTTAAAATTTTTCGTGCCTACCAGCGCATCAAACACAGAGCGTAGACAATTCAGATTCAGTCCCTTACACAGATTCAGATTGCCTGTTATCACATGATTATATCACTTCCCAAAATATCTCCTACAAGCACATTCCATTAACACCATATTTTTGATTTTTTGATTTTCTAATGTTTTTTTTTAATTTTCTAATTTTTTTTGTTTTTATTTCTCCCCCTAAATTTGTGCATAGGAGAGAAACAAAAGTAAATGCGCAAATTTAAACTATCCTAAAACAAAAATTAATCTTTAAAGCGAATCAGCTTAAGAAAAACTCAGGAATATAGAGAAGAAAATTCAAACCGTAAGTCACCATGTGAATTTGCATCCAGAAGGTCTGAGAACAGCATGCGTAATCTCAGAACAGATCCAAAAATTCTTTACATCGTTAAGCATTAACCCCATGACTGCTCTCTTCCATTCTTCCCTTCCCGCAAAAAGACACATCCTCTCAAACAAAGGTTTGAATGTTGTACAATTGAGAGATGTCCCCTATCAAGTTCCTGGAACGGCCACTACCAACAAACTGAAGTTTAATGATATGCCTCCATAGCTGCTCCAACACAGAGTGAGATCAGTTGGTCTTTGGAACCCAGTCCATTTTGAAACTGGGTTGACCTTTATCATCAATGCATGATACTCTATCTGATGACATATCCTGCTTATCACAAATAGAAGACGATGAAATATTAGAGTCATTAGAAGATTTGGGAGTTTTCACCTTTGGTACCCATCTATATTCGGGTTTAGCCCATTTCTTGTTCGATACGATGGGTGCCTCAGCACTTGATTTGGAACTTGAAGCCGTCTGCCTAGATGACTTTGACCTAACCGGTCTTGGGTTCACAGGAGCATCTCTTGAACTAGACATCTGGGCCAGCATTCCCTTCTTGTTCTTTGGAGTTGGATGTTTGGCCTTGGGAGTTGAATTCTTGGCCTTCATGGCATTCCAGTCGGCATTCTATGAACGTGACCTTGAGGGGTTTCTTTTGAAGTATCTCCCTCATGGTGCGTTCTGCCGGCCTTGAGCATAGTAGGGTACGTATGCACGATTAGGACAATTTCTGTAAGTGTGTCCAGGTGTTCCACAGTGAAAACAAGTCTTTTTCTTCACTGTGAAGTTATTTCTTCCTGCCCCTGGTGGCGTATCCTTGCCTTGTCTCTTATTGTTCTCAAATGCACACTTGCAATAGGCACTCTGTTGTGCTAGAATTGGAGCCTGTATTTCTCAACGACAGGTTTGTTAGGAGTAACATAATTCGAAGCAACAGATTCTGAGTTCAAGGAGTCATTGGTTTATTCAGTAGTGTTCTCCTTGTTCTCATCTTATGCTACTTTACCTGCACATGAAGTAGAAGCATTATTATTTTCAACTTGAATACCTCCTGACACAAACCCAACTGGTTTTCCATATTGAAGATGTGGCTCCCTGTCAATTTCTTCCCGTGTCATAGGGATGGATGTGTAGTTATGATTGAAAGGTGGAGGAACACTATCATACCCTAGACCCTTATTTTGATTATCTTTGAATTTGAATTGGGTTTCAAATAAGGACTCGACTTTCTGACTTGACGCAGTATAATTTTTTAAACTGACATCTATTTTTCCACACTTAATTTTCAATGTGTCAAGTTCTTTAGTTACAGCAGCAAGTTGTCTCTTAATATAGTCATAATTTTCAAACTTGTTGCCATACTCTTCCTGAAGCTTCCTATAGTCTTTGGTTTTTGCTTCTAATTCAGCCTTCAGGGATTTCTGTCCTTTCCTGAGTTGATATCCTTCAGATCTCAGGTCCTCAACTTCTCTTTTTAATAAATCAATTTGTTCCCGAAGAAATTTAATCGTAGTTTCACAAGCTGGAGTACATATAACTTCAGTAACCGGAATGTTGTCAGAACTCATTGTTTTTCTACACTTCAAAGCATCAAGTTCTTCAATTACATCAGCAAGACTAAGATGATTGAGATCTTTTGTCTTCTTGATGATATCCACGTTCATATCCCACGATTTCGGAAGTGAATTCAGTAGCTTTTTGTTTATATCAAACTTAGACAACAAGATCTCAGCCATATTCATCTCAGTAGTAAGTGTAGTAAATCAATGCAACTGAGTTTCGAGGGTTTCTCCAGGGATATAATCGAAAAATGTTGAAATTTTGTCTTAACATATCCTGACGACTCTCTTTCATGTTTTCAACTCCCTCATAGACCTTAAAATCAATTAAAAAGCACAACTAGAAGACAAAATCAAATTTAAAAGACAAACCAAAAAGCTAAATTTGAAAATTTAAAAGTTAAACGAAAAAGTCAAAGTTTAAAGTCAAAGATCAAACTTGAAAGTGAAAGTTAAAATTTTAAATTAAAAATCAAAAATAAAAGTCAAAAATAATTTTTTTAAATTATTTTATTATTATTATTATTATTACTATTATTATTATTATTATTATTTATTTTTTTAATATATATTTTTTTAATTTTGGATGAAAAAGAAATTTAAAACTAGGGGTGTAAACGAGCCGAGCCGAGCCCGAGCCTGACAAAGCTCGAGCTCGGTTCGTTTAATTTGAGGAAGCTCGAGCTCGGCTCATGAACAATTTATTGGGCTCGCGAGCCTAAACGAGCCTAAACGAGCCTCTATGTGTGTGTGTGTGTGTGTGTGTGTGTGTATATATATATATATATGTGTGTGTGTGTGTGTGTGTATATATATATAGAGGCTCGTTTAAGCTCGTTTAGGCTCGCGAGCCCATTAATTGAAGCTCGGCTCGAGCTCATTTAATTAACGAGCCTCATATTTAGGCTCGAGCTCGGCTCGGGCTCGTTTAATTCAATCTCGAGTCGAGCTTTTAACGAGTCGATCCCGAGTAGCTCACGAGTAGCTCAACTCACTTACACCCCTATTTAAAACTAAAAGAAATTGAATTTTGGGCTAAAAGTGTGAAATTTGTGAAACTTGGAAGCGGCAGGGAGTGGTTAAGTTTAAATTTTCGAAAGGAAATCACAATGGTTTGGCTAGCCGATATGGTTAGGCGCTTGGTTGAAGACTTTGAGGTTCCGGGTTCGATCCCCGACAACCTCAAATTCGTGTGGATATTTTTTAATGTGAAGCGCTGATGCGAGGCTGCTGCGATGCGAGGCCGTAAATCGAAGACTGCAAACTCGGACCGGCCATAAACTCCGAGGCTGCAAGCTCGTACCGCGAACCTTGGGCCGCAAACTCCGGGCCATGAACTCTGAAACCCTAGCCGCCGACCGCAAACTTCGCCACACCCTCACAGGTTTCGACCAAAAACACTGATTTTTCAACTTTGAAGCTCCAAAACTCGATCAAAAACCTTCTTTTATGAAAAACACGAAGAAACCCCCCCCCCCCCCCTTATTTTGTCAGATATCTATCCAAAAACGCAAGAATATTTCAAAAATAAGATCAAATTACGCTCCAAATCTGACAAAATTGACGGATACAACCAAGCTTTGATACCAATTGTAAGTCCCAATTTGCCTGTGTATCAATCAGATCTGTTTGATGGTGCGGAATCCCAATCAAATGGATGATGTCAGTTCAAATATAATAGAAGGAGAAGAAGAATAATATGAATTGATTAGAATGAAGATCCGGATACAAAAGATTCACACACACAAAACTTCTCTCTAGTTTCTCTTTTGGCCATACACTCCTTGTGTTTCATCAATCTCTACTCCTCACCCCTAACACCTATATTTATACAATGGAATATGAGCTAACTGAACATGGGTCGTAAATGGGTTTACGGCCGTAAACACTGACCATAAACTAGACTGTAAGCTCATAAAACATTAGATAAGAATATAAATGCCCAAAAAAGCAAAGTATAAACCATATTTTAACCCAACATACCATCCATGAAATTTCAATAAAATTTATAGCTTTCAAAACAACCCACTTATTAAAGAGGTGTTTACAAAACCGTTGTTTCCAAAACATTTATATAAAACTGGAATCATTTACACATAGTTTTCAAAAACATTCACGTTATCAGAGTATCCCATAAACCATAAGTTCCAAAAACACTAGGATGTGTACGGTCACGCCTTCACCTTGCCTCGATCCACTAAAGTACATGAAACCATAAACAAAAAACTTCAAGCGTGAAGCTTAGTGAGTTCCCCCAATGTACCAATACACAAACAATAGGACTTATACAAAACAACATACTATGGGTCCAATTAACCATCGATTTGGAATGCCCTAGCTTGTTGTGTTACGCAAAAAGAAGAGAAGCCTCAGCCACCAATCAAACATATGTATATATAGAAGATAATCATATAGCAGTCTACATCCAGTCAATAGATCTAACAGATCACTAAGCATATCATCATCGTATCTATTAGGATACCAATCTAACAGATCATAACAACACAAAGCATGTATAACAAGATATCAATCTATGGGGACGACAGTGGTGCCTTCGACCCGCAAGCACAGTGAGTAAAACTCACCTTGTATTGCCGATCACGCAGACGAGCCCTGGCTACTAGCTGCTAGAACCCCAAACTACCACATCAAGACAGCATCCCATCAATAGCTAATTCCATGAATAATCACTAACTGTAGATCTGCTATAACAGATACCAAAATGACAATCCATCAATATCTAGTCACTGACTAATATCATGATTCCAATTCAGGGTAAAAGACCTTTTTACCCTTCCTTAAGCATGGTCCAAGGCTAAAGCCCAAACTAGATCAAAAGTCTGATTTTGGCTAATATCAAAATAAAGTCCATAAGTCTGATTTTGGCTCAATATCAAAATAAATTCCATAAGTATGATTTTGGCCCAATTTTCCAAATTAGGCTAATTCCTTTCATGGCCTTCACCCAAGAAGATAAGTAAGCCAAAAGCCCAACCATAAAATTCCAGACGACCCAACCTAGCCCAATGCAAACCAACCCTAAATCTTGATCCAAAAGGCCCAACTTACTTCAAGGTCCACACTTGGAACAATTTTCCAAATTGGGCCAACATCCTTATTGGGCCTTATCCAAAGGTCTGATCCTCTTATTAGCCCAAAACACACTTATCCAGTTAGTCCGTCGGGGCCCAAGTATTAAAGCCCAATATATGGCCCAATACCAGAAGCCTATGTCTGAAATCCAAACAGAGGACGTACGCGGGGCGTACCCCTTCAGGATGTTGGGCGTACTTTGCCTCGCATTAACCACCATCAGGGTGGTCGACTTCGTACCTGGGGGGTACAATAACTTACACGGGGCGTACCCTCTCAAAGACCAAAAGGATGATAAGTGCTTAATAGCTTAATCACTTAAGCCTAAACATCAGATCCATGGTCCAAATGCACATTAGAGTCATAAAGTCTCAAACTTTATGACTTTAGACGTCCATAAGATCTTAATACAAGGTCTTCATCCACTAAGACCTTTCTACCAAATACATGGGACACGTCTAACTGTTGGAACCTTATTTTTATACCTTAGGATCCAACCTAAGGTCTGAAAGGATAGCTCAACACATCCAAAACAAATCATGTACAAAATTAGGACTTCTGGGACGAGAAGAACACCAAAAAGCAACCAAAGCAAGATCTAAACAATCCAAGCATAAAGGTAGAAGCTTTATACCTTCTAAAGCTTCCCAAGAAGATGATAATCTCATATCTACAAGCTTGTTTCCTTCCTTGACCCCTTTGATGCATTAACTTCTCCTTTGGGCACACAAAACCACACTACAAGCTCAAGATGCTCACTATGGGGTTTAGGGTTCACTCAAAATGGCTAAGGGACTTAGAGGCTGAAAGAGTGAGTCAAAATGACCCAAAAGAACGCTTAAATAACCCTACAAACACTGAAGGTTAGGCTTTCACCATGACACACATATGCCCTGTGTACATATATGTACACCCAACGTACTAGGCGCGCTATAGTACGCCTAGCGTACTCATATATATGCCCAACATACGACTCATGCTCTATAAGGTACTTCTTTTCCACTAGGGATTCCCATGGCCACTTCATTCAATTCCAAGGACCAAAAGTGGCATAAATAAAACCCTAGGGTAGGATTTGAAATTACTTGAAAACTAGGGTGTTACACTAAGTCAACCCACTAGCTTACCATTTTTTTTAACACAATGACATTAAATGATCCAGGCAGAAATGATTGGTACATGGACACTGGCGCAATTCACCACTTTCATGGAATTGAAACTAGTACATGTATACTTAATATCGATCTTAAAACTCATAATTCTCATTTGGTTTTAGTTGGTAATGGGTCTTTGCATTCCTGTGAAAATAACTGGACACACCTCCGTTCTGCTTAAAAATTCTTTTCGTGCCTTACATCTTAATAATATTCTTATCACCCTAACATCCTTAAAATTCTCATTTATGTTCATGAATTCGCTAAAAAGAATTTTCTATTGAATTTGATGAGTTTGGGTTTACTAGTCAAGGATTTCAAGAAACGATGCCATCTAATCCGATGCAACAATGATGGTCCGTTGTATCCGGTCATTCCATCTACTCCCTAAGTGCACGTTTATTTTTGTCCATCTATTTGACATCAATGCTTAGGACACACCAGAGAATAAGTTTTGAAGTCTTTAGCATTAAATAAAATTGTTTCATTTAACATTAATTAATTTCATAAACTTTGTCGATCATGTAAGCTTGGCAAGCATACAAAGCTTTAGTTTCTTATTTATGATTCTAATGTTTCACATGATTTTGAAATAACTCATTATGATATATGGACTTCTCCTATTGTCAGCGTCAGTGTATTTCGGTATTTTTTCATATTTCTAGATCATTACACTCATTGTCTTTGGTTTTTCTCGTTAAAACAAAAATTCGAGGTTTTTGTCAAATTTATTTAATTGTTCCAATTTATCAAAATGCAATTTAACATAACCATATAATATGTTCAATGTTATAATTGGGGTAAGTACAAAATAACCCTCAATTCCATAATATTTTTATACTTACAAAATTCAATTTTGATTTTCATGTCCTCACACCACCTAACAAAACGGTAAGTTCGAACACATGCTTCGTACAATGAAGAGCATAGTGTGCACCCTCTTATTTCACTCTCACATCCTACCAACATATTGGACGGAAGCTCTTAATATGGCACCTCATATCCTTAACATATTACCCTCTACTTCCATTCAAAACGAAACCCTTACTTCCGTATTTTTCAAAAACCACCCTACATACACTCATCTACACACCTTTTCTTGTTTATGCTTTCCTCACATTAGTGCTTCTTAGAAATTAGAACCATGAACCATCCCTTTCAATTTGTTAGTATACCGTTCTCATCTCGACACGTCTTCCTTGATGAATCGGTCTTCCCATTCGAATTAGTCACACCGACTGAACCCCCTTCTTACTCATTACTTGATGACTACTCTAATCCATATCCCATGTTTCGAGATATTCTTGAGTTCAGTTTGACTCCATCACCATCACCCACCTCTAATCCCTCAACCACCACCCAAAATACCCTTCCATATACACCCACTTCTCCATATCAACCTATTCACCACATGACCACACATGCTCACAATGGCATTGTTAGACCCATTGATCATCTAAATCTTCATAATTTCTCTGTTTCTCTTATCCCCCACTCTTGCTTATAGGATATGATGGACCCTACTGGCGAAAAACCATATATAAGGAATATCAGGCTCTTATCTACAATGGAACATGGAACCTTTTTTTGAGTCCCCCTAGGGTCAATGTGGTTCGATCTATGTGGCTTTTCACCACAAACATCATGCAGGCGATTCTCTTGCTCACTATAAAGCTCGATTAGTGGCCAATGGTCATAGTCAAACTGACTACTATACCTTTAGGCCGATTGTCAAACTGACTACTATACCTTTAGGCCGATTGTCAAACTGACTACTATTAGCCCATTCTCCAGGTTGATGTGAATAATGAATTTCTTTATAGGCATCTTCAAGAGACTATGTATATGCACCAACCCCTAAGATTTTGTGACTCTTAGTTTCTCGACCACGGATGTCACCTACAACGATCTTTATATTACCTCAAGCAAGCCCTACGAGCCTGGTATAATCATTTATCCTAATATGCTACTCAGATTATTTTTAAGAACATTTGATCAAGCTCTTCTTTATTTATAAATCACTCAAATGATTCCACTATATATCTTATTATGTATGGTATGTGGATGAGATTATCCTGACGGCATCCTCCATTGAACTTATCCAACATATCATATCTCAACTCTAACAAGAGTTTTCTATGACAAATCTTGGTGAAATGAACTTTTTTTAGGTATTTATGCAGTTTGTACTTCCACAAGGTTATTCCTTTCAGAATAGAAATAGGCAGTTGAGATTTACGAGTGACAAAAAACGCTCAACTACAATTCTTCTTGAACACCAACATTATCTGATGTAAAAATTAGACGCCACAGCTAAACCTGTTGATGATACATCCTTGTTCCATATTCTAGTTGGCGCCCTATGGTAGCTGATATTTACTAGATTTGATGTTACATTTGCGGTTCAACAACTTTTTCTATATACATGATCCTTTAGAACCGCACTTACATGCTCTCAAACATGTTCTTCAGTAAATTCAAGACACTCTATCTCTTGGTCAACAGATTCACACATCTTGTTCATCTGATCTCATTGCTTATTCAAAAGCCGACTGGTAAATAGGGGGGGGGATGCTCAACCACTAGGAGATCTACATATGGATATTGTGGTTTGTTAGGGGACAACCTGCTCTCAAGGCCCTCCAAATTTTAGGGTATTAAATCACATTCTAGTATGGAAGTAGAGTATCGTAGGGTTAAAAATGCAATAGAAGAAGGAAGTTGGCTTCGCAATCTCCTTTGGGAACTTTATTGTCCAAAGAATAAGGAAACTATAGTTTATTGTGATAACATCAGTGCAGTTTACATGTCAACTAATCCAGTTCAACACCATCTTACCAAAAACAAGAGATCGATATTCATTTTTGTTCGCTAAAAAGTTCCTAAGGACCTTGTTTGACTTCTTGACATTCCTTCGAGTTTCCAGTATGTATACATCTTCACGAAGGGTTGTAGTGCCCGAGTTCCCAGGAATGAAATTTATCTATTATCCTATTTAATTAAACTAAGAGGTGATGAAGGGGTTTGTGAGTATGGTGGGCGTACATTAGGTACACACAACGTACTCCTTGCATGTGCATCATCGGGGTGATCCCGTCGTACAATGGGCGTACCCATGCGTACACTGGGCATACTCAGGCCAGGGGCAAACACTAATTTCGTGGTCTATTATGATGTGTCGATTAACGGTTTGGGTGCAATTTTGCTGAAGAGGGGTCGTGTTATTGCTTACGCTTCTAGGCAGCGGAAACTTTATGATGCGAACTACCCTACACATGATTTAGAGTTGGGGGTTGTGGTTTTTGCCCTCAAGATTTGGCGATACTACCTCTATTGGGTCCGTTGTACTATTTACATGGATTACCCATATCTGAATGTGAGACAATGTCGGTGATTGGACGTGGTGAAGGATTATGATTGTGAGATCCTTTACCATCCAAGAAAGTCCAATGTGGTCGTCGTTGATCTCAGCCGCAAGGCGGTCACAACTCCGATCAGGGATATCTGGATGAGGATGACAATGATTACTCTACTCTTGGAGCTTATTTGGGAGGCACAAGTCGAGGCTATGAAGGAAGAGCACTGAAAGGGTAGTGTATAGTAGGTCAGGTGTCTTCCTTCGATTATGATAGCCGGGTTTTATTGAATCTCCATTGGAGAGTGTCGTTTCCTTATTGGGGAGTTGCGTGTCAAGTTCTGATGGAGGAGGCACACAAATTGAGGTTCTCCATTCATCACGACAAGATATAGCCATTAGACATACCTGTTTGGAAGTAGGAAGAGATTACCATGGATTTCATTACAAAGTTGCCTCAGAAAACACGCGGCGTGGATTCGATTTGTGTCATCATGGATCGATTAACCAAGACCGCACACTTTATCTAGATTTAGGAGAGTATCTCCATGGAGAAATTTGCTGATATATATATATATATATATATATATATATATATATATATATATATATATATATATCAGGGAGGTTGTATCACGACATGGAGTGTCGGTTTTAGTAGTATCAGACAGGGATGTGCAGTTCACTTCCTGGTTTTGGAAGAGTTTTCACGAGGAGTTGGGTACCCATCTACATTTCAGCATGACCTTTCACCTACAGATGGATGGTCAGAGCGAGCGGACCCTCTAGACATTGGAGGATATGTTGTGGCCATGTGTTCTGGACTTTGGCGGTAGCTAGGATACGTATCTTCTGTTAGTGGAATTTTTGTATAACAATAGCTACCATGCCAACATTGATCGACCTCCTTTTGATATGCTCTACGGGAGGAAATGCAAGACCCTCGTATGTTGGGACGACGTTGATCAGTGAGTCATGGGAGTACCGAAGTGGTACTCAAGATCGCCGAGTGGATTCAACATGTTTGGAGTAGACTTTAGAAAGCTCAGAGTTGGTAGAAAAGCCATGCCGACAAGTGCCAATCAGACCTGTAGTTTCAAGTTAGGGATATGGTTCTTCTGAAGGTGTCACCTTGGAAAGGTGTCATCCGATTTAGGAAACGGGGACCCAGGTATATCGGTCCTTTTTGGGTTATAGCTCGGGTAGGAAGGGTAGCGTATCGGTTGCATATTCCAAAGAAAATCAGTCATATTCACCATATGTTTCATGTCTCTCAGCTGTAGAAGTGTTGGGTTGATGATTCCATAGTGGTTCCATTTGAGGATATTCAAGTGGACGATCGCCTAAACTACATTGAGAGGCTGGTAGTGATCCTCGACTGGAAGATGAAGACCTTGAGGAACAAGGTTCTTGAGTTGGTAAAGATGCAGTGGCAGCACCGCAAGGGTTCAGAATGGACATGGGAGCTGAAGGACGAGATGAGGGAGTATTACCAAAGTTATTTTTGACATCGGACTTCAAGGATGAAGTCTGATTCAAGTGGGGAAGAATTGTAGCAACCTAGTCACCAGTTATGAAATTAATGTATAATCCTATTTAATTAAACTAAAAGGTAGTGAAGGGGTTCATGAGTACATTGGGCATATAATAGGTACACATGGTGCACTCCTTGCATGTGCATCATCGGGGTGATCCCAACATACGTTAGGCATACCCATACGTATGTTGGGCGTAATCAAGCAATGGGGAACCCCTAATATTTAGGTTTTGCACCGTATTTAAGGTCCTTAATTTCTTCAAGTACATCACCCTTTCAGCCTTCGATGCCTTTTAGTGCTAATCTTGAAACCTTAGACATCTTAAGTGCCTTTTTGAGCTTATATTGAGCGTTTGGGTGTTCTTTGGTGCTTTTGACGAAGAAGGAAGTTTGAGAAGAAGGAGCTTGTAGATCTAGAGTTTGTGTATCATTTCTAGCCTATTGAAGTTATAAAGTTTGAAACTTGTCCATTCTAAGCTTAGATATAGACTTAGGGAAGATTTTAGCATCTTTTGGTCCCATAAGTTTGTCTTTTGGAGTATGGGATACTCCATGCCATTTGAGTTGTCCTTCTGGACTCTTAGGAGTGCATGGATTCATAAAAAGGTTAAGACTCAATCATGCATGTGTTACTGACCACCTAAGTGAGTTACAGGGCTTAATTTAGGGGTTTGAGTCCCGTTAAGGCATGCAAGTGAATAAAGTTTACAACTTTATGGCTTCAAACTCTATTATGAGCGTGGATCTAACTTTTAGATGTTAGGGATTAACGAAGTAAGACTTGGGTGCAAGTTTGGGTTGACTGGATAGTACGCTGGGCGTACTCCACATTACGTTGCATGTATTGGGCCAATACCCCAATCTTGGATCGTTATCAGTGTACGTTGGGTGTACGAGCCATGTACGTCGCGTTTATGCGATCTATGGAATTAGAAGATTTTTGGGCTCAAGTATTTTTGGGATTTTGACTTGTTTAGCTTTAGGCTGTAACATTGTATGTCGAAGGCACCAATGCTAGCCCACTAGTTAATTATGTAGTGTGATGATTGACTTTATGACAACTGTCAGTTATGCCTATATTTGCTTGATGACTCTATGATTCTTTGTTACGATATTATATGTTAGTGGTTAGGGTGAAGTAGACCTAGTATCCGATTAAAATAGATCGAAGAGGATTGCAAGCAACGATATATGCTTGACAGTATCTGATTGAAATAGACCGAAGGAGATTGCAAGCACCCATATATGCTTGATATTATCTGGTTGAAATAGACCGAAGGGGAGTCCAAGCACCTATATATGATTGGTTGTATGTTTGTATGGTATGTGGTATTTCAGTGGAACTCACTAAGCTTCGTGCTTACAGTTTTAAGTTTATGTTTCAGGTACTTCAGTATGAAGGCGAAGGGCCCGACCTAATCGCACCGCATCACACTATGATTTCTGCATTTCGACATTTTGGGATTTTGTACTATGATAATATATTATCATGATACACTTTTGACTGATTTGATATGAGTATCATATGTTTTGAATGAACTTAATTCTTTTTATTTGTATTTCGGGATGTTACAAGGGCCTTCCGACATTGCTTTTTCATGATCTCAGACATAGTTTGAGTGTTTACAAACCCTCCACTCAAACTAACAGCATGAAGGGAGGGGTGTTAGTGTGTTTTCATTTCAGGTTGTTATTGTTTGTATAGTCCATATATGTTAGTCATGTTAGGCCCAAGGCCCTATACGTGTTGCATATGTACTCTGTTCATAATGAGAGGGAAAGGAAATCATTTTCCCTGAATGATTTGTTGTTTTTTCTTGATTTCTAATAGGAGTAGGAAAACTAAGATTAATTGGGTTGTTTGGATTTAAAACCCAACTTTATATTGTACTTATAAGTAACATTTTTTTATCTTCTAGCTCCTTGCTAGTTTTTTTTTTTTTTTTTTTTTTTTTTTTTAATAAAACAACTCAAATTGTCTTGATTTATATATTTTAATATATTTCCCTTAAAAAGCATAATATTCATGTTTCAACTTGAAAATAAAACTTTGTATAAAGTATTATTCACACAATCAATGAGTTTGTATGGTGTGAATAGTACTTAAACTTACAATTTTTGACGTTCGGTATATAAAGCATTATAATTAATGAAGACAATATTCTCAAACTTTTATATAACTCCACATATAAATTTTGGAGAAAATCAGAAACTTCTTTTGTATGGTGTGTGACCATCCAACTGCTTAGTAGTTAAATTTTGCTCCTAAAATATAAGTGTTTTGCAATTTAGTAGATAAACATGGAAATATTATTCACAAAGACTTCTCTTTTTTTTTATAGTATAATATAGGTTATAAAAATGTAGATATTGATAAAGAAAAAAACATTAGAATCGTATCACAAGTGATGCATAATCTTCAGTTGAAGATCTTATTTTCCACCATGTTTTCTGAAAAAACTTGTGGTATCAGCATCCGATTTTGGTAACTCTCCGAAGGTTCATTCATAATGGAATTCTCGAGTGCTTCTTCATCTACTAAATATGGCACAACATATTTTTTCATATCATCATCTGAAATTTCAAGATGTCCTCCTGTAACTGTTACAAATTTGACCCTCCCAGACTCGTCCAATGTCCTCAACCCGATCCAATCTTCAATATATAGTCTTGTCTATACATACATAAATATAGTTAGTATTTCACAAACAAATTAAGTGGACTTCTACCATTAAACCCATGGATGCATGATTCGTATCATAAATGAAATTGAAGAAATTTAAAGAAGGGTATTATATTGTATAACCCATCAATGTATGGTTCGTTGTTTGTAGACATAGGGCATGCTTGGAAAACTAGATTGTAGCTTCTAGCTTATAGCCAGATGTTGGTAGTTGGTAGCTAGAAGCTATAACTTTTATTTGTTATATGAGTATTTGACAAAAATGACTCGAAACATTTGAAATGTGTAAAATTACATAAAAAGATAATTGTTTAAAAAATATAAAAATATTTTGAAGGACAATTATGGAAATTGATTAAAAAAACTCAATTGTTAAACCCTCGTTTGAAGTAAAAGCTAGAAGCTGCCAGACATTCGATGCCCAAGCCCATACATAAGTGAAAATTAATAATCAAGGGAAGTATTGACGATGAGTTATATTGTATAACTCATTGATGCATGGTACAAAAATTTAGATCATTGGATTCGCTAATGAGTAATGTTGTACAACCCATTTTTTAACAATAAATATGATCTAATTCTAAACTACTTCTAATTCTATTTTTGTCTAAGACATTACTTGGAATCTCAACCTCAAGGGGAGAGGGTATACTGTTGGGCTAGAATCTCTTTGGCGTATAACTGATTGATGCAATGTTTGTATTACATAAATGAAAACAAGATTTCGGGATGAATATGTGTTGATGACTTCTAACATACAAGTCATAGATGCATACATATTTACCTCTTGTGCTGGAAGTACTGGCTCCCAGGCTCCATCAGGGAAGTACCCAAACCAAGAAGTTTCTTTTGGTATCAAAACTGAATCTTTATCATCCTGGATCACATTTCAAGAGACAAACAGCGTCAAATTGTTGATTATGCTATAGTGAATTCTACCTTATGTAGTAAAAGTTCTACTTTGCAACCGAAAAAGAGAAGAGATACATAATATTACCATTACAAGCACCAAATTTTTTAAGCTAGTGAACCTTTCTTTGTATGTGGCATTTTTTTCAAACTCGTTATTTAGCTTTGGGAGGAATTTACACCCTTCTCGATACCCATCAAGATCCTAAAAAATGAAATGATGATTTAGTCATTCAAGTTAATATTATGTGATATAGAGATAAATAAGTATTTTACTCACAGTGGGGATCTTGACGTAATTTGATGGGGCAAAGTTTTCCTGTATAGACAATATCAAGTTTCAAGCAAATCCCAAGAAAGAATATGAAATCTTATATGCAAAATAAGAAATTCTTTATCAAATATTTACGAGGATAAACAAATGCATTTATTGTTAAGAGTCTTCAAAGTTTGAAAAGAGTATTTTCGTATTTGAGGTAGACAATCTTATAAGAAATTTGGTCGTGTGAGATTATGCACTTCTTTATTTTTGAAATCTTAATGGCACATAATTTTGAAATCCAAATCTTATACAATATAGGAAAAATGCAATAAATATTAATGCACATTTCAAAATTTCTATAATAGCCATGCACTTTTAGTTTTCCTATTATTACAACATTATACTTTAAAATTATTTCGTATTAGAGCATTACACTTTAGAACACCAACCAATTATAACAGTGGATAGCCTAGTACACTTTAAACCGGTCATCCCAATGATATAGTGTGTATTTTTTTTTTCAAATTCCAATACAAAATGATTTGATAGTAAAATGTTATAATAAGGAGAAATGCAATAATAAAAAAATTGAAAGTAAATTATTGTTTCCTACATTTAGGTTAGGTTAGGAGGAAGATATGAAATTTAACCTGGACAAAATCGCTATAAACCACCAAATCTATCAAATCAGCCAGAAGAGTACACAACAAACCCGACTGCATAATGAAAACAAAATCTTTGTGAACAATATGTTACATTGATTTTTGTGGTCAAATCCAATACAAGTGTATTTCTTGATAATATATTAGACTTACACCACAAAATGGAATTGATGCTTCCCCGGCATGAGGACCTGATAATGATATGTAATTTTTCACCTGTTATAACCAGTTGATACATGGTCACATCATTCGTATCCGTTGATAAATTGGCGAAAAAATGAAACACTTTTTGCACATATAAGAATTGAACGAGGGTAACTTGTTTACGTTACAATGTTACATACACATGTTGGTACTAAAATGAAACATGGTTGTATATTTGGTATAAAAAACCTCTTTTACGCATAAATAAAAAAAACACCAAACATTGTTACATAAATTGCAATTTTTGTCCCAAATATTGGTCTCGATCTCGGTCCAATGCATGCAGAATTATAATCTTACAGTTTTAACACATGTACTCACCGGAGGTGCTCCATCACAAAATTCAAGAACTCCTCGTCCAACCATGTTACCCTACACAATGTCAAAATCACAAACACTTATACATTTTTTACTCGTTTTATTGTTTAGAGTTTCATTTTGATTTGATTTCACCCCTCATATTAAAAAATAAAACCAACAATTTAAAAAAAAAAAAAAAAAAAATTATGGTCACCTCTTACTATCTCGTCACTGCTCTTTTGGGGATGTCATTTTTCCATTAGAATGTCGTTTTTTAAGAAAGGAAATAAATTTTGGTAAGATAGAAGAAATAGCAACATGCTTTTAATTATTTAATTATTTGTTTATTATGACATCCTACTTTCATTAATTTCTATTAAAACATTATAGTTTGAAAAACTACCATTCATAGCATTATCTCAGATAAAAGAGTAAATTACACGAATGGTCCTTATGGTTTGGGGTAATTTGCTCACTTGGTCCGTAACAAATTTTTTTAACTTGGAAGATATCTAATGTTTCTTTTTGTTACGCGATTGGTCCCTACTGTTTGTTTTGGTTACGTGCTTGGTCACCATCTTACCTAAAAAGACTATTATTTAAATAGAGAAAAATGGTAGGGTATGAAAGGTAATGTGAAGGGGTAGGGTTGAGGTGTGTTTATTTAAATAAATTAACAAAATCTATGGTAAAATAGTGTTTTTAGGTAAGACAGAGACTAAGCGTGTAACAAAAACAAACAACAAGGACCTTTCGAGTTAAAAAAACTAAGTTAAGGACCAAACGCACAAATTATCCTAAACCATCGGGACCATTCATGTATTTTACTCCATATAAAAATCAATTTTCATTGCTATAATTAGGAAGATTTTTCAAAATATATTGTCTTAATAAGAAAAAAAATCACAACTACAACATAGGAGTTGTTTCAAAGTGCAATCATATAAAGATTGAACGGGACAATGTTGTACTACAAATAAATAAAAGTAAGATGTTGTAATATAAAAATAAATGGAAGTATGTTGCCATTTATACCATTTATCCCAAAGTCAATAACGAGACAGAAATGTTGTGTTTATGTAAAAAACAAATTAACATACTAATCGTCCTTACTTGGGAAAGTGAAACTATGTTGTAACCTTTACTGAGTTCGCTTATATTCTTCACCTGATATTTACGAAAAGTATATAAAATTAGAAACATGCAAGTTTAAGATGCCTAAAAAGGTAAACAAAAGAAAAGTATTTGTCATTAGTTTCATTACCTTGTCACAAGCAATCTCCGTCTATAATACACAAAATGCAATAAACCCAAGTCAAATTATTTTTGCAAAAACTAGAATGCAAATTGAAATTTTTTTATGACAGTAGATGGTGGATAAATCACCTGTTTGTCAAATGGCATAAACCAAGAATCCAATATTCCATTCCCAATTTCTCTACAAATAATGCACTTTTCAATACAAAGATTAAAAATACACATTTTAATAATGGGTTAAAAGAGGGTATACATGCAATATCCATGACTATTAGACCACTCGCTTAAATGTTCAATGAATTGTTTGAGTCCTTCATTGTTGCAACTATCCGCAATGCCTATAAACAAATATACATGCACAAAGTAGAAACTTAGAAAAAAAAATCTATAACTATAAGCCATATATGCAATAAACAACAATGAACTTTCAATTTATTTATTCTAACATCCTACTTCTATTTTCCATATCATAACTTTGTAAATTGAAAATCTAACAATCATAATAATCTCAACCAAATACAAAGTAGTTTTCAATTTTCAGTAGATTTTTTAAAGTACAATACATTAATAAGATAAAGAAATTGGAAGTAAATTTTTTTGATAGAAACAAACAGAAGTAGAACATTATAATACACCAATAAATATTCTTGCATTTAGTTTTAACTATAAATAGTTCAACAAAACATATGGAAAACATGAAAGCTTCCCCCAATAAACTAAGTATGAGGTCACATTAAACATTTATAAAATCAACTAACTATCTATAGCCTTATATCATAAATCACTACGAAAAGACACATTCAAACATTCCCTACATAACAAGATTCTATGTCTAAACATTGGTACTTTTTTAGAACATATTACACACCACCCTTCTCCTACATTTACACCTTACATATCAAACGAGATTTTAACCATCAACCTTTGGTTGATGGGAACCTCTCATTCTCGATAATGTTAAGCCAAATGCCCTTTTTTCAAAACATGACAACGATATATATATATATATATATATATATATATATATATATATATATATATATATATATATATATATATATATATATATATATATATATATATATATATATATATGAAAAGTGAATATGTGGTTGTTATGTACCTAAGCTTAGATATACAATCTTTTAAACAATGTAGTTTAAATAAAACAAATTAAATTTCATTTTCTTTAAATTTTGTTTTAATATAATATCATTGAATTAAGTTAAACTATAGAATGAAAAAGATTAATTATATATCTTTTTAATTGCAAAAAGTCATTTAAATTTGTAGGGGAAATAAAAAGATAATATTTTTTTAACAAAGATAACTCAAAACGTTTTTTCCTTTAATTGAAAATTATATCTATCTTTATTCTATTATATTTCATTTTTATTTTAGTAGGGTTACTTAAATCGTCATGGCTTTTAATGTTATATATATATATATATATATATATATATATATATATATATATATATATATATATATATATATATATATATATATAGGGTTAGGTTCATGTGAGACGGCCTAATTTTGTGAGACCGTGAGACGTATTTTTTTATTTTTTTTAGTTAATTCAAGTTCCAAAAATAATATTTAAAAAAAGAATTTTTTGATTTTTCCATTTATTTTGCATTTTAAAATTATTTTTAGATTATGTACAGTGTAATATTCTATTTAGAATATTTCACGTATTTTAAAAAAAAAAATAGAAAATTTTTTTATTTTTTTTTTAATTTTTTTAGTTAATTCAAGTTCCGAAAATAATATTTAAAAAAAGAATTTATAGATTTTTCCATTTATTTTGCATTTTAAAATTATTTTTTAGAATATGTTAGTGTAATATTCTATTTAGAATATTTTACGTATTTTTAAAAAAAAAACAAAAACGAGATTTTTTTTTTATTTTTTATTTTTTTTTTTAAATTTTTTTTAGTTAATTCAAGTTCCTAAAATAATGTTTAAAAAAAGAATTTTTGGATTTTTCCATTTATTTTGTATTTTAAAATTATTTTTAGATTTGGTCTCACGGTCTCACAAAATTAGAATGGTTTCAAATGAACCTGAACATATATATATATATATATATATATATATATATATATATATATATAGATATATATATATATATATATATATATATATATATATATATATATATATATATATATATATATATATATATATATATATATATTAACGACAGTCAACGGAATTAGCTTCTAACTTCATAATTGATACAAAGAAGGAATTTTATGAAAGCAATACATGAAATTATTTTTTGATTTGAGAAGCATGCATATTTAAAATTTCGGACGCAAAAGTGTACTGCATTTATACATACTTCAATCATTTAAAAAATCTCAAACCTCATTTAAAAATTTTCAAATATCATTCATTCATATTATATATATATATATATATATATATATATATATATATATATATATATATATATATATATATATATATATATATATATGTTAGGTTCATATGACACCATCACATTTTGTGAGATATGAGGATTTCAATCCTAGTCATTGATTTGGAGATACAATAATTATTTTTAAAATGCAAAATAAATAAATTTTTTTAAATTTAAAATAATATAATGAGTAATCAAAAGTCTTGCAATGGTAGAAAATCTCCTTAAAAAGGTTTGGTGACATTGATACCATACACGTACTCACACGAATGCTAGAAGCAAAGTAATGGATAATTACTTGTATAAGTAATAAACTTTTGTAACGGTATATATTTAATTATTAATTTTTTTTGGGATCTATATTCTAACTTGTTTAAATTGTTAAAAAAACAATATGAGTGGATAAAAACCCCATAACTTACTTTCCTACAATAAACAATAAAAATACAAAAGCAGTAGAACAAGTCAAGGGTTTTTAATAAGATCGGCCGACTAAGGTCCATGAAACTCCAAATCGGATTATGCAATATATTGGAATAGAAACACTTACCGTGAAAAACAACAAAAGGAGTAGAATGTGTGATTATGGGAAGCGAAGTGAAGATGATAAAGAATCTTATTAGTGCAGCAGAAGCCATAAAAGGAAACTTTAAGAGGAGTAAGAACGATCAAAAGGTTAGAAACACAACTAATCTGGGGCGGTGAGGATGCAAGTGTAGGTCGATTTCACTTAACAAATATTGAAGCTCATTTTGAAGTTGATAGTTTTTATTAGACGAATTCTGGTCCTACTTAGTTTTTGTTGTTTTCGCAAAAGGGAAATGTAAGGATCAATAATGTATTAAACGAGGTTCATGCGTAAAGGAATGTAAAACAATTTTTTGATTTTAATAAGGGCAATTGATGTAATATTGTTTAAACCATGCAAAGTGTATATATATATATATATATATATATATATATATATATATATATATATATATATATATATATATATATATATATATATATATATATATATATATATATATATATATATATGTGTGTGTGTGTTAAGGAGAACCATAGAATAGTGAACTCATGGTACTTTAGGTAGGAATGATCCTCCATGTATGTTAGTGTGTTCACTTCTATCCATTTTATGTTTTAGATCCTTTTGTGTCGATATCTATATTGTTGGTAACACGTGTTTGCTTGACCGCTTTCTCTTCCAATCATATTTGGATTTGTGAACATGGTCACCGCCCCAACCTTCTCTTATCTCTCTAGAATCGTAATCAATAACCAATCTTTCCAGAAAAACCTACTCCTCCACCTTCTCTCTTTCGTTTTGTCTCCATCCATCACCGCTCCCTCCACCAATACTTTTCTTCTGCTTTCGATTGTTTATTCCTGTCTTCTGTCTATACCGCCACCAGCAACCCACTGTCGGTGCATCGCCTGCGATACATCCCCTAATGCACCACCATCGACTCCCCTTTCTGTCACGGACCATCGGCTTCGTCGATACCAGATGATCACAATCTCATACCTCCAACTACTCGCCACTATTTACCCCCACCAGCACAGCTATAGAAAAGCTGAAATTCGAGGGTTTCGAGTATGGTTACTTCGTCATTGGGTCTTAGGTGTAATTCCCTACGGAATATGATTGGGATATGGTTACGTAACCATTCTTGTTGAAATTGAAGGGCATACTAATGAAGTACGGCATTTCTTGAGTAATTCCCTACGGAAGATGTGTAATTTTGTTTTATTTCCTCTTTATATTATCTATTACTCACATTGTACAACAATTTGACCATTTTGCCCCTATGGATGCACAGTGATATTAACATCTCAAAATTCTTACAATTGATTCCATTTTCTCTCATTTTTATATACATTTATAATTCAATCACATATTATCTAATACATGTTGTCTTTTTATTTCAGCGTGGATGACAGTCCATGGGATGGGCGTAACATCATTTTCTTTCCTCTACAATAATTAGAGGAGTATTCTAATAAGGCACCAACTGTGAGATTTGTATGTTGTCTGTTCCACCCAAATAGTAAGTACAACCATAACTCTATACGAAACAATTTATTATTTTTATGTAGTGTGTTTGGACAATTTGCAAAATCAATGGAGTCCTATTTATGATGTTGCTTTTATTCTCACCTCCATCCAGGTAGCTTTCAATGATTTTTTTTTCCTACATTATATTAATGATATACTCATGGGTTGTGTGTATAGAAATGGAAATTGATTTATTAATTCATAGAAAGTAACTTTCTATGAATTCTTTTATCAATTCCCAAATATAAAATGGTTAAAAAGTTGAAATTTTATAATTTTAAAATTAAAAAAATTACCCAAAATATTAGGGTTTTTTCTTTCTTTTACTCTTTTTTTTACTACAATTTGTCCATAGTATGATGTTATTTTATCTTATAAAAAATAAAAATAAATAAATAATATTAACAATACAAATTTATCTTTTATTAGTAGATAAAGAAACAAACATACAGATTCCTTGCCATGAAACCTCAAACCGAAAGGAAGTTGGGGGCAAAATGGTCTTTACAACTTAGTGACAAGAGAAGCTGACCTAGCACAAGCTGTTGGACTGATTATTTTATAATTTTATTCCATTGTTATTCCTTTTGTTATACATATATTTTAGCAAAAGGGTGATTAGATTCATTCATTGATCGAGGGTTTTAATAACAATATAATACATACAAGTAATAAAGTAAGCAAGGCTCCATAGATACAAAGGTTGGTCACACCATCGAAATTGCAAAGAAAGAGGTCAATATTTGTTGATAATAAAAAGAGGATTGGAAAGGCCAAATCGAAGCCTTCACAATACCATCTATTGCTGCATAAACACCTTCATATGCATGGATACTATTTAAGAGTGTTTGATCCTAACATAACATTTTGTTATATAACTGAGTTTTCTATTCAGTTTTTAGTTAAGATTATATGTCCAACAGTGGATAACATGTTGTATTCTTGAATCTCCTTCAAGAACGAGTCTCATAAACACTTAATCAGAGTCAACACCAACAATTCCTTTTCCATCCCCTTCCTCTTTTCTGTTTAAAAACCAAACCGCATTATATAGTTAACTCGTTGATAGAAAATTAATATTTTGTACAAAATTCATACTCAAGCCATCACATTCTGCAAACAAATTGTCCATGCAACAATATCTACATAAGACATACCAAATTACCATGTAATCCTCTCTATCGATAAAAGGCACAAAGTTACCAAAATGATCGGAACTATCAACATCCATCCCCGCAAAGCGGGGCTCGTCTGTTGGTATAATCCAGAAAGTTTGGGGACAATTTATGTTTGTTTTTCATTTATATCTTTTTCCAGTATTCACGTAAGAAGTTGTCAAAGGCCATGTTGGTCATTTTCCCTTTTCTTTAGGAAGTAGCAATTAAGTGGTTTAGTGGTTCCACATTTCTAGCTTATTGATAGGATAAATAGATTGTAACGTCTTTGTTTTTGAAGAAGTGAGAAAGCCCAGAAAATTGCTCCATCTCGTCTTGTACTTTGCTCTCTCTAATCCTCTCCATTTTCTGCTCTGTTTTAGCTGTGTGCAACAAGGCCTGCAACAATACTTGGTATCAGAGCAAAATCTGGTATATGCCCAAGTATCAACCACGAGTGACAGAGATGACAGGAAACAACAATGACAAAGATGGTTCTATCACCTTACACTACCCCATGCTCTCAAGAAGTAATTATGCTGCTTGGGCAATCAAAATGAAAGTTTTCATGCAGGCTCAAGGTGTTTGGGAGGTAGTAGAACCAAGAACAGCCAATACAGTCGTTGAAGTCCGGAAAGATAAGATGGCAATGGCAGCTATCTACCAGGGTATTCCAGAAGATATGCTCCTATCGTTGGCAGAAAAGCAGACAGCAAAGGAGGCATGGGAAACTCTGAAAACGATGTATCTAGGGGCTGATCGGGTGAAGACGGCTAGGGTTCAGACGTTGAAGACTGAACTTGAAATGATGAGCATGAAGGATTCAGAAACAGTAGACGAGTTTGTTGCCAAAGTCACGAACATAGTCAACAATGTTCGTGCCTTAGGAGAAACAATAGGAGATACATATGTGGTCAAGAAGTTGCTTCGGGAAGTACCTAACAAGTTTGTGCAAATCGCATCCACCATAGAACAATTTGCAGATCTAGAAACTATGACAGTTGAAGAGGTCATAGGGAGACTAAAAGCACATGAGGAACGGGTGCGAGGTCAAAGCGACTCCAATGAAGGAAAGTTACTCTTGACACATCAGGAGTGGCTTGATAAAACAAAGAAGAAGAAGGATGAAAGCCAGAAATCATCACAGCGGGACTCCAGGCAACACAATCCCGGTTCACGTGGTCGTGGGAGAGGCCGGGGGAGAGGAAACTCAAACTGTGGGGGTCACCGTGGTGGAGGTTCACAGTCGAGTCGCGATGGAGGACGGAACACAACAAGCCGAGACAAAAGTACATTGGTGTGCTACAACTGCCAAGAACAAGGGCACTATGCATCTGAGTGCAAAAACCCACGCAAGAAGAGATACCAAGAAGCCAATCTGATGCAGGGAAACGATGATCAAGAACCCGCTTTATTGTTATCTGCATATAGTAAGGGTGAAGTGCATGAGGAGGTGTATTTGAATGAAAAGCGGGTGACTCCAAAACTGAGAACAAATGGTGATAAAGCTGCAGAATCCAAGATATGGTACTTAGATAATGGGGCCAGCAATCACATGACAGGAGAAGAAGGAAAATTTCGTGAGATAAACAAGTTGATAAAGGGATACGTTCGTTTTGGAGATGGCTCAAGGGTAAGGATCGAGGGTAAAGGGTCGATTCTCTTCCAATGCAAGAATGGAGAACAAAGGTTGCTGAGTGAAGTATACTATATCCCAAGCCTATGCAACAATATCATAAGCTTGGGTCAACTGGCGGAAATCGGTGACAGAATAGTGATGCTTGGGTCATTCTTATGGATCCATGATCATACTGGTAGATTACTCATGAAATTAAAGAGATCAGAAAACAGGTTATACAAGATTGCATTGGAAGAAGTAAAGGCAACATGCTTGTTAGGAGAAGGAAGGGAGCAAGATTGGTTATGGCATGGGAGACTAGGGCATGTAAACTTCAATGCTCTTAAACTAATGTCAAAGAATGGTGTGGTCCATGGGTTGCCCCAAATCATCAATCCATCTCGTCCGTGCGAATGGTGCTTGGCTGGAAAACAAGCACGGACGCCATACCCCCTGCAAGCCTCGTACAAAGCAAGCAAGAAACTCGAGCTGGTTCACGGAGATCTCTGTGGCCCCATCATACCTGCAACGCCATCAGGGAATAGGTATTTTCTGCTTCTTGTCGACGACTTTAGTCGTGTGATGTGGATATACCTGATGAAGACAAAGGATGAAACCTTTGATATTTTCAAGAAATTTTGGGCCCTAGTCGAGAATGAAACAGGTGAAAGAATAAAAACATTCAGAATTGATCGTGGTGGTGAGTTCACGTCTAAAGACTTTACCATTTATTGCGAGGCAACTGGTCTAAAGAGACACCTCACAGCACCGTTCTCCCCACAACAGAACGGGGTGGTAGAGAGAAGAAACAGGACGGTGGTTGAAATGGCAAGAACAATGCTGAAACACATGAGAGTTCCTGAAACCTTGTGGGGGGAAGCCATGAGGCACGCGGTCTATGTATTGAACCGTGTGACAACCAAAGCCTTGAAAGAGAAGACGCCATATGAAGCATGGGTTGGAAGAATACCAAATCTGGAGCACTTATGGGTATTGTTAAAGATCATCACTAGCCCAATAAAACAAATATTATTTAGAAGACTTTAGCTTGTTCTAGAATGCTCTAGAAGATTCTAGAACATTATGGAAGACTATGGAAGACTCTGGAATATACCGGAAGAGTCTAGAATACTCTAGAACGACATGGAAGACCCTGGAAGGATATGGATCATTCTAGAAGACACTGGAACAACCTAGACCTCTCCAGAACATGGTAGAACGTTCTAGAAACATATGGAAGCATGTAGAGTATGTTAGATAGTTCTAGAGTTATCTAGTATGTAGTAAGTGTATGCTAGTATCTAGAACCTTCCTAAGAGGCCTATAAATAGGTATGGAGCTCATTTGCTCCAAACCATCCAAGAAAGCCTCAAAGAAAGCAAAGTGTGTAGTAGTCTCACAAAGTGTAAGTTCTTCTTAAGTGTCATAATAAAAGTCTTGTTGTTTCCCATATAAAAGAGTCGTGTTCAACAATCTGGTATCAGAGCAAGGTTTCTTGATAGTGAGAACGAGTGATTCTCGTTGTATCGTGAGTAGTTTGTGACTCTGCAAGTTTAGTGTCGAAACTAGCTTGTTTGGTATTACCGAGGTACTGCCAACACGATGGGTGATCTCCAAGTCGTCGGAGGAATCAAGAAACTCAACAACAACAACTACAAAACGTGGGAAACATGTATGAAGTCCTACTTACAAGGACAAGATCTATGGGAGGTCGTTGGTGGAAGCGAAACTACGCCACCAGAGGAAGACGTTAATGGTGCTTTGCGCAAATGGAAAATCAAAGCAGGCAAAGCAATGTTTGCCTTGAAGACCACAATCGAAGAAGAGATGTTGGAGCATATTCGGGATGAGAACACCCCGAAAGAAGCTTGGGACACGTTTGTGATGCTTTTCTCAAAGAAGAATGATACGAGACTACAACTTTTGGAGAACGAGCTATTATCAATCTCACAACGTGACATGACGATTGCTCAATATTTCCACAAGGTCAAGTCGATATGTCGGGAGATTACCGAACTAGATTCGCAATCCGTCATTGCAGAAGCTCGAATGAAAAGGATCATTATCCATGGACTCAGGCCAGAATATAGAAGCTTCATTACTGCTGTACAAGGATGGCCCGTTCAACCATCACTAGTAGAGTTTGAGAATTTACTGGCCAGCCAAGAAGCTATGGCTAAGCAAATGGGAGGCATCACGCTGAAGAATGAAGAAGAAGCACTCTACACAAATAAAAGTCGGAGGAATTTCAAGCTACCTTCTAAAGAAGGATACAAAAATGCTGACAAAGGGAAAAGTCAACCAGGAACCTCACAACCATGGAGATCTCAAAAGACCGACAATAAGAGTTCTCGGGGGAGGAGGTTCGAAGGCAACTGCAACAACTATGGAAAGTGGGGCCACATGTCCAAGGATTGTTGGTCAAAGAAAAAGTCTGTGGAAAGCAATGTTGTAACTTCCAAAAAGGAAATAGAGGATGAATGGGATGCTGAGGCATTATGTGCCATAGAAGAAAACGAGTTGGCACTCATGGCAATTATGGGAGAGAGTATCGACTATGAAAATGACTGGATCATTGATTCAGGATGCTCCAATCACATGACTGGCGATCAGAACAAACTACAAGACGTGAAGGAGTACAAAGGGAGTCGCATGGTACTTACAGCCAACAATGCACGACTTCCAATTGCTCAGATTGGAAAAACAACAATCATGCCTGGTAATAAATCTGACATGGTGTCACTACATAATGTCTATCACGTGCCAGGTATGAAGAAGAACTTGTTGTCGGTATCGCAACTAACATCGTCAGGCAACTACGTCTTGTTTGGCCCACAAGATGTGAAGGTCTATCGAGATCTTAAAATATCAGAAACGCCAACAATGGAAGGACGAAGAGTGGAGTCCGTTTATGTGCTCTCCGCAGAGTCTGCCTATGTAGATAAGACTCGTAAGAATGAGACAACAGATCAATGGCATGCTCGGCTGGGACATGTTGGTTATCACAAGTTGAAGGTAATAATGGAGAAATCCATGCTCAATGGCTTACCTCAACTTGAAGTTAAAACAGATGTTGTTTGTGCTGGATGTCAGTATGGTAAAGCTCATCAATTATCATACAAGGAGTCAAATTTTAGAGCAAAGAAGCCACTAGAGTTAATTCACTCAGATGTGTTCGGTCCAGTCAAGCAGACATCAGTTAGCGGGATGCGGTACATGGTGACGTTCATTGATGATTATTCGAGATATGTGTGGGTTTTCTTCATGAAAGAAAAATCTGAAACATTCTCAAAGTTTCTAGAATTCAAGACAACGGTCGAAGGAGAAGTGAGAAAGAAGATTCAGTGTCTACGCTCAGACAATGGAGGAGAATACACCTCGGAAGAATTTAATCGCTATCTGCAAGAATGTGGTATACGTCATCAATTCACATGTGCCAAAACACCTCAACAAAATGGTGTAGCTGAGAGAAAGAATCGGCACCTTGCAGAAATTTGTCGAAGCATGCTACACGCGAAGAATGTCCCAGGAAGATTTTGGGCTGAAGCAATGCAAACTGCTGCCCATGTGATCAATAAACTTCCCCAACCAAGGTTAGGTTTCATCTCACCATTTGAGACACTATGGAACATGAAACCTACTGTTAGCTACTTCCGAGTATTTGGCTGCGTTTGCTACGTATTTGTGCCTAGTCATTTACGTAGCAAGTTTGACAAGAAAGCAGTCAGGTGTATATTTGTTGGATACGACAATCAAAGAAAAGGGTGGAGATGTTGTGATCCAACAAGTGGAAGATGATACACTTCAAGAGATGTGGTGTTCGATGAAGCATCTTCATGGTGGTCCTCAGAGAAGAAAGTACTACCAGACTCGGAAAATATTGAAGAAGTTTTAAAACAAAAGATGGGGGAGCAAACTGCACATATTTGGTCAAGTGTTGATACACCTGATGATCCGAGCGACACTGATGTCATTGAGCAAGAAGTCTCTCAAACAAGTGATGCCGGTGAAAGGGAGCCGCCGCCTCCACAACTTCGAAGGACGGAAAGAATCCGAAAGCCTAATCCCAAGTATGCTAATGCGGCCATTTTAGAAGACGGTGTTAAAGAGCCGGAGACATATGAAGAAGCAATTAAGAATAAAGCTTGGCAGAAGGCGATGGAAGAAGAAGTTACAGCCTTAGAGCAGAATCAAACTTGGGAACTAGTACCAAGACCAAGAGATTTAAAACCCATTTCCTGCAAGTGGGTTTATAAAATAAAGCGTCGCCCAGATGGATCAATTGAGAGATACAAGGCTCGTCTGGTGGCTCGAGGGTTCTCACAACAATATGGATTGGACTATGATGAAACATTTAGTCCAGTGGCGAAGATAACTACTGTACGGGTGTTGTTAGCTCTTGCAGCTAGTAAAGACTGGAAATTATGGCAGATGGATGTGAAGAATGCTTTCTTGCATGGAGAATTAGATCGGGAGATCTACATGAACCAACCAAAGGGATTTGAGGATGCAGTTAATCCCACTCATGTGTGCAAGCTGAGAAAAGCTCTTTACGGATTGAAGCAGGCACCAAGAGCCTGGTATGGTAAGATTGCTGAATTTCTTACCCGAAGTGGTTATTCAGTTGCACATGCAGACTCAAGCCTGTTCGTCAAAGAAAAAGATGGGAAGTTGGCAATTGTGTTGGTTTATGTGGATGACTTGATCATCACCGGGGATGACGAAAGAGAAATCCATCAAACAAGAGAAAATCTATCGGTGCGATTCCAAATGAAAGAGCTGGGGGAGCTTAAACACTTCTTGGGGTTAGAAGTTGATCGTACAAAGGAAGGTTTGTTCCTCTGCCAACAAAAGTATACAAGAGATATACTTCAAAAGTTTGGCATGTTGGAGTGTAAGCCAATATCAACACCAATAGAGCCAAATGCCAAGATATGTGCTCATGAAGGAAAAGAGTTGGACGATGGAACGATGTATCGACAACTAGTAGGTAGTCTTATCTACCTAACTTTATCTCGGCCTGACATTGCTTATGCAGTTGGAGTTATGAGTCGATACATGCAAAGTCCGAAGAAACCTCATTTGGATGCTGCCCGACGGATCTTGAGATATGTCAAAGGTACAATTGACTATGGTCTCTTGTATAAAAGAGGAGAAGACTGCAAGTTGGTTGGATATTGTGATGCTGACTATGCAGGAGACCATGATACCCGAAGATCAACCACTGGGTATGTGTTCAAGCTTGGGTCAGGACCAATATCATGGTGTAGTAAAAGACAACCAACAGTATCATTGTCAACCACGGAAGCGGAGTACAAAGCAGCGGCCGTAGCAGCCCAAGAAAGTACATGGTTGACACTCCTAATGGAGGACTTACATCAAAAAGTTGACTATGCAGTACCACTTCACTGTGACAACCAATCTGCAACTCGGCTGGCAGAAAATCTAGTATTTCATGCTAGAACAAAGCATGTAGAAGTGCATTATCACTTTATCAGAGAAAAAGTCTTGATGGAAGAAATTGAGATGCGGCAGATCAAGACCGATGACCAAATAGCAGACTTGTTCACCAAAGGGCTGAGTATTGGAAAGTGTGAAGGTTTTCGCTGTCAGCTTAACATGGTACGAAGAATGAGGGCTAGTGTTGAGGGGGAGTGTTAAAGATCATCACTAGCCCAATAAAACAAATATTATTTAGAAGACTTTAGCTTGTTCTAGAATGCTCTAGAAGATTCTAGAACATTATGGAAGACTATGGAAGACTCTGGAATATACCGGAAGAGTCTAGAATACTCTAGAACGACATGGAAGACCCTGGAAGGATATGGATCATTCTAGAAGACACTTGAACAACCTAGACCTCTCCAGAACATGGTAGAACGTTCTAGAAACATATGGAAGCATGTAGAGTATGTTAGATAGTTCTAGAGTTATCTAGTATGTAGTAAGTGTATGCTAGTATCTAGAACCTTCCTAAGAGGCCTATAAATAGGTATGGAGCTCATTTGCTCCAAACCATCCAAGAAAGCCTCAAAGAAAGCAAAGTGTGTAGTAGTCTCACAAAGTGTAAGTTCTTCTTAAGTGTCATAATAAAAGTCTTGTTGTTTCCCATATAAAAGAGTCGTGTTCAACAGGTATTTGGTTGCACAGCTCACACAAAAGTCATAAAAGGGCATATGAGGAAACTTGAAGACAGAAGCAGGCCATTGGTGTATTTGGGAACGGAACTTGGGAGCAAAGCTTATCGTTTGCTTGACCCCGATACCGGAAAAATCTGTGTAAGTCGAGATGTATGTTTTGAGGAAGATAGAGAATGGTCTTGGAATAACTCAGTTAAGTTCAAAGATAGTCTTGGCATCCGGTTTGTGATAGAAGGTTATGGAGATGAGGTTGCAAGCCAAGAAGAAAATCCAATACCTTTTAATGTCGATAACAACAATAACTCAAGAGAAGTGACTTACGACAGCATTCCCTAAGATAGCCTAACTAAGCAGGCCCAGGGTGAGGAATATTTTGATCCATTTGAGTTAGCCCAAGAAACACCCCACAATAGCCCATCACCATCATTAGAAGAAAACCCTATCACACTCATCAATTCAACCGGTTCGAACACGACATCATCTGAATCAACCGAAGGCAGGGCTCCAAAAAGATATCGACGACTATCAGATATCTACAGACAGGAAGATGAACTGATGTTTGCACTTGACAATGAAGAACTGGAGTCGTACAATCAAGCTAGTAAAGAAAAGGAATGGGTAAAGGCGATGGAAGTTGAGTTGTCTGCAATCGAAAGAAATAAAACATGGGAGCTAGTCAGACTGCCACCTGGCCGAAGACCCATCGGTCTCAAATGGGTATATAAGCTGAAACGAGATCCCAATGGTAATGTGTTGAAACATAAGGCCAAGTTAGTAGCCAAAGGTTACGTTCAGAAGCAAGGGATCGACTTTGAAGATGTATTCGCTCCTGTGGCTCGGTTGGAAACGGTGAGAATACTTCTGGCTTTAGCATGGATTAATGGTTGGCACGTTCATCACCTGGATGTGAAATCAACATTTTTACACGGCAAGTTGGAGGAAGAGGTATATGTAACACAGCCTGAGGGATTCGTGCAGAAAAACAAATCTGGATTGGTGTACAAGCTGTCTAAAGCCTTGTATGGTCTTCGTCAAGCCCCCCGGGCATGGAATGCACGCCTTGATAAACATTTGAAGCTAATTGGGTTCGTAAGATGCGCCCATGAGTATGCAGTATACATAAGGAAAACCAACAGCAGCCTATTGATTGTAGGTACCTACGTTGATGACCTTATTGTTACTGGAACAAGCAAGAAGGAAATTGATTTGTTTAAGAAGGAAATGAATCAAGAGTTTGAAATGAGTGATATGGGTTTGTTGACATATTACTTGGGTATTGAAGTCTCACAAAAAGAGCATGGAATAATCTTGAAACAAACAGGTTATGCAAAGAAACTACTAGAAAAGACCGGTATGGTGGAATGCAATCCTACAGAGACCCCAATGGAGCACAATCTCGAACTCACCAAGGATGAAAGTGGAAAACCAGTGGATGCTACTGAATACCGAAGCATAGTAGGTGGGCTAAGATATTTGTGCCACACGCGGCCAGACATCTCGTATGCTGTTGGAGTTGTAAGTCGGTTCCTCAAGAGACCCACCGAACAACACAATCATGCTGTGAAAAGAATACTAAGGTATATAAAAGGAACTCTCAACCTTGGTCTGGTATACACACGAAGCAAAGAAAAAATGCAAATAGTAGCATACTCTGACAGCAATCATGCAAGAGACGTGAATGACAGGCGAAGCACAGGTGGCATGGTATTTTACTTGAACAAAAATCTGGTGACATGGAACTCTCAGAAGCAACTGTGTGTTGCACTCTCGTCATACGAGGCGGAATTCATGGCTGCAAACTTGGCAACATGCCAAGGCATATGGGTCCAAAGACTTGTTCAAGAAATTACAGGTGAAAAGTTGGGTCCAGTAACAATACTCATTGACAACAAGTCAACACTGGAATTAGTCAAGCATCCAGTTTTCCATGGACGCAGCAAGCACATAGATACTCGGTTTCATTTCATAAGAGAATGCATCGAACGAGGAGATGTCATTGTTAAGTTTGTTGCAAGTGTGGAGCAGCAGACAGACATTCTCACTAAGCCACTCGCAAGGAACAAGTTCAAAGAGATGAGGAACATGCTTGGAATGAAGAGCATCTAGCATTCTGGATTAGGGGGAATTTGTTGGTATAATCCAGAAAGTATGGGGACCATTTATGTTTGTTTTTCATTTATATCTATTTCCAGTATTCACCTAAGAAGCTCTCAAAGGCCATGTTGGTCATTTTCCCTTTTCTTTAGGAAGTAGCAATTAAGTGGTTTAGTGGTTCCACATTTCTAGCTTATTGATAGGATAAATAGATTGTAACGTCTTTGTTTTTTAAGAAGTGAGAAAACCCAGAAAATTGCTCCATCTCGTCTTGTACTTTGCTCTCTCTAATCCTCTCCATTTTCTGCTCTTTTTTAGTTGTGTGCAACATGGCCTGCAACAATATCGTCATCTTGTTATTATTAAAGTTGTGCACCTATAGTAACAGTAAACTCCCTAAAGGGTTGGCACAAATGATCCCTTCTTTATATGTATATGTTAAAAAGGGTTTTTTCTACTTTTGGTGTCATTGTTTGTATTTTTACTACACGTGTTGGCAATATACCTTGTGTTTATCTAGTTTAGCTTCTCGATTACTCCACCATTCTTTACTTCTCCTTTCGTTCCGTATATGCCCACCGCTCCTCTTTGGTCATCGCAACCACTTCTTTAATCGTTACCGGAACCCCGTTTTGAAAATTGTGGCGGACGTGGCGGCGGAAACACCAACAGAGCCACTACGGCTAGCGAACGGTCAGGAAGCGTTTTTGAACGCCACAATGGAGCAGGACGCAGTTCAGTCATCCCTTTCGTTTCTCATCTCAACATTGCAGGTATGAGAGGTTCCTAACCCATCGTCACCCACCGATGGGTCTCTTGGTTTCGTCTGATCACTTAGTGGGAATATCAAGGAGGGTAGAGCGGCATTTGTTACTTGCGATGGTAGAAGTGACATCGTTGCCTGATGGAGGTCGTCGGCGGCAGCAGCAGCGGCTACAACAGTGGCGGAATTTTTTGGTAGTTGTGCGGCAAGGGCTGCTCCGGTGGCCTTTTTGCTGCTTTGTTTTTGGTTGAATTCACCTGGGTGTGGGGTGTAACATCCAAGAGACATAAGAAATTTAGCATTCTTATACTTCTTCCCCTCAAACCTTTCATCTTTCAGGTTGTTTCGCCATTTTTTTATGTTTGTGTTATCAGTTCTATTGATTGCAAATTAGGGTTTTCGTATATTTCTATCTACATGTGGACATATGATTTTGATTCTTGAGCAAATTGTTCCATGGCGTTTCAATTTGTTGCCATTTCAAAATGTAAGATTTATTCTGGTTATGCAGAGTATCTTGGGAAGGAACTGAAATGAAATTAGTGCATAATTTGAACTAAACTGCATCCTTTGGTTAGATTTTGAACACTGATTTAATTTTGCAATTTTGTTTTCTTATGTTTTTGTATTTGTGTTTCAGGTTTATTTTGGAATTCAGCTTTCATGTTATTAAGCTTCAAAACCAGATTGTCTTTCCAGGTACTTATTCGAATCGGAATCAGAATCTACTGAATGGAATGGAATTGGATAATTTCGATGGTTTTTCATTTTTGTTTGTTGTTGATAAGTTGATTAATAATATTTTCAATCAACAAAATCGTTTATACTAAGATTCAATTTTATACGTATCACGTGAAATTTTAATTTTTCATTTTTTTTTTTTTTTTTTTTTTACTATTTATGGTTCTAGATTGTACATCCAAAATGGCACTTGAAATTCCCTAAAATGAGAAATATAGTCCATGAGTTACATAATTTCTTTTTATTTACCATATTCTTTAATTTTTTATCAATCACGTCAAAGAAAAAATTAAAAAACTTTTTTTGTTCATTTTTTAACAGGGGAAGAGCATATAAAATAAATTAAAAATTTGGATTTTCTAAAAAAAAAAAAAACTAATCTTCAAATCTCCATTGATTATTTCCTTAAAGACTGTCATATTTGATAATGTTCTCAACTGTGATACTATCATCAAGGTAGTAACATTAAAATACATTGATTATTTCTTTTAACATATACGTTCATCCCAAACCGGCATACATTGTTATCCAATATTGCATCAAACTTCGATTTATATTTATTATTTTTTTATATTTACTTTAATAGCAAATATGGCAACTTACATTCACTTTGCAACGAAAATGCAATGTTGTTTCTAGCTCTTTCAAAGTAAGATGATATATTAGTCAATATAACGAAATTTCATTGCTATTTCTGTATTTTGCCCATTAAAATAATAAATAAAAAACTAAGCAATAAAAAAATTACTTTTTAGACATTATACTGCAAAAGCATTGTGATACAACAATAATGATAAAAGTCATAGATTGGATCCTTTTGATTTTTTGTTCTTTTTTATTCGTAAAAAAAAGTCAGCCATATTCCATCGACTAATAATTTCCCGTGTATGTTTACCCATAATAACAACTTGGAATTTTAATTGGTTTTGTTGATGGACAACCTCTCATATTGTATAATGTGTTTATCACTTCAATAAACTGCTAATTGGGACTCTTTTGTTGTAGGGCACTCTAAATATTATGAAGATTCAAGTTCTTAAATCGTCGTTTATGCAGATTGTTGCAGTGGGGCAATCCTATCTTTAGGTCATGAATCCATATACTTTGTTGTGCAAGAATCTTTTTTCCTTAGTTTATTTGATTAAATATGATTCTTATTCAAATCAACAATGTCAATCAAACAACAACTACACTGATAAGAAAATATAACACATAACACATAACCGATCAAGTGATTTTGTATGTAGAGAATATCATTGGAACGAACAAATACTTTGAAAAATTGGCGGAGTCCTATAACGAATACATTCATATGACATCAATTTTTGATAATCTTTTTGAATGTTATAGCGTTTCTAATGATGATGTCTTAATTTTTGGTTTATTAGGCTTCAAGCTTCAAATGTAAACAAGTATTGGGTGGACCAGGCGATTAAATTAGCTGATAAAGAAAGAAGAAACCTAGAGGTTATAAGGTTACCTTCAAGAATTTCATTCGCATATTAATTCAATATATGGTGTTTCAAAGATATCATTTTAAATAGCTTAATTTTTTTTAGGTAGATTGAGTGTAAGTCAGATATGAGTGAAAAAAGTTGCATAGATTGTTTGTTTGTTGCTTTTTATGATATAATGCTTAATCTTATGCTGATAATGTGACAGTTGTGAATAAGGTATCGTCAAAAAGTTCTACTACTAGCAAATAGAGTAAATTAAAAAATGGTCCCTTCAATCTCTTAGTTTTAGCATGTTTACTCAAAAATGGAAGACCTTTTCAGTTTTCGTTGTTACTTTCAAGCTTTAAGGGACCCAAATCCATATGAAACCTTAAAAAGTACCACAATGTACATTCATTTTTTTACGGTGTTTATAAATGGAGGAATAGAAAAGAATAGCAAAATACTTTATTGTTGCTATCAGTTCAGAGAGTATACTATAGTTTCTCATAAAATCGACAGCTTCCAACCCACACTACCTCTCTGCTACACAACATACATAACCGATCAAGAAAAAACCCAAACTATGATCAAATCCAAACCCAGCAGAGCGGGATTTCCCACCTAGTAGTTGTTGTTGTTGTTGTCGTTGTCGTTGTCGTTGTCGTTGTTGTTGTTGTTGTGGTTGTGGTTAAAGTTGTGGTTGTGGTTGTGGTTGTGATTGTTGTGGTTCTTGTTGTTCTTGTTGTCGTCGTCGCTGCAACAGCAGCAGCAGCCTGTTGTTGTTGTTGCGGTTGTTGTTGTTGTTGCTGCTGCTGCTGTTATTATTGTTGTTGTTGTTGTTGTTGTTATTGTTATTGTAAAATTGAAATATTTAAATGTAACAAATTTATTATATGTAACGACCCAAAATTCGAGGCAAAAAATTTCACTTTTGATTAGGTGATTTATAAAATGGTTCATCAAAATATTGCCAAAATTATGTCAATACTTAAAACCATAATATCATGTTTCAAAACCAAATCATCTGAAATAACAAAATATCATAGTACAATCCCAGAAAACTCTAAGCGGAAATCATAAGTGTGTGTGTGATGCGCTGCTACATCGCCGACTCCTTCCCCTTGGACGAAGAGCTACCTAAAACCAAAATTGAAACTCCAAGCACAAAGCTTAGTTTCAATTCTTGGGAATTCTGGGGCACCCGTCCTACCCATGTCAAGCCATTCTGGGGTGCTGACCTACCCATGTCAAGCCATTCTAAGGTGCTGACCTACGCATGTCAAGCCATTATGGGGTGCTGAGCTACCCATGTCGAGCTATTATGGGGTGCTGATCTACCCTCCGGTCTATCTCAACTGAACACGGGGACTATTCCACCTCTACTACTAACACATAATATCATATCATAATCATGCTGTCAGAAATATCTGGGGTGTCTGACCTACCCATTGGTCCTAACGACCGAATCCGGGACTAGCCCCATCTACTGATACTATCTCATATAACATGGCAATTAGCAAACTAGCATACTCACATATTTAGCAGTCTATCATACTTACATATCCAATAATCAGACCAGACATTTATCACAAAGATAACCATCCCAACTAACAATTACTAGTGGGCCAACCTTGGTGCCTTAGACTCACTCCTACTGGAAGGTAACTCACCTCAACGTCATGTAGTGTCTGAACTGTCCTTGGCGTGAAGGTCGGCTCTCCTTGACTCCTCAATCCTTACACGGCAACCCTCAAGTCATCGACATAATATACAACCCTAACTAGGGTAAATACCAAAACCAGGCAGAGTCAACATTGGTCAAAGTCAACACCTAGTTGACCTGACTCGCCGAGTTGGTCTACCAACTCGTCGAATCCATACTCAACTAACCCGATCCAACCCTAACTCCAATCGTCGAGTCTAGCAAGAAATCGTTGACTTCTACTTCATTCAAACCATCGGGACCATCTTCATCCGACTCGCCGAGTTCTTCCTTGAACTCGGCGAGTTCATCTCCCTCATAAGAACATGTCCAGTCTATGAGCCGAGTTGTATGAACAAGTCGTTGAGTTCGTCTTCAAGGATTGGGAGATTGCCTTGGACTCATCGAGTCTGCTCATACACTCGTCGAGTCCCATGATTCCCAGGTGTCGAGTCCCATGATTCCCAGGTCCCCTTTTCGTGTCTTAACATCTACGAGACTTTCCTCCCCAACAACTGGTCCATCCACAGAAAGGATTTGGTGGTCGTTAAACCGCGACTCACCGAGTCCTAAGAACAACTCGGTGATTCCATCCTTGACCAACACTATAAAGTCGATTTAGATGAGACTTAACACCTCAAAACCATAGATCTGGCCCCCAATATCCATTTAATATGTAAAGCTCCAACCTTGGTGCACATGCATTGGGGCTTTGGCTCAAAAAGTCATAAAAGGTTCTCTACAAGATGTATGGGGCTCTCATGGCCATAAACTTGGCACCTTTATGCCATGAGACCCTTCCAATGACTCAAATCTGAAGTCAAGAACCAAAATAACTCTCTACAAACCCGAATATGGCTTGGAAAGCCCTAAATGTGACCAAAACCCAAGTCTAAGGATGAATAAACACATAGAAGACCAAAACATGGGCCTTTTAGCTTGATTGTGCTGCAAATGGAACTAGATCTTTGAATTTCTAAGCCCAACTCGAACTCTCAAGCTTCTTTCTTCTTCTTCAAGCTTCACAAACCACCAAATGCACCAAAATGGCCTTAGAACACTCAAAAATGGCTAGGCTTATGATACACAGCTTTCTAGGAATGATAAGGGCAATGGAGGTTGAGATAAGGTGTTTAAATATGGTGCAAACCCAGATTTAGGGTTTCACTAAACCACCAACTAATCGTTGAGTCAGTCCCCCGACTCGTCAAGTAGGTTACTTAAACTATCTGCGGGTCATGACTCTACTCGACGAGTTGGGCCTCCAACTCATCGAGTCCCAGAGAGAAAAACACAAAATACTTGAATAATAGGGATACCAAGAATTAGGTGTTACATTATATTTATTGTTTTATGTAATATTTAAATAAAATGGTCGATCTTATATATATATATATATATATATATATATATATATATATATATATATATATATATATGTATATATATATATTCATTTGAGATCATGTTATTTTGTAAGACATGAGAATGCGATTCCAACTACTAATATTGGAGATCAATAAATAAATAAAAAACAAATCTAAAATGCAAAATAAAAAGAAAGATCCAATATTTTTTAAAATATTATTTTTGTTATTTAATTTACCCAAAAAAAATTAAAAACCTAAAAAAATAAAAATTATCGTTTTCTTTTGAAATATACGTGAAATATTCTAATAGATTTCTTAGAATGTTAAAATATTCGAGTATTCTAATAGATTTGTTAGATATATTAAAATATTCTAATATTCTACTAGAATTGTTAGAATATTCTAAATATTTCATTAGAATTGTTTGTGTATTTATAGTTTATTATTCTAACAATTTTGTTTTAATATTTATACTATAATATTCTTCTAACACTATGTTTTGAGTCGTTTCATAATTCGGGGCTGTGACCCGAATATCAAGTATCATAAGGTTTGGGCTTTGGGGAAATAGAGATTTAGACTTGTGACATCCCCATTTTCACGGCCAGAAAAGTCCGATTTGTTTATGCTTATTAAAAAATCAGAGTATCCTTTGTGAAAAATAGTATTGTGGAATTTGTTCCCAGAAGACATGATAAAGATGTTATTAAAGCATTTCCGAAGAAATGCATTTTTATTTAAAACATCGGGATGTCATCGTTAATACAACAATATAAGCATAAACAGACCTTACATTCATTTTTTTTGAACGAAAAATCTAACCTACTCCTAAACTACACCTTAAATCCACTTATGTCCATGACAGACCTTGAACCCTCAACCTCAAGGTGGGAGGGCAACATCAGACACCTCTAGGCTACATCTCCTGTAATATCTCATTGTAATGTATCTTCACACCAATACCTGCGATACAAATAGACTAAGTGGGTTAGGTTGGGAAACCTAGTGAGTACATAGGGATTTCAATCCCACAATGTTATATATATATATATATATATATATATATATATATATATATATATATATATATATATATATATATATATATATATATAATTTCTCCTCATATAAGCAATTTTACTCCAACCCATCGATCCTCACAATGGAACGTTCCATACTCTCGGATCTAAATCTAACAACTTTACGTAATCCATATTCCTAGATCATGTATGTCTAATCTATGCTCTCGGATTAATGTCAAAGGACTATGTCCACTCCGTACTCTCGAACTAGGGATAAATGACTATGTCTAATCCACGCTCTGGGATCAATGACACATTTTAAGGTTCTACCCTCAGTATATATCACACCCGTACTCTTAAGAAGATTCTACCTGATATTCATCTTAATTAATTTTGGTTTATTATAAATCATCATATAATATCATAAATGCTCTTAACACGTATTTCAAACAATATCTAATATTTCACATATAAACATATATTTAATACTTTAGTTAATACTTGTATTAAAACCATACTCATGAAAGGGACTATGCACTCACTTGTTAATGTGATTATCCATTATCCAGACAACACTTCACTTCTAACAATTGTCTTTTCTGTCGACGTAACCTAGTATTATTATCACTAAGTTCTAGTCTAATATTTATTGTGACTAATTATTAGTCCAGATTTATCATTAACTCAAAGTCTACTTTCATGATGTATCAAGTAAGGAACAACTAGGTAGGATCATATCGGAGGTAGGGCCTGTGTGGTATATGATGTATAATGTTTGGAAATCTCACTTTAAACACCTCACTAAATCACAACCTGGACATTATCCCCATAAGAAGATCAATCAGTATAATGACATGGAATTACGGATAAATCTTATTTATAGGGTTTATGATTATAAATATAAGTTACACTAAAAACAGAATAGTGTAACTTAACTTACAGGGCTTTTAATGAAAACCGGGAAAGTGTGTGGGCAGAACTCCAACCCTGAAAACTAATTTTCGTTGGCTTTTTGATGATTCAGAGTTTCACTATTACACCCTAAAACTAGGAAAAGTCGAATAAGAAAGAAAAAAGGATTCTAGAGAGAGTTTAGAGGAATGGAGTAAGGAAATATAAAGAATTCATCATCTGTTTATAGGGGTTTGATCATAGAGTAGGCCCTATGTTTTGTCAATATGTTATGTGTACGAGTTTTGTTTTCTACTTTCTTTATGTCCATGCATAGGTATTTCGATGTACTACAACTTTCATTTAGACCCCGTCAGCTAATTTTCATTCTATATCAAATTTACAAATTTGTATCGAATTCATCGCGCTTGAAGAGTAGTGGCTAAGTTTCGTCCATATCTTTAACATACAAGCTCTATTCTCGATGTTCATTATATCCATGTGTTGGTAATTCTGAGTGCTACAACTTTCATTTAGACTCCATCGGCTAATTCTCATTCTATCTCAGATTTACAAATCTATATCGAATTTGATGCGCTCGAAGAGTAGGGACTAAGTTTCGTTCATATCTTTCGCATATGAGCTCTGTTTTCGACTGTATTTTTATCGAGTTCCTATTAACGAGATCTTTAATTCTTGATTAGACTGTTTTGGCTGAAACCTGATTGATCTAAAATTCGATTTCTGGGTTGTATACTACTATGCTAAATCTTAGAAAATTCACAACTTCCTCAAACGTTGTCAGATTTGGACGTTCTATATATGCACGATCTTGGTTTAACTTTTACTATGACTTTTGTTTAGTCTCTAAGGCTAAAAATTATTTCGTCAAAAATTCACTATTTATGATACGCGGTGCCGTGTTGGTTTAGTCGCAAAACATCGACAAGTTTTAACTTCTCCGTTATAAGTCGCGTTTCAGCGTTTTTATATATACGAAATCCTTGTGACATATACTATAAATTTGGTTAAGATTATTTATTCTAATTTATCTTCAATCAAAAAGTCATTTTAACGCTTATTATCTTTAAATTGACTAGCCCGAATCTGCGGGGGGTTACAAGACCCATTTAGATGTGGGTAATGTAGATTATGTGATCAAAGAGTTCAGTTTGTGCTTTGGAGTCGAAGGATAAGATAGGAAAAATGTTTTTTGAAACTTCTTTTTGGAATTAAGGATTTTAGTTCGATGTGTTTTAATTCAAAAGTAATTAGACAGGGTTGTAGAGCTACTCAATATCTTTCCGTGGATATAAAGATCACCGCAAATGGATTTGGAACAAACAAGTTATGAGCGGTAGAAGTTAGGAATGTTTTGGACTTATTCTAATATGATGGGCGTACACGAAGTACGTTGGGCGTACTAGGGTATCCCTGGTACACTAGGCGTACCAGAAGTACGCATGGTGAATGCTATCAGTGCCCAAACCCTATTTTGTGGTTTGGGCCCTATTTAAGCTCCGTAACTTCGCCTAACACATTCCATTCTCAACCTCCACCTCTCCAACACCCTCCTTTGACATCGCTAACCCTATTTTGAGCCTTATAAGTAAAAGAAAGTGTTCTTGAGTGCTTTAGAGTGTTTTTGGTGCATCTTAGATAAAAAGGAGCCCATTGCATAAGTGTTGGTTGCATTGGAGCTTGTTGATCCAGACTTTTTTCACCTTGGTCTTTCTTCTAGAGGTATAAAGCTTGAATCTTGATGATGTATTTGTTAGATCTAGCTATTTTTGGGTGTTATGTGCTTTAGGTCACTTTAGTGCATAATGTTTAGATCTTGAAAGCTTGTGACCTTGTTATGGATAAATTGGAAACTTTATCCATCTAAACATTATATTGATTAAGATCGAAATGTTGGAGACTTGGACTTAATGGATTAAGTTGAAAATATGCACTTTTGCTCCTTTGATACTTAAAGACTAGATCTTGGTTGTTTGGGCCATTCTAATGGATAAAGTTGTAAACTTCATCCATTATGGAGTTATTAAGAACCATAAAAATATAATATGGGACATTAGTTTCCTTCCATGCATGAGCTAGGATGTCTTAAAGAGTTAAGAAGTTAAGATTTTTACTATTGTGCACTTAATAGCCATGCAAGATCATAAAGTTGGAAACTTTATAATTAAGAACATAATTTGAGGACTAGATCTAAATTTTAGATGAAAGAGCTTAAGGATTAAGCTCTTAATGGGAAGAAAGGGTGGCAACCACGTACGTTGGGCATACCAAAGTGTACACTGCACCTACGTGATCATCCCCTCGACTTTGGTCAAATGTGTTGCACGCCCTGCGTACCTATTGAGTACGCCAAACATACTCACCGAGTTGAGCTGGTTGACTCGGTTGACTTTGACTTTGACAAGGAGTTTTACAAAGTTTGACCTTGGGTTGTTTTGAATATAATGATTATACATTAAGTTAGGTCATGTTCCAATGAATAGGTGACCGGTAGAGATGATATTTGGAACAGTGACGTGTTCATCGATCTTTCCGATGGAGAGGTGATCACCTCACTGTACCCGTTGGTCAAAGGAACCAATGCTAGCCCAAAAGGATCTGTTATGCTAGTTGTCTTTTTTGACTCTTGCATGGAATGTTGGGCTAGACCCATTATATGATGGGCTAGGCCCATTTATATGCTGGAATGGGCCCATGAATCACGAAGCGCTAGGCCTAATGTACGTTTTGTAGGATGCTAGTTGTCTCTATGACTCTTGAAATTATGTTATGGGCTAGTCCCAATATGGTGGGTTGGGCCTAATGTACGGGATAGGCCCAATGATAAGTATGTTATGTGTTATTTTGTGGAATTCACTAAGCTTTGTGCTTATAGTTTTATAGTTATGGTTTTAGTTACTTTTGGTTTGATGTCTCACCCCTGAACCGTCATAAATAATGGCAGAAACGTCCGGGGCCGGACGACATCATGTGTAGTATCACAAAAATCGTATCATAGCAATCAAAGTAAACACAACCATTACATTACATTACATTAAGAATATTTACATCTGTTTGGAAGCGTAGTTTGTATACATCAAAAGTTAACAAAAGGTAAAGCCGAGACTCCAAATTGCTCCATCTTCTCCAAAAGTTGGCGAAGGTACCTGTCTATCGCTGCCCTGAGAATACATGCGGTTTTGAAAACGTATCAGCATAAAGCTGGTGAGTTCATAAGCTTCTTTTTGTATTGAAAACTAGTCACTTAATTTGTACAAATGGTTTCTTTTCATTATAAGTAAATTGTCGTTTGTATCGAAAACCATTGTTATCAAGTTCTGAAATATGTATGCATGCTTTCCAAGAAAATCCAATATTTTCTAACATGTTTGTTCATTACTATATGAAACATATGTTCTGTTTGAAAACCTTGGCTACCACCAGTATGTAGTGTATGTTCTGTTCGAAAACCCTGGCTACCGCTAGTATGTAATGTTTGATCTGTTTGAAAACCCTGGCTACCAGTTCGAAAACCCTGGCTACCACAAGTATGTAATGTATGATCTATTTGAAAACCCTGGCTACCACCAATATGTATAGTAATTTTATTACTTAAAATAAAACCGAAGGTTGGATCCCTGGATTACCCTCCAGTGTAGTAAGTAGGTAGTCTTATTAAATAAAATAAAACTATTGAAGAAGAAATCCAATAAACAAAGGTTACTTGATACTAATGTGAGTTCCTATAATAATGCTAATATGATTGATGAGCTCCTTGACGTTTCTCTAAGCGTCGTACGATTACAGAATTTGTCACCCAAGTCATGCCCACTTAACTGTAGCTAACAATTCAGGTGTGGGATTGTCGGTCCCGAATAGATCTATTCACAAATTTCATGCTCTCCCTCTAGGAGATTCTAGTTATACTAAAGGTGAGGATTTACTAGTACCCCGATGGGCATAACGAAGATAGGTCTCACAATCATGTATTAACTAGTTTACGTGTGGTTCGGTTGTTCTCGAGTTCGAAATCATTTGTAACTGTGTAGATTATAAATAATTATATGCAAAATAATTATGTAGCAAGATACACTAGTTTACTGTACGTAGTAATAGATAAACTAAATTTGTCTTAGTTTATGTGTTTAACTTTGTAAGAAGTTTGAATCTGGTAAAACCGTTAATGAATTTCCCAAACTATACCTATTATAGTTTGACTGATATGTTATGATCATGTACTATTCTGAAAACTATGCAATTATGTTTACAAAATCGTCGCTTATGCTCTGCATATTACAAAAGGGATAAAGTATCTAAACATTTGATAAAAGATTGTTGTAATTGCATCAGCTTTTAAGTTGTGAAAACCTCGATGTTTGGCTTGTATTTCCCCTGAAAACATTTTAAAAACTACAAAAGTGTAGGGTTATGAACTCACAGTTGGTTGGTCGTAAAGGATTGAATTGGAAGATCCTTAAGTCGATGCGTGTGTCACTTAACGGAATCCTAATATCAAATAAATACATATATGTATCTAAATTTGTGATTTCGTTAGATAAAGTGTTAGATAAACACTTGGTTTAGGTTAACGAATGTCATCGGGACTTGGTTGAATTGAGAAAACAGGCTTTTCCCCACGAAAGAGCTGTTTACGGTAAGAGTGTTTACGGTCGACAGGCAGTTTACGACCATGAACTAGGGTTTACGGTCGTAAACTGAGTTTATGGTCCTTAAAGATTTGACCGTAAACGGGTTTACTTTCTATGAAGATTGTCCGTTTACGGTCTATGAAGATTGACCGTTTACGTTCTATGAAGATTGACCATTTACGGTCTATGAAGATTGACCATTTACGGACTATGAAGATTAAACGTAAACTCAAGAACAGTGATGCTGGTTTCGATGAAAACGTGTTTTAGATGCTCCTACACTACCTCTAGAAGTGTTTCCTGATGGTTTTCCAAGAGAAATGAGGGTGTTTCGGAGTTTACGGTCAGAGGTTCTAGAGAGAGGATGAAAGAGTTTCCAGTCCAAAGTGTTTAAATGAGGGTGGGGTCTCATATTTATAGGGTATTTTGTGGTCGGTGGTGGGGTCCACCCGACTCCAACCGTAAACAGGGTTTACGGTCATAAACGAGTTTACGACCGTAAACTCGTCCTGGACCGTGAAATCAGCGTTTTTCGAGGAAATTCAAGTTTTTCGCGTGATTTCCGGTTTATTTCGACTCGTATAAAATACATATTATTTATTTAAAACGTAAAGTCTTTCCCAAACTAAGAAATTTGATGGAATTTAATAAAATCCCAAATTTTATTAACAGAAATTGGGTAAGGATAACGGAAAATGTTTTGGGTTGTCACATCATCCCCCTACTAGAGGGAATTTCATCCAGAAATTCGAACATAGAATACTAATCATGGATTAGGAAAGAGGTTCGAATACTTCTATTTCATCTGATCTTTATGCTCCCAAGTGAATTCAGGTCCTCGCTTGGTGTTCTAGCGAACCTTCACACTATCGGGATGTGACTTTGTTTCGTTCGTTTGATCTCTCTATCCATGATTTCGACCGGTTCTTCCACGAAGTTAAGGTTCTCGTTGAATTCAATCTCATCGATGGGAATTACAAGGTTTTCTTCATATAGGCATTTCTTAAGATTTGAAACGTGGAAGACAGGATGAATGTTGCTAAGTTCGTGCGATAAACGAAGTTTGTAGGCTACAGAACCGATCCTAGCAAGGGTCTCGAATGGTCCTATGTACATAGAATTTAGTTTTCCATGCTTCCCAAAGCGTATCATGCCTTTCTAGGATGAGACCTTTAGCAGAACACGGTCTCCGACCTGGAACTCCAAGGATTTTCGTCATTTATCGGTGTTGCTCTTTTGTCGATCTGTCAAAGCTTTCAGTCACTCCTGGATTTGTATGATCTTTTCAGTTGTTTCATGAATAATTTATGGACCAGTGAGAGTGTTGTCGGGGACTTGTCCCTTGGCTAGCTACGTGTCTCCCACCTCAGCCCAACACAGAGGGGATCTACACTTACGACCATAGAGGGCTTCGAACGACGCAACCTTGATGCTAGTATGATAACTATTGTTTTAGGAGAAATCAACCAAGGGAAAAATGGGTGTCCCATGATTTACCGAAGTCGATAACACATGCTCGCAACATGTCTTCCAAGGTTTGGATAGTTCTCTCACTCTGCCCATCTGTTTGAGGATGGTAAGTTGTACTCATGTCGAGCTTAGTTCGAAGAGCTTTGTATAAGGACTGCCAAAATCTTGAGGTGAACCTGCTATCTTAATCGGAGATAATGGACACAGGTACCCCGTGCAGTCAAACTATCTCTTGAACGTAGATTCATGTGAGCCTCTCCACTTTGAATGTTTCTTTGATTGGTAGGAAGTGAGCTGATTTTGTCAATCGGTCGACTATTACCCAGATGGTGTCGTATCCACTCATAAATCTTGGTAATTTGGTAATGAAATCCATGGTAATCCTCTCCCACTTCCACTCAGGTATCTCTGGTTGCTGAAGAAAACCCGAGGGCTTTTTATATTCAACCTTCACCTTGGCGCAAGTCAGACACTTGCCCATAAAGGTAGTGATTTCTGCTTTCATGTTTGACCACCAATATAGTTTCTTAAGGTTGAGGTACATCTTATCCGAACCTGGGTGAACGGAGTATTTAGTCTTCTGAGCTTCGTTCATGACAACCTATCTGTAACCACCGAACTTTGGGGTCTAGATCCGATTCATGAAATAGTAGACTCCATCTCCCTTAATCTGTAAGTTCTTTTCCATTCCTCTCAAGGCTTCACCCGACACATTTTCTGGTTTTAAGGTGTCCAATTGAGCCTCTCTTATTTGTGTGGATAAGTGGGAAAGGATGGTCATTGTCAGTGCCTTCACTCTACGACCTACGCATTCTTTCCGGCTGAGGGCATCTGCTACCACCTTGGCCTTTTCGGGATGGTAGGGTATTTTTCACTCATAATCGTTGAGTAGCTCTACCCATCGCCGATGTCTCATGTTCAACTCCTTCTAATTGAAGATGTGTTGCAGGCTTTTATGGTTAATGAAGATTGTGCACTTTGTTCCGTAAAGGTAGCGTCTCCATATTTTTATTGCGAAGACCACTACTCCCAACTCCAGATCGTGAGTTGTATAATTTACTTCGTGTGCCTTTAGCTTTCTTGAGGCATAAGCAATAACTTTCCCTCGCTGCATGAGCACACAGCCTAGGCCCTGATTGGATGCATCACATTAGACAAAGAATTCCTCCGTCCCTTCGGGAAGAGACAAGATAGGTGTGCTGCATAAGGCCTGCTTCAACGTTTGGAACGCAATGTCTTGCTTTTCACTCCAACAAAAGGGTACACCTTTTTGAGTTAAAGTGGTTAGGGGTTTGGCAATTTCGGAGAAATTATGTATAAACCTGCGATAATAGCCAGCGAGGCCCAAGAATTGACGAATTTTTGTAGGCATCTTTGATGCTAACCAGTTCTTTATCGCTTTGATTTTGGAGGGGTCCATGTGTATGGATTCCTCGCTTACCAAGTGACCCAAGAAAGTTACTTTTTGGATCCAGAATTCGCACTTGGAGAATTTCGCATATAGCTTCTCCGTTCTTAGAGGTTCCATCACCAATCTCAAGTGCTGTTTGTGATCTTCCTTGTTTCTGGAGTAGACAAGTATATCATCGATAAACACAATAACGAACTTTTCCATGAAAGGATGGCACACCCGATTCATCAGGTCCATGAATACCACCGTTGCGTTGGTTAGACCGAAAGGCATTACTATGAACTCGTAGTGACCATATCGAATCCGAAATGTTGTTTTAGGAACATCACTCTCGTGGACTCGTAGCTAATGGTACCCTGATCTTAGGTCTATTTTTGAGAAGTAGCTGGCTCCTTGAAGTTGATCGAAGAGGTCGTCGATGCTTGGAAGAGGGTAATGGTTTTCCATGGTGAGCTTGTTCAGTTCGCGGTAGTCAATGCACATCCGAAAAGATCCTTCCTTCTTTTTCACAAATAATACTGGGGCTCCCCAGGGTGAGGAACTCGGACTAATGAATCATTTGCTGAGCAGTTCATTGAGCTGACTGGATAACTCTTGCATTTCTGCTGGCGCTAAGCGGTATGGGGATTTAGCTACGGGGGTAGCTCCAGGGATTAAGTCGATGCGAAACTCGACTTGTTACTCAGGAGGAATTCTCAGAAGCTCTTCAGGAAAGACATTAGGAAAGTTGCAGACTTCGGGGATGCTCTCGAGGTCTTTATCTTCCTGATTCTCATTAACAACATGGGCTAGGAATGCATGACACTCATTTCACAAAAAAATTTGGGCTTTGATGCGTGAAATTATATGGAGATTTGAACTGAGTTTATCGTCGTAGATCATGAGGATTTCTCCATAGGGAAGATTGAGGTGGATAGCTTTTTCGTATAAAGGATATCAGCATGATTGGGGCTCAACCAATCCATGCCAATGATAACATTGAAGCTTTTTATAGAAACTGGCATAAGGTCGATGGGAAAGGAATGATCATTTAGGGTAAGGGTATAGTCGATGAATATGTCATTAGTGCTCTCTTTCTCAACATCAGCCATCTTGACGGTAAATGTTTCGGTTAGTGGTAGGGGTTTACATTTGAGGAGATGTTTGAATGCAAGGCTAATAAAAATTTGCTCCGCACCAGAATTGAAAAGAATGCATGAATAAGAGTTGTCGAGGAAGAACGTACCCGTAACAACGGTAGGATCGGCAAATGCCTCCTATTGACCCATCGCTAGTACTCTTCCTGTGTTACCAGATGTTGCTACCTTGGGGTAGTTTCTCTTGTAGTACCCGACCTCGCCACAGCCATAACATTCTTGACCGACACCTGCTCCATATGCCTGATTGGTTGGTTGGGCTGGTATTCTGCAACTTCGAGCTGTGTGACCCTTCTTGCCACAATTGCAGCATAGCATTTCGAGACATGGGCCGGAAATGTGATGATGATAGTTGCACTTGCTTCACCAAGGGAGGGTACCAATATATCTGCTGGTAGGTGCTTGAGTTGAAGGAGCAACGGTAGGAGTAATAGTAGTGTGAACTGCCACCATATTTTGTTTCTTGGAAGGTTCTTGCAAAGACTGGCCCTTTTTCTTCTTCCAGAACTTTCTCTTCTCGCCACTCTTTTTCGCTGGTTCAGGAGTGGCTGTCACGGTATATAGATCAACCCCGTGATTTATGAGAGTCTGTGCCAGGCACTTGGCGTTGTCAAAATTGATTGGCCTTGCAGCCAAGACATTCCCTTGAGTTGGGGGCGTTAATCCCCAAATGTATCTCTCTATTTTCTTTCTTTCTAGGGTGACCATTCCAGGGAAAAGAAGTACTAGGTCTTGAAACCTAGAAGTGTAGGCAATAATGTCGGAACCCATCATTTTCAAGTTCCAGACTTCGTGTTCCAGTTTCTGCATCTCGCCCCGTGGGCATTATTCAGCGAGCATGAGCTCCTTCAAGCTCTACCAACCCATAACATTTGCTACTAGCAGGGTTAGGGATTTGACCCGACTATTCCACCAGGTCATTGCTTTGTTGGTGAAAGTGCAAGCGGCGAATTTCACTTTGGTTGTTTCCGAACAAGAGAAAATGTCGAAGATAAACTCGATCTTCTCGAACCATCGAGTCAGGGTAATAACACCTCCATTTCCGTCAAAGGATGTGGGTTTTGCATTCATGAAGTCCTTATAGGAGCACTCCTTCTGATGCCCATGACTACCTTCATGATTTTGGGAATGAATACCACTCTCGGAACCACCAGAACCACCAGGATTTATCTGTGAAAAATTGGCAGTCACATCGGCAGTAACAATTGCCTCGAACATAGCAGGATCGAACTGAGGAGGTGGTGGTGGTGGTGTTGGATTTGTCGAGGAATTGTTTTTCTTCTTGTTTGGTATTTTCCTTGGAGCCATCTTGTTCTATATCAGGAAGAAGAAGATGATAAGCCCCTTTGACTTTAGAATCAAGAGATATGAAACAAGGTATATCTATATATGATAGATAAAATGTTCTACTAAGCGATAAATAGGAGAGAGTTACTAAAACAAGTAAACTATTGCTAAGAAAGAATGAGTAGCAACACTCGGAATTAATTTCTACAATGTATTCGGCTCTGACTAAAATACTCCTATAGTATTTTATGTTGAATGCTTTGTTCTATCGATATCTTTTGGTAGAAATACTTGGTAAGTTTTAGGCTTGCTGCAATACCACAGTCACTCCCAAGCACATGTTGGTCATGTCTCCAATGAATATATAGTTGATCAGTCTATATTGACACTAGACATGATTACATAACTACCTAGGTTTAACCGTAGTATCCAACACGCAGATGCTTTTGTTTTGTTCTACTTATGATACTATTTCTGCTATGTAGGTATACTTGTATACTTTTTGTAAAAATACTTATATTTTAAAAATATACTTTTAATTCACGGCGCTACGGTCCCTTAGTGTTTATAGTTGTATACCATGTAAGGTTCGGTATACTTAGTTCACTATAAACAATAGCTCCGATACCAATCTGTCACACCCCCGAACTGTCAAAAATAACGGCGGAAACATTCGGGGGCAGGCGACGTCACGTGTAGTATCACAACAATCGTATCATAGCAATCAAAGTAAACACAACCATTACATTACATTACACTAAGAATATTTACATATGTTTGGAAGCATAGTTTGTATACATCAAAATTTAACAAAAGATAAAGACCAAACTCCAAATTTCTCCGTGTTCTTTAAAAGCTGGCGAAGGTACCTATCCATTGCTGCGCTGAGAATACAAGCGATTTTGAAAACGTATCAGCATAAAGCTGGTGAGTTCGTAAGCTTCTTTTTGTATTGAAAACTAGTCACTAAATTTGTACAAATCGTTTCTTTTCATTATAAGTTAAATGTTGTTTGTATCGAAAACCATTATTATCAAGGTCTGAAATATGTATGCATGCTTTCCAAGAAAATTCAATATTTTCTAACATGTTTGTTGATTACTGTATGAAACGTATGTTCTGTTTGAAAACCCTAGCTACCACCAGTATGTAGTGTATGTTCTGTTCGAAAACCCTGGCTAGCGCTACTAGTTAATGTATGATCTGTTTGAAAACCCTGGCTACCACCAGTATGTAGTGTATGTTCTATTCGATAACCCTGGCTACCACCAGTATGTAATGTATGATCTGTTTGAAAACCCTGGCTACCACCAGTATATATAGTAGTTTTATTACTTAAAATAAAACCAAAGGTTGGATCCCTAAATTACCCTCCAGTGTAGTAAGTAGGTAGACTTATTAATTAAAATAAAAATATTGAATAAGAAATCCCGTAAACAAAGGTTAGTTGATACTATTGTGAGTTCGTATAACCATGCTAATATGACTGATGAGCTCATTAACGTTTCTCTAAGCGTCGTACGATTATAGAAATTTTCACCCTAGGCGTGCCCGCCTAACTGTAGCTAACAGTTTAGGTGTGGGATTGTCGATCCCGAATAGATCTATTCACAAATTTCACGCTCTCCCTCTAGGAGATTTTGGTTATACTAAAGGTGAGGATTTACTAGTACCCCGATGGGCATAACGAAGATAGGTCTCACAATCCTGTATTAACTAGTTTACGTGTGGTTCGATTGTTCTCGAGTTCGAAATCGTTTGTAACTATGTAGATTATAAATAATTATATGCAAGTTTATGGTCGAAAGGCAGTTTACGACGGTGAACTAGGGTTTACGATCGTAAACTGAGTTTATGGTCCTTGAAAATTTGACCGTAAACGGGTTTACGGTCTGTAAAGACTGGCCGTTTACAGTCTATGAAGATTGACGGTTTACAGTCTATGAAGATTGACCATTTACGGTCTATGAAGATTGACCATAAACTCAAGAACAATGATGTTGGTTTCGATTAAAACATGTTTTAGATGCTCCTACACTACCTCCAGGAGTGTTTCCTATGGTTTTCCAAGAGAAATGGGGGTGTTTCAGAGTTTACGGTCAGCGGTTCTAGAGAGAGGATGAGAGAGTTTCCGGTCCAAAGTGTGCAAATGAGGGTGGGGGTCTCATATTTATAAGGGATTTTGTGGTCGGTGAGTGGGGTGCACCTGACTCCAACCATAAACAGGGTTTACGGTCATAAACGAGTTTACAACCGTAAACTCGTCCTGGTCCGTGAAATCGGCGTTTGTCAAGGAAGTTCAAGTTTTTTCGCGTGATTTCCGATTTATTCCGACTCGTAAAAAATAGATATTATTTATTTAAAACGTAAAGTCTTTCCCAAACTAAGAAATTTGAAGTATTTTAATAAAAACCCAAATTTTATTAACAAAAACTTGGTAAGGATAACGGAAAAAGTTTCGGGTGGTCACATTTGAAAGGGAAGGGACCAGCTTGATCACAATGCATCCACCCATGTTTCCACAACTTTATGAATTTGAAATTGTAAGTTGATAAATATTATTACCTTGATATACTTTTGAAGGATTGAAATTGATAATTGGTGTTTATGGTTGAATTAACAATGAAATTTTTACCTTATAACTTTTTAGACATTATTAGTTGGTATCAAAGCCTTTGTTTGAGGGATTCAAGCAAACTCTTGGGTATGTACGAACTCAAACTAAGGAATTGGTAATCTTTTGAATGAAAATAAGTTTCAAATTTTTTTTCTAAAGAAAATAAGTTTCTGAAAAGATTTTTATAAAGAAAAAAGGGGTGTGATGCATGCAATCAGCCGAGATCAAGTAAGTGATTTCCATAATACGCATACATGTTGATATGATATATGATATGAATGTTTACATGCTAGGATAAGTCTATAGATACTTTCAGGAATTGCAGGATAGATCGGCCTGATACGTGATGTCTTGTAGCTTAGGAGAATTAGATGATATGTTAGATTTGGAATCTATATTAATAAAAGTGATTGCTAAGTGTATGCTTTAAAAATTCTATAGTATTAGGATCATATTACCTATATTTTGTTTAAGTTGCATGCATAAGGCAACCGACAATGAGAGTGGAAGTTCCTAGCATAGGTTGTAGTAAGTGAGCTTGGGATTTTCTTTGTTTGTTCTATGGCTTGGAGTGTTACTGGATGGATTCTACATGCTTTGTGCTTTTTCGAACTCATATTAGTGTGAGCTAATTACTTCATGAATATGTTAACTTCAATGCTGAAAAGGTTAAATAATCTTAGAGTGATAGATTTGACCCTATTAGACAGCTCTTTCCTGAATCCAACCATTCTAGGGTTGAGTACGTTACTCGAAGGATTATCTAAGCATTATGGCATGTGTTCATATTCGTGAGGTAGTTAGCTGAACTTAGTAGGAGTTCTTCAGTAGTTGATGGCAGGGTGAGGTCATAACATAGAAGAGCCTAGGTAGTATTTTAGTGGGTTTAGATGTGCTTTTTAGCGAGTACTTGGAGTACCAATTTGAGAAGTTAACTTACATGATTCAGGATAACTCTTGAGGAAAGTACGGATATGTATTGAAGGTAGTATTGGGCCCGTACTACTGAAAGCACAGGATCCATACTCGAATCGATGAGAGTCATGGAGAATTAAGGAAGCCTCTGGATGAGGATTTTTGGGTATGTTCAGATGTTGTCTGGTTGTTTCTCAATATGGTGATGAGCACTCGTGGCAGAGGATTTGTTTCAGGCTCAAGTACTGCAATTGAGTCAATTAATGAGACGATGCAGGAGTTCATCTCATCGGAGATCACCTGCAGTATTTTGGAGCAGACACATGTGATATTCGTTTCAATCAAAGAGGGGACCATGGAGATTTTAGATGAGCATCTGGGCACGTTCCACACTAAGACTATAACCATTATGGGAGCTATAACTCTTTCCTTCCGCGAGTTCTATGCTTGTGGAGCTTTCGAGATCTTTGGGGAGAAGGACCCCATTTCTAGTAGGAGGTGGTTAGCGGATATGGTGAACGATTTCTGAATGAGTTTATACCTTGAGGGGGTCAAAGGTTAGATTTTCTTTCTGTCTTCTGAAAGGCAGAGCTCAAGATTGGTGGGAGGAGGAAGATTTTGCTTTGGGAGGCGAAACCGTTGAGATGATGACTTAGAATGAGTTTGTTACCCCGTTTAGGGAAAAATTTTCCCCAACCTATAAGGTGAAACAGTTGGCGAGGGAGTTTCAGGACCTTCGCCAAACGACTGAGACTATGGCGGAGATCACCACCAAGTTTAGGGAGAGGGGTCTTGTTGAGCTGGATTTAGATGGTCAGGTAGTTTGTTGTCGGCCATTAATGGAAACAATTTAGCAGTATCGCTTGGAAGATCAGTAGTCAGGTTATCTTGATTATTACAATAACAAAGTCAGAGTTCTGAAGTGTTGAGTCTCTCAGTGCGAATGGCAATCATTTATTAAAGAAAATTTGGGTCCGGTTTACCGTTATAAGCGTAGAAGCGACAGCAAATGGATGATGATGGTGGTTGCATAGGATTGTTTAGGGATTGGAAGTGCTAAAGAAAACTCAAAATTGTATCGGTTGAAGATGGTTAGAATGCATAGATCATTCAGTAAGTGGGATGTTGGGTAGGTGATACGTCAATTCTAGAAAAAGGATTCGTTAATCGTTATTTCCAGTGAGTATGGAAATGAATATATAAATCCACGTGGGGGGAACCGTTCGGATTTCCAGGAATAGAATTAGGTGTGGAACCAGTGAGAGTTCCACAACCAAGACGAGAAGAAAGGCAATTCTAGTGGCAGTTTGGATAGAGGTTGTGTAAGGTTTGGGTTCAGAAACATACAACGATAGGTTGTCTCATTTTTTGTAATGCATTTCAGATGTGAGGTTGGATCTGGATTGTTGGTTGTGTTAGAGTCTCTCTGCATGTTCTTGTCTAATAAAGGCTTTGGGGTTTGAAGCATGGCTCGAACCCCTATTTGGGGTATAGTCGGATGCAGGTTCATATCATGATGATTATGGTTGATATGGTAGTTAGATAGCAAGACCATGAGTCGGGCTCATGGTTGATAGGGGAGTGTTTTAAGACTGTAGGGTAGCCATAACATACACTAGTACAATAGGTTTTCAGGGAAGTTTTGTAACCCTACAATGTAGTCATACCATTCACTATAATGTGGTAGGCCATTGTAGGAATGGTCGTTGGGCTGAAAAAGGATCAATGCATGCCTAGGTCGAGGAGGATAATATTGATGGAGGACTGTTCTTTTATTATTATGAGGATCGTTGGATCCAAGGCAATATTAGGCCAGATAACACCGATTTGGTGAGACCCATAGGCGAGGCTCATTCGATTGTGCAGACTGGGTGAGACCCTTAATCAAGGCTTATATGGTTATGATAAGAGTGGGCGAGACTTGGTAGAAATTGGTTGGGGCATGGTATTAGATTACATGTAGAGTGGGATGACCCTATGGTCAGTGAATTGTATTTATGTGATGTATAGGCTAGGGTAGCCTTATCAGTTAGAATCTTAGAAGGACCCTGGTGGTGGGACTAGGTGTGAAACTGTCAGTCTCCATGGTGGATTGGAAATTTTATATATCAATTTAGTGGAAGGTCGTCGTGGAATCAGAAGATTTCAGATAAAATATTAGTGTAAATTTCTGGATTTTGGGATGTAAGTTATGTTTCGGGATGGAAAATGGATTAGACTCGCATTAGGAGTCGTCTTTATTTGTATAAAGGATCTTTTCATCACCAAGTTATAGTCAAGGATTTTTCCTTCCAAGGGTATCGGTTGGATAATTCAGGATCGAAATGATTTCTTTCAGTTTAGTTTACATTGAGAGGTCCTAGTGATTGTGTTTTGGAATGGTTCAACCTATGTGGAGGTCAGGTCAAGTTTTGGGGGTTTCGGAATTAGTAGTGAACTACTCATTATTCCGTTAACGGATCAATAATATCTCCTCCATTAGGGTGTATGTGTCCTGTTAAGGTTGGGTTTCGATGCTAGCATTAGAAGGTCGTTGTGTGCATGAGTCAACCTTTTCATCAAAGCAGGGTTCAAGAGGAATTAATAGGATCGTCTGTTTGCCATGAAGGTTTATTATTCTCAAAGGGAATGACCCGGCTTGATTCCAGCGCATCCACCCATGTCTGCAACTTTAAGATTTTTAAATTATACTCTGATAAATATTTTTCCCTGATATACTTTTGAATGATTAAAATGGATAATTGGTGTTTACTATTGAGTTAAAAATAAAAACTTTACTTTATAATTTTTGAGACATTCAATTCTTTTAGAATATTTCAGGTATATCTAAAAAACGGTAATTTTTATTTATTTATTTATTTTTCAATAATCTAAATGAAGAAAATAATATTTTAATTTTTTATTCGAAAATTTTCTTTATTTTGCATTTAAATTTTATTTTTTGATCTCCAAAATTAGTTTTTAGAATTCCGTCCCCATGTCTCACAAAATACTTATGGTTTCAAATGAACCTAACATTATATATATATATATATATATATATATATATATATATATATATATATATATATATATATATAAATATGATTATTACTTCAATGATTTCAAAACTACAAAATATAAACCATCAAACACATGAAAGGGTTTTGAAATGATTATAGGCTATGTTTGATATATTAACTAAAAAGATGAGGAATGGAAAAAAAAATATTGACTTATAGGGGATAACTGGCATTGTGAAATTCCTCATTCGTGAGGATTTCTAAGATTGTTTATTTTGGAGTTGTAAAAGAACTGAAATGTAGAAACATATTTTCATCCATGTGTATGAGAGTGGTAATGGAGGTGTTCCGGTCGATCGAGACATAAGGAAACTTAATTGGTAAATGTCATACACATTTTTCAGGTTTTAATTTTGAAATGAAAAATACGATAGTTGGAGCTAGGAGTTATGTGGATTAAGTAGTTTCTTTATTTGTTTGTTAGACTATTTCTGGATCATTTATTGGATGTTCCTATTGACTAAGCTAGGTAGAATAATTATACCCCCATAGAATTTAATATTCTTGGGTGGCGATTTGATTAAGATATGTAGGCCATTTGGGCTAATATGGATCGAAGGGAGTTGATTGGCAATCAACTAGTGGGTTAAATGTGTTGGGTACTAAGAACAACTTGACAAATAAAACATGATAAATAAGATGCAAGTATTAAAAGAAAGAACACAAAGAGATTTAATATGGTTTACTTGATCAAAGTAATAAATTTATGTCCACATGCAAACCAGAGAGATTCTATTAATGATGATGTATTTTATACTATTCTTGTATTTATTACATTTGCGGTTGCTTGTAATTTAATTATCAACACTATATCTAAGGTTACTTACTATATGGTCAAACCTTATAATCTGATGAGTCAAACCTATGTCATGCTTCTTTACTCATCATCCCCATTAGTCGTTGATAAGCATTTGACTATAATGTGACTTTACTTTTGTTACAAATTTCTGATTCATTATCTTTGTGATAGGATCATCTTTAGTATTGTATATATCTTCTATAAATGGTAGTTATCTTTTGTAATTTTATCATTGGTATGCAGGGATTTGATTATAGAATAGTCGTTAACCTAGTATATAAGTTACAGTAGGTTATGATGTGAAAAAATTCTTGGTGCATTATCTCTTTGTGAGAGATACTTAATCGGAATTTGTTTTTGATTAATTTCCCTATTTGTTCTTGTTTCTATTCTATTCTTGTTTATATTATGTTCTAGCTTCTTATTGCTTGATACATTTAGTTTATTTTGATACTTCAATTGGTATCAAAGCAAGTCCCTTGTTATCAAGCAATGTCAACGTCATCTTCCTCTAGATCATAAATCTTTTATGACACTACATTAGGGAACAAGATTCTTCCAAATGATGAAAACAACTCTGTCGTGTGGAAGAGAAAATCCATGGTTGTTCTTCAAACCTTGGATCCCAATATGATGGACATCGTCAATAATGGTATTCAGTAAAAAATATGGTTTATACTTTACTTTTCTAGGAAAATGTATTTTTGTATCATGGACCGTAAACAGCATGGTGTTTACGACTGTCTAGTGTTTACGGTTGTGAACAGGTTTACGGTCGTAAACCCATTCACGACCCATATTCACCATGCCCATGTTTCTCATGTATAAATATATGTGTAAACGGTGATGAGTGATAGAATAAAGGAGCTTAAGTGTGTGCATTAGAAGGTGTTCTAGAGAGAGAGAGAGAGAAGAGTGTGTGTGAATCTTGTATCCGGATCTTCATTCACATCAATACATACAAGATTCATCATCTTCTTCTTCCCCTTCTCTTATATATGATCTAACATCATCCGTTTTGTGACAACCTGAATTTTATTCTGTCACTGTAACCCATTTCCGTTAATAAAACTTGTAAACCGTAAACCCCATTTCCAACGTCATTTCAAGTCCCAATCACTTCCTAAACCCTTGATTCAACCTTAGAACCTTCCCTTGTGCAATATAAGACCATTGAACACCCAAGAACACCCCACTCATGAGTTTACGGCCGTAAACTCATGGGGGATACAGTCTTTGGGCTGTAATCTCCCCTAAGGGTTTACTCTTGAAGAGTAAACTCCCTAGTTGGGCCATACACTCCTTAGATGCAACCCGTATCATTCCTGACACTTGAGATAAGGGGTTTTCGTGCATCAGAGTGTATTATCTTACTTAATTAGTGGTTCAATGTATAATTAGATACAATTATGTATCACTTCATGTTACGTAGGATCCTCGCGTGTGTTCAAGTCCTAAATTGGCACTTAGCATCCTACCTGGCACATTCTCGTCTGGTGAGTTCATACCCCTACACCTTTTTCTGTGTTTTTCATGTTTTCAAGTGGGGGGCATACAAGCAAAAGTACAAGGGAATCTTGTGTTGGATTAGTGTCCAAGTCCATAACCATTTTGGTATGTACTTGACCCGATGGTGCATGGTCCTTTTGGGTTGCCTTCACCAAAGCAACTTGATAGGATGAATTATGGAGAGAAAGGATTAAATATGATTTATTAATATATTATGAGAATAATATATTAAAGGAGAAATCATATTGTTTAATTAATATTAGTCAATAATTAATTGGTAATTAGTTTTGTGACTAAAAGAGATTAATTAAACTTAAGGGACTGGAATTGTAATTATAAGATAATTGCAATTTGGGCCATGGATTGCCATATATTAAGGAGTGGATGAATTCTATGGGGAAACCCATGAGAAATTGTCCAAGGCCTTAAGGAATGAAGTCCATGGGTTGCTTGGGGCTTAAGCATCCAAATTAGGGTTTCCTTGTTAGATAACCCTAATAGCCTAACTATATATACATCCCTTATGACCCAAAAACGTGGCTAAGCATCCTTCTAGGGTTTCACATGTTTTTGGGCAGCCTCCATCCTCTCTCCTCTTCATCCTCTTGCTCTTGGTGTTTGTGAACCATTAGAGGAGTGACATTTGTGACTCTAAGCTTTCTAAAGTCAATACAAGGAGGAATTGGGATTGTTATTGCTACATAACAATCAAGGTAATATCTTAAACCTAATTATATGTTAATATCGATTTCCATATGTTAGGATTAGGGTTTATAGTCTTGGATAACTTCCATGTACAATAGAGAAACCTAGATCCAAGCATTAGGGTTTGTATGAGCACATAGGATGTTCTTATGACCAAAACCCATCAGTGGTATCAGAGCCTAGATTGGTTTCTATTGTATTGATGCCTTGTATGCTGAAAAAATTCGATTTTTGTGGTTCTGCATGATGGACTCGGCGAGTCCCACTGTGGACTCGACGAGTTGCCCCCTACTCGGTGAGTCCATGGGGGTACTCGACGAGTTCGAGCGTCAGATGGAGCTATTTTCTGGATTTCTTGCTATTTATCTTTGAGATACTTGCCTTTATTATATTAGATCAATATAAATCCGATTTGATGATATATATGAGTATATTCTTGATCTAATTCAAGATAATTATCAATTAATAAAATATTTGTTTCCTTATGTGATAATTGATTAATTATTTTGATTAAATTTGGAAATTGTTTTTCAAGAAATCATTAAATAAATCAAATATGGATAATTATGTAATTAAATGTTAATTTAGATTATTTGTTATTTGATCCTTGTGTTATTAAAAGTTTCATATATTCCCCTTTAGGTTTTATAGTTTAAATTTGAACCCAAAAGTTTTGTTGTTTAGAAATTTAAATAGTTAAAACCCTCATGTTTTGAAAAAAGGTTTCAAAACTTGCCCTTAAGTTTTGGAATTTAAATTTTGATTAAAAGTTTAATTTTGATGTATATTTAAATTCTAACCCTAATGTTTTGTAATGTTTCAAAACTTACCCTCAAGTTTTGGAATTTAAAAGTTGATTAAAAGGTTTAATTAGGAATGTTAAATTCTAAAACCCTAGTAATGTTTTGAAAAGTTCAAATCACACCCTTGTAGTTTTATTAATTAATTAAGGTGTATAATTAAAAGAGGTTTAATAAATCCACAAAAGTATAGGTTTACAATTTAATTGAATTAAAAGTATAATTGTTAAATTTGACCACCTAGTATTTTAAAAGTGTAAAATACACCTTATACTATATATAACATTAAAAGTCTAACATTATATATATGAGTAAAAGTCAATCTTACCGTTAGTAGGCCTCATTCACGAAGCTGGTCTATGAGGGGTGTTTAAGGAAATTACCTATAAAATAGCGATTGAATGAGTATACACTCTTAGCCACCGCACTCTTGACTAGTGGAGGGTCGTTAGCCGAACGGGTAGGATAGGACGAAGCCTTCCATTATAAATATAATGAAATACAAAAGTAACTAAATGTTTTTACAAATTCCCAATCTTAGTTACTTAGGCAAAGTGAATTGATGCAATTCCATGAAATTACACTTCGTGCCCTTGCGAAGACGTTAGTCGAGCGTGTGTGGTTTACCGACACACTAAAAGGTTCTAAGCAAAGGTATCAAAGGGTGACTCAATGTTTGTCATAGTTCGGTGGAGCGTGTGTGGTTTACCGACACATCGAATAGGTGACTGTAACATGTGAGGGCACCATGTAAGTTTGCATGGTTATTCACACCCGCTTTGTGATCCTCGGCATCCCAGTCACAAACTAGAGGGGCATATCGAGATTTAAACATGCCATTGAAATGTTCAATGAATCTCAAAGGATCTAGGAGTTTTCATAGATTTAAAACTTAAATTTCTTTTTCGTTTTTCATGATGGAAATTAGTGAATCGTCATTCACTTACCTTCAAATATTCTGCAACTAGATTATGGAATCCCTTTTCTAGGTTGTAGCGTATTGTGTTGGGTCCTAGCCTTGTAATTTCATTTGGGTGATTTACCAAGGACTCAATCAATCAACTAACCTGAATTTGTTTCTCCGATTTTGTAGATGTCAAAGTTCGACAACTATGGTCTTCCCAAATCCTGTGGAACAAGCATTCCACATGGAGATGATATTCCACGATTCGATCAAGGAACAAGAAATCATGCTTCACTTCCTCCTCCTCCTCCAATTGTTCTCCCTAACCCACAAGATCGAAGAATTGAAAGGTTCAATATCACTAAAGCCCTATTGGAAATGAAACATGAAGATGGTAAACTCATGTGTGCCCACGTTCTAGGAATGAAATCACACATTGATAGGTTGATAATGTTGGGTGTGTCATTCCCAGATGAGTTGGCTATGAATTGGGTTTTGCAGTCACTTCCTGAATCATATAATGAGTTCAAAAGAAAGTATTATATGATGGATCATGACGACAACCTCATTGACCTAACTTACATGCTCATTGCTGCTGAATCAGAAATGATTTGGCGAAGCAATGGAGCGTATTTGTTGGGAAAGTCAACCGACCATGCTTCCGAGGATGTTCTAGGAGAACCGACCTGCGTTTGCTGCCAAAAGAAAGGGCGTTGGATACAAGTCTGCCCAAAGAACCTGAAGAGTCTAGAAGATGGGAGAGTCATAGAGTATGGCTGCACTTCAGGTAAAATCCACTATCTAACCCCGTTAAGTTCCTATTCATTGATTCTTAATACATGATGTGATAAGATTGCATTTGAATGTTTTGCAGGATCGGTCAAAAGAAAGGAAGCTTGGTGAAAGAGCAAGATGAATCTAATCACAAGGAATGGATCTTGATCGCATGGACTTAAAGATTAGATTTTGAGCTTAGATAGTTATGATAGAGTTGTTAGAAATTTTCCTTTTGAAATACATAGTTTTCAATGGATTTTCCATTATAAGGACAAATGTTTTCCGCTGCTTTTATAAATAAAATAAATTTTCGTTTGACTTATTTATTTATTTTTTTATTTCCTTGCAATGAAATCCTTATGAAAATTGGTGTTTGCATATTTCTACAACAAATGAATACGATTCTTATTTATGGTTTTTATGGAAAAGTCGAGAATTTACCAAATAAGGAGAGTTTCTCATCGCCCAAGTTTCAATTGGACAGAAATTTGGAATCATGCAACTTGGTTGCACGAAGGATGAGAAATTTCATATTTGGAAATCAGACTAATTCATTGACAAAGTGTTAAGTGAGGGACTAGGAGATCGAGTACACAAAGTTGTGTGTTCGTCAAAGTCCACCATAAGAGTAACAAGATATTCGTCATGGTTTACTAAAAGTTTAGTAAATATGATTATACTCATAAGATTAAGTGTAATTCTGAATTGATTGAAAAAGTTTAAATCAATAGCAAAACGAATAAGAAGAATCAAGTAGGCAGAAAGATAAAAGTTTCTCCATTCTAAGTAGAAGGGAGAGTACCTTTTATGATTTATGATAGGTCTTAATGATTAAGAACCATATCTCAATTGATCCTCTAAGTGAGTCTTAGTACAATTGTATGTCTAAGAAGAGGAATCAAGAATTGAAGAAATGGTTAAATCAAAAGGTCAATCATACTTCGTTCCAATAACAAGTCTTAAAGTTAAGATTGTGGCAATAAGTGACAAGTATTAAGAAGGTTTTTAACATTCATCAAATGTGGAAAGTTGTGATGTCTTGGATAAGACAAAGACCAACTAGGACCATTTTATGAAGTGTTATGATAAAAACTACACTAACTCTTGAATATTTGGTTGTCAAGAAATGTTTATTGACAAGAGAATCTTATATGTCAAGGATTCAGTGGGAGTCTTAATGGTCTTGAAAGGTTTCAAGAACAAATCAAATAAACCTTATCGATCATCACTAGCACACGAATTGAGTTTTACAACTTATCGTGTTGACACTATTTTGTTTTCTATGCCATTCCAATTGAGTTAATTGTGCATATGAGTCCTATGAGTTCTCAGTTAAGTACACAAAAGGCAAGGACATTGATCAATGGAAAGTACTCTGATAGGAAAAGGTGAACTGCTTAACTACTTGGAAGACATTGTGGGCAGCTGTGCTACCATAAGGCAAGAAATCAAGATTAAGAAAGTTCGGTCCATATGTGTTTGAATTTGTCGTAAACTTTGGTTTTAACAAATTCACATGGATAGGAACACATACACCGTTTAAATCTAAGTGTCATAAGATTTCCTCCTTCATGAAAATGATTGTGAGGAAATGCTTTCACTAAGAAAGATTTTAAAAAAGATACTGATTGTAAAATTGCATTCTCAAATTCGATTATGGTTACGGTATCCCTTTCCATGATTTGAGTTGTGAGGTTTGTCAATTAGTCTTAATTGTTTAGATACACATATGAACTATCTAAGGCAAAGGTGTATAAGTTGAAGAAGCTTTAATAAAAGATTATCAAAGTACTAAGTATTAGAAACATGGACTTAAGAAATTCAATAGGTATTGTTTTTCTGAAAGTTAAGATATTTGTGAACACATGTCGAAGCTAGTGGGAGCATAAGTGTTATGTTTTATAATAATCATCATGATAGTGGGAGCATAAATGTTATGATTGTATGATTATTAAGGAAAGTATTGCAAGTTGGCAATATTAATTATAGAAAACAAGAGTCATTCTTTGCAAAGTTGTAAGGATGGAATAGTTGTTTTACTATAATTAAGGGAGAGAATATTATGCTTCATTTTAAATCTAAAGGCTTAGGTTGTGGAATATTAATAAATTTAGTCAAAAGTACATAGTGTGTTCTTAAAATTTCGATTATGATTACGGCATTCCTCTTCACAATTCGAATTTTGAGAACATAGCAAATAAAACATTATGGCAAAAGATTGATAAAGTATCAAATCTTTATGTAAGACATTTTGCATCGTGTCCCAGACGCTTCGGGTACAGGATCGATTGCAAATGCTATAATAATTGACCATTCTAAAATTTTCCAAATGTTTAGCGCATTTAGAGGGAAAAAGGACTAGAATCGATTTTTGACCAAAATAATTAAACAACTATCAAAGGACAATCCAAAGTTCGCTGAGGATTGATCGCTTGTGAGTAGTTGGAAGTAGAGTATTGGAAAATATGGAAATGTTTCCATATTGGATGGACCATATCGACATTATTATAAATAGAAAAGATTCTATTAAGAATGAGTTGTCATATGGAAAATATGGAAACGTGTCCATATTGGGAATTGAATATTGAAAATCTAGATCTATATTAGAAACTTTTATGCAAAAGGATGTTCAAAGGAATGTACTTCAAGTGAGAGACATCATATCTAAGGAATTGTCTTGTAACAATTTTCGATAGAGGACTTTGTAATTTCAGTGACAATAGTCTTTGTGACTTTGGTGCAGTTACATTACGAAAGGATCATTGCATAAAATGTTAGAATCTAGCATATGCTATAAGTAGCAAGAATTTGATATTCTTTCACTTATGGAAAAGGGTTTGGAGTTGTGAAATGAGAATGATTGGAAATGTGTTCAATTTGATCTATTTCACAAAGAAAGAACCATAGGTAAACATTGTGTGCATGCTAGGAGCAAGGGACAAGTGTAATAATTCAAGTAAGAAGTCAATTACCTGAAGCGACAAATAATGAGTAATCAATATGGTGATAAATAAAAGGTGTTTTATTTATGCTCAAAGGTTTGAGGCCATATGGGATTAGTATTATTCTTGTGTTTCACTTTGCATGTTTTGACTTCCTGAATAACTTAATTGATTAAGAACAATCTAGTTATTCGAACGGGCCACAGTCGTTCATATGTTGGAAGTAGATATGAATGAAGATTGTCGTGAATTGGTGTGTGGATTGTCTAAAGAGAATTAGACATAAGCAAATGTTTGCTGCAACGTTCGTGAGTGCTTATGAATAAGATTTGATCATTGGATTAAACCCACACTCACTTGGATCACTCCATGAATTGTATCACGAGTGATTGGTGAGACGATAACATCTTATATTCTTGAAACTGAGATGTGTGAGTTGTATCTTGCTAAACGATTGCACATTGATAATATGTAAACACACTAGTAACTTGGTGTTATAAAACATATTGGTGTGTGTGATTCGGTGAGTGAGTGCAAGCAAGCATTGTATCAAAGTTTATCCGTTCCTTTTATCCAAAGAAGGATAAAAGCGATATCTTTGGGCCCCTCGATGATTTAGTAATGACAAACGTAAATGCTCTGCCGAACTAAGGCTAATTTTATTTGTTCAATTAGTCAGTCGTCATAAATTGGAAGTCGAGAAATAGTACAAAGAGGATGATTTGAAATCATGCCTCATACGATATCAAGAATGGAGGAATATATGATCCCTTATCTAAAGGACACGCGTATCTGATAGGATCAGAGTTGACAGCGGATTTGGAAAGCTACAATTGCAGATCAGGATATGAAGTCATATGCAGAATAGTTATTAGACTTATCCAAGTGGGAGACTGTTGGATTAGTGTCTAAGTCCATAACTATTTTGGTATGTACTTGACCCGATGGTGCATGGTCCTTTTGGGTTGCCTTCACCAAAGCAACTTGATAGGATGAATTATGGAGAGAAAGGATTAAATATGATTTATTAATATATTATGAGAATAATATATTAAATGAGAAATCATATTGTTTAATTAATATTAGTCAAGAATTAATTGGTAATTAGTTTTGTGACTAAAAGAGATTAATTAAACTTAAGGGACTGGAATTGTAATTATAAGATAATTGCAATTTGGGCCATGGATTGCCATATATTAAGGAGTGGACGAATTCTATGGGGAAACCCATGAGAAATTGTCCAAGGCCTTAAGGAATGAATTCCATGGGTTGCTTGGGGCTTAAGCATCCAAATTAGGGTTTCCTTGTTAGATAACCCTAATAGCCTAACTATATATACATCCCTTATGACCCAAAAACGTGGCTAAGCATCCTTCTAGGGTTTCACACGTTTTTGGGCAGCCTCCATCCTCTCTCCTCTTCATCCTCTTGCTCTCGGTGTTTGTGAACCATTAGAGGAGTGACATTTGTGACTCTAAGCTTTCTAAAGTCAATACAAGGAGGAATTGGGATTGTTATTGCTACATAACAATCAAGCTAATATCTTAAACCTAATTATATGTTAATATCGATTTCCATATGTTAGAATTAGGGTTTATAGTCTTGGATAACTTGCATGTACAATAGAGAAACCTAGATCCAAGCATTAGGGTTTGTTTGAGCACATAGGATGTTCTTATGACCAAAACCCATCATCTTGTACTCAAAATTATTATTTCGTTGAAATGTTACATGTTCAGTATGCTTTTAACACAGAAAACCGTATTACCAACCATCTAACTTGTAGAGTTAGTTTTCAAACTAATTGTGAAACTAATTATAAAATGATATATTTTATATTTCACAAAGGATTTCATGACATTCATAAAATAGGATTTTCCATATTATTACTTGTAGATTCGTTATTCTTAAGATTGGAGACACGTCCTCAGTAACACTCCACGAAGATACGCGAGTGGAGGACCGACCCTGTAACCAGAATCTCTTGGAGGGAGAACGTGACTTGAGTGTATAGATCTATACGGGGCTGACTACCCCGCACCTTGCTGCTACCTACAATGGGACTGGTAGGTCTACGGGTGACAAAAGTCATAAAATGATATTGGACTTGTTACGAGCCATATCTAGTTTATTGTATGGTTATAGAACTCGCAAACTTAGATGATGGAGATTTGCATTTAGTAATAATGAACCTAGTGAACTAACCATCAAAGTAATAACTGTTTTGAGTACTAGAGGGTATCGGTAATACCCTTAGGCAATAGTTCACCACCGACTTATTAGTTTTATATACGTGTTAAAACTAATGTACTTTTCAAGGATAACCAAGCTTTCAGAGAAACTTCACTTAACGATACAAGTATGGTAGATACTTGTACACTTCATTCCGGATTGAAAATTAAGGGGGGTTTGTTCTTCACATTTTTCATAAAAACGGGTTTTTAATCAAGTTTTGGAGCAAAAAAGGGTGAAAACTGCTGTTTTTCATGTAATCTGCGACGAGTTTACGGCCGGAGTTGAATCAACCTGCATCTTATTTCATTACTCCTGATTTTAATTCATAAAGACTCACTTTCGCACCTACTTTCGCATTTTTGTCAATTTCAACCCAAAATTCAATTTCTTTTAGTTTTAAATTCCTTTTTCATCCAAAATATAAATAATAATAATAATAATAATAATAATAATAATAATAATAATATAATATAATATAATATAATATAATATAATATAATATAAAAAATAATAATAAAAAAATAAAATATAGTTTTTTAATTTTTGACTTTTATTTTTGATTTTTCTTAAATTTTTTACTTTGACTTTCATGTTTGACCTTTGACTTTAAACTTTGACTTTTTGTTTAATTTTTAAAATTTTTAAATTTAGCTTTTCGGTTTGACTTATAAATTTGACTTTTGAGGTTTATAGTCAAAGGACATTTTTAAATTTTAGTTTGACGTTTAAGTTTTATTTTAGCTTCGAGTTGTGCTTTTAATGGCTTTTGAGATTAACAAGGAATTGAAGACATGAAAGAGAATCGCCAGGATATGTTAAGACAAAATTTCAACAAGTTCAACTACATTCCCGGAGAAACCCTGGAAGCTCAGTTGCAGTGATTTTCCACACTCACTACTGAGATGAATATAGCTGGGATCTTCTTGACCAAATCTAAGATAAACAAAAAGCTACTAAATTCACTTCCGAAATCGTGTGATATGAACGTAGCTGTCATCAAGAAGACAAAAGATCTCAATTGTCTTAGTATTGTTGATGTAATTGAAGAGCTTGATGCTTTGAAGTGTGAAAAAACAATGAGTAACATCCCGGTCAATGAAGTTTCATGCTCTCAATCATGTGAAGCTACGATTAAACTTCTTCGTGAATATAATGATTTGCTAAAAAGGGAATTCGAGGACCTAAAATATAAAGGATATCAACTTAGGAAAGGACAGAAACCCATGAAGGCTGATTTAGAAGCAAAAACCAAAGACTTTAGGAAGCTTCAGGAAGACTATAGTAATAAATCTGAAAATTATGACTATGTTAAGAGACAACTTGCTGAATTAACTACTGAGCTTGACACATTAAAAAGCAAATTTGTAACTGTAGATTTTGATTTTAGAAAATTTGATGTGCCAAGCGAAGTAGTTGCGAACACGATAGATCATTGTTTGAAATTTAAAAATAACCAGCAAAAAGGTCTAGGGTATGATAGTGTTCCTCTATCTTTCAATCATAACTACACATCCATCCCTATGACACAGGAAGAAATTAACAGGGAGGCACATCTTCAATATCGCAAACCAGCTGGATTTGTGTCAGGAGGTATTCAGGTTGAAAATACTAATGCTTCTACTTCATGTGTAGGTAAAGTAGCAGAGGATGAGAACAAGGAGAATACCATTGAATAAACCAACATCTCCTTGAACTCTGAATGTATTGCTTCGAACTCAACTGCTTCTGATCAACCTGTTGTTGAGAAATACAGGCCACCAATTCTAGTGAAACAAAGTGCCTACTGCAATTGTGCTTGTGGGAACAATAAGAGACAAGGCAAGGACACACCACCAGGGGAATGAAGAAAAAATTTCCCAGTGAAGAAAAAGACTTATTTTCACTGTGGAACACCTGGTCACATTGCCCGAAACTATCCAAATCGCGAATATATTCCCTACTACGCACAAGTATGGCAAAACACACCAAGAGGGAGATACTCCAAAAGAAACCCCTCAAGGTCACGTTCAGACAATGGTGACTGGAACGTGCAGAAGGCCAAGAATCAAACCTACAAGGCCATGAATCCGAATCCCAAGGGCAAGAAGGGAATGTAGGCCAAGAAGCCCATTCCAAGAGATACTCCAGTGAAACAAATACCAATTAGGTCAAAGTCATCTCAACGGCCGACATCAAGATCAAAAGAAAGTACTGAGGCACCCATCGGATCGAAAAAGAAATGGGTCAACCCCAATTACAAATGGGTTCCAAAGGTTTAATCTCCCAAATCTCCTAATGATTCTAATATTTTTACATCTTTTGTTTGTGATAAATAGGACATGTCATGGGAGAAAGTATCATGTGTTGATGACAAAGGTCAACCCAGTTTCAATCCAAAAGAAAATAACAGTCATTAGGGCGAGGTAAACGCCAAACCACTCCGGTTGCAAAGATGTCTATGAGTTTCCAAATGTCGGGAATAGGAGATGGCTTTACTCTATCTTTTGATATGGTCATGATTATGCCTGAATTACACATAGATGTCAGTATGATAATAAAACTATATAACATTCACATAATAAGGTAGGCTAAATAAATATGTTTTTGGACACATTAGTACATATGATAGTTGTTTGTAAGTGTTGTCTGAATAAATGATGTTTAAAATATTTTTGATAAAATGATTGTGGTAGACTTGGAGGATTAGAAGGAAAAAAAATAAAGGAAAATATGTTGAAAGTTTGGACTTAATAGGAAAAGTCTCATTTTCCTGGATTTCCCTATTAAGTCAACAATTATGTATTAAGTCAAAAAGAAACATCCATATATTGTTTACCAGATTAATTCATATCCCCATTAAGCTCATTAGTGTACAAACATTGAGGTAAGTGATGCTTGTGTTAACTAAATAAATAAATTTGGTTGGGAATGCATTGGCTTACCGTCGTTAAAAACCACTATAACATGATCCATGAATGGCTGGAAATCGAATAAATCTATGTTTTGTTGAGGAAAACAAAGACTAAGTGTGAGGTATTTTGATGTGTGGCAAATTATACATATTTCAATGGACATTTGATATACTTTTAAAGGTATTTTTGCTATTAGTATAGACAAAAGGTGCTTAATTTTTATACATTTATGTTTTGCAACTGAAAATGACTAATTTATAAATAGAAGCTGAAAAGAGCAATTATGGAGCATAATTTCATGGATTAATGACCAAGGAAGATAGATGGATATTATCATGGAGAATTTAATAAATATTTTAAATATAAATACCAATTTTAAGATATCTCGCCGTGAATATATATTATTGCGCCGCAATTCAAGATGATCATAAAAAGGATATAAATATACCCTTAATTTCGACCAGAAGATATGTCATACCTTACAAAACTCATAGAACAAGAAGAAGTGTAAGAATGTTGAAGAATTACATCAAGGAGACTCACAAAGGAGTACTTGGTTTGTTGTATATTATATTTATGTACTTTTTCTTGTCTTCTTAGTTAGTTAATGGGCTAAGTTTCATTACTTTTATTTAGATGTAGATGATCTGGCTTGATTATTATTTCATTCGTTTGAAAGCATATTTGTAACGACCGTCTTTGAGGTATTATTTTATTTTATATTTTTTAATTATTGTTGGGTTAAATGTAGATAGAAGGATTGAGGAATGGACTTAAGCTAGTAGGCTGAGAAAAATTAGGCCGCCCATAAGTCGTATGATGGGCGTAGCCTTGGCGTACGTGGGGTGTAGAGGCTCATTGGATTCGGGGGACGCAGGCAAATACGCACAATGTATCAAGAGTTACACCCAGCATACGCGAGCAGATGCCAAACCCTAATTTTTAGGGTTTAAGACATATAAATACCGCATTATATCTTCCTTTTGGCCTCCTTAGTCCCTCACCCTCAAAATACCCTAATACACCCTCATACTCCATTGTTGTGTGTTTTTGACTTTTTGAGCTCATTTATGGTGAAGAAAAGCTTGGAAGAAGAGAAGAAGAGTTGGAGAAGAAGAACTTGAGTATCTTCAGCTTAAGGATCTGAGACTATTGCATCTTTTGGCACTCAAAGGAGGTATAAAGTTTCAAACTTTCCTCTTAGAAGCTTAGATCTAGAGTTATGAAGTTTTGGACCTTTTTAGGTCTAAAGGATGGACCTTTATAGTGCAACTTCGATTTTGAGCTTAGGGTTGCCACCCTTGGAGCTCAAAGTATCCCTTTAGCAATAAAGTTTCAACCTTTAAGGCTTTTATGTAGCCATGCATGAGATCTAGCCATTTCTATGGAGATAGTTGCTATTATTCTATGTTTGGGCTCATTTGGTGTGTTGCAAGCCAGCAAGTGATTAACTTCATGGGTTAAGACTAATTATTGGACTCAGATTTGTAGTTTGGACATAGTGTCTTAAGGGATTAAGCAACTTTGATGAAAATGCCTTAACAGGGGAGTACGATGGGGGTACACGCCATTACGTACAACGTACAACCCATACAAGCTGTACGTGTAGCATACAGAAGAGTACGCTCAGCGTGCGCTTAGATTATGGGTTTTACGTTATTGGGCCTTGGTTTGGGCTTAGCAGATGTTGGACCGTGATGGGCCCCCAGGAGTCAGTTAAGGGCCCAAGGACTAGTTTGGGCTTAGGGGGAAAGCCCATTTGAGGAGTTGGGCCCGATTTAGAAAATTGGGTCATTTGAGAACATTAATGGGCCTTAGTGGGTTTGGAAGGACTAGAATAGGATTGGGCCTAGGTCATGGTACAACTTGGATCAAAGGGGGTAAAATAGTAATTTTACCCTTAGAAGGATTCTCAGTTATTGACTAAGTGTTTATTTTGGTCATAATAGTCAGGGAGTAGTTGGAGCAGCGGTCAGAGTTACCTTTGCACAAGTTTCAGCAGCCAGATTGAGAGGTGAGTTTTCCTCCAGTAGGAACGGGTCGAAGGCACCAATGTTCACTCGTTTATGTATGTTAGTATATGTCGGGCTTAGGCCCGATGCCGGGGTTAGCCCAATACAACTTATATATTACGGACTTCGATCCGATGCCGGGGCGGTCCCAAGAAAAGTATATGTATGCTTGATGTCTTTGTGATTCACGCATGTTATGTGTTACGTATGACGGGGTAAGCCCGATGCAGAACTAGCTTATATGTACCGGACTTCAGTCCGATGCTTGGGAAGACCCGAGGAAGTTTATTATGTTTATGTGTTATATGTGTGATATGTGTTATGATATGTATTTCGGACTTCGGTCCGATGTCGGGCGGGGCTTGATGTCGGGTGAGGCTCGTTGCCTGATTAATCCGATGCTGGGCGGGGCCCGATGCCTGATTAGTCCGAGCGGGGCCCGATGTAGTGGGCAAGGCTCAGTGTGTGTTAGTATGTGTTATTGTATGGTATGTGGTAGTTTGGGGGAGCTCACTAAGTTTCGTGCTTACAGTTTTCAATTTTGGTTTTAGGTACTTCGATTAGCAAGGGGAAGGGCTCGGGATGATCGCATGGCACACACCGCAATTTCAGCCTGGGATTGTTTTAGACTCTGATATTTTCTTATTTGATTTCGATGCAGTATTTGGCATGATGTTTGGAGATACATGGTTACTGGTTTTTTTATGTTGATGGATGAATTATGTTTTTATTAATTATTTTAAAAATGAAAATTTTGGACAGTATTTTTGGGATGTTTCAATATTAGTTGTTATTCAAGTTATTTTGAATGCTTGATTAAAGAGTCATGTGTATTGATATCAATAATTTCTATGTTTATGTAACTAAGTACATGATCCATGATTACTGTGGCTGACAATTAATGACCCAAAACTCCATTAGTTGATGTGTGAAATCGTAACTAGAGGAGGGATCCCTAGGTTAGGCATAAAGATATTGATTTAGTGTCCATGACTGCACTATTCATTTAGGTGATTTGAGAAGTTGCCACAGCACTTGGGATTGAACATACCTATTAAGTCTTTCATAATACGAATTAACAAAATAGATCTAGGAAATCTATCTCTACTAGTGGATAACTTACAAACATATGATTAAGGATATTGAGTTTGAATTAATCAATTTAGAAATCAGTGGATATCTACTAATTCCATTGCACTTTGTGTAAATCAATCATAATCAATAAGTGAATCGAAATATAAGAGTAAGTACTTTTATTATTATTTGTTTGACGTATTTAATTTATGTTTTTTAGTTAAGATTAAGCAGTTCATCGAATCCCCTACTTTTATCATTAATTAGTTTAGATCGTATTGGTACTAGCGTTCCCCTTGAGTTGGACACACTTACTTACATTAACTATATTATTCATCATCAAGTACATTATCTTGTAATTGATAGTCTTACTTTGGATTGGCTAGGTTTTATAAATTTAAAAATAGATCTGTATTAGGTTTATTTTAATAGAATTCCTATTTTATATCAAAAAACTTTGTTTTTCTAAGACAACTTTTGTAACCTAAAATTCATGTAAACTTTTGGTCACATAAAATAACAATTTTAAAATGGTCATAGAAAACATATATGAACATTTTTTTGAAAAAAAAAGAAAAAAAAGAAAGGTTAGACATGTTTTCCAAAAACTAAGAGTATCCAAATAATTTTAGATCTAATCATGAATGTAAAGATGGCTATGATACCAATTTTTGGGTTTTAGTATACATTTTTGGGTTCAAAAACTCAAACATAGCAATAAAAACATTTAAAATTTGAACAATATAAAACTAGTTTATAACCTCCATATGATTTTTTTTATAAACATGAAAAGATTAACACAACTTTAGGAAGAAAAGAGTAACAATTTTTGAAGCTTTTGGTTCCTGAAGAGGAGGTTAGATTGTTAATGAATAATGCAACAGCACAAGGGAGAGCCATTGACACCAACAACAATTACCAAGCAACTACAATGGTAGTTCTTCTTAAAAATGGAAACACTTAAGCCTTTAAGACAAAAGACAATTTTGCCTTAAAGGAGAGAACCCGAGTATCTTACTTCTTTCATTTCTTCTTAACACTTTAAGAGACGTGGAAAGAACACATAGAGCATATTGATGGTTTCAACTAGTATAAGAAAGACCCATGTATGAAAGCCTTTATCACATTAACTTAGTCGTTAATCAATATGTCTTAACACTTTAGAACCCATGCTTCATTATGATAAAGTATACATGCTTCTAAAGTATGGTTGACTTAATAAACTAATAAACAAGGACATTTCCTTTTGCCCTCTCTAGCTCTCGATTTTATGAAGAAGAGAAGAGATTTTATAAAAACTTTATCATTCTTTATAAGTTATAAAATCTTAATCATTTAACTAAAAGACAAAAGTTTTTCTTATCTAAAAGGATATACATGACTTTATATATCATACCTTATGATATATTATGATATTTTTCGTTGAAAATTAATATTTTTATCAAATAAATAATTTCTAATTAATTGCAAGAATTATAGATATTCATTAAGAATCAACTTCTTATAAATAATCTATTTATGTTTACTTGTTATTGGTGTGATGCTCTAAGATCATATGTTATTAGTAATATCATACTGAAATGATTTTTGAACATACGATCTTTCATATCATTCTTAAAGTAAGTTGCAATCTAATTATAGTACATTCTATACAATAACACAATAAAAGAAACCAGATCAAATCCCATGGCATAAATGTTGGGGGTATAAGATTTTGTAATACAAATCTTAGCTATAGCCGACATTAACAACATTCTTGTTAACAAATTTATTTTTTGGAGCATTATTTACACAATTCGTTCCAAACAGCTAAGCTTGAGCTCGATATCAATCCTTTTAAAGAATAAAAAAATTTGACGAGTCATGAAACCAATCTAAATAAAATGATTAATTCTAGTTATGCAAACAATTAAATGACAAAGTTCCTTCAAGATATATTTCTCCATCTTCTTTGTGAGTGGAAGCATTATAACCAAAGAATAACACTAAGAAAATCCAACAAATTATGAAAAACATACAAATTTAACAATACATTGGTGAACTTAAATTAGTTTAATTCTCACAGAGGAGATGTATTTAGGGTTCTTCACTCCAGTATCAAAAAAAAAAAAAAAAAAAAAAAAAAAAAAATTAAGAGTAGAATAGGCTCTGATCAAACTGTGTAGTGTTGGTTCATTGCATCAATGTCTAATCCTCTTAGCTTCGCAAAAGACTCAACCTTGCCCTTTAGTGTATGGAGTTCTCTCAACCTACATTAATAAAATTAATAAGTAAATTTTATCGAAAAGAAGAAAAAGATCTTAAAGCATCCATAGATGATAGATCGTCGACCTCAAATATAACGTTTTTGCTTGACACATCATTTCCCACTAGCCTTATCAAAGAAGAACCTATAACTTAAACTCTCATTGATCATTTTGAAAAACTTCTTTTTCTATAACTAAGTAAGTTATCCCCATTCATGTGGTATGTATTATAAAAACCCCCTCATCTAAATTTGTCATTTCTACATGACCGCCAATTTTTTTAAAATAAAATATTACACAACAAAAATATTTAATTAACTTCAAATTTTTTTTTTTAAAATGACACATTACATGACAAAAATATTTAATTAAAATTAAATATTAAAATACATAATTTTTGACAATTAAAATTAAACTTTTTTGGTTTTTTCCTGAAACATGAAAAAAGATAAGTTCTTACGTATAGTTATAAAAAATACCAAAAATATTATATTATAACTAAGAATTTAATATTTGATATCAAACATTAAAATAAAATATGATTTAATATTTATTAAAAGAAATTAATTATTTAATAAATAACAAGAATTTAAAGTTTAACTATAATTAGGAAGTAAAATGAAATATTATTGATTAAAGAAGGGCTTAGTTGTATTAAAGAATAACTAAAAAAAAGCATTTAGTTAGACTATGTTTGGCGTACTAGCTGAAATGCTAGCTGTTAAATAAAAAGCTAAGCTGATAGTTGAAAAGCTAGCTGATAAAAAATAATGTTTGGTAAAACTAGCTGAAAAACTAGCTGAAATATATAAAATTACATAAAAAAAACATGTAGAAGTATGTGTTTTTATACTTAATTATGGGGTGTATTTAGAAAATTTTAAAAATGCTTCTAAAAAGCTAGTCTAAGTAGTTTTTAAAAAAGCTAGCTTATAAGTTAGCTTATAAGCTACTTTTTGGCTTACCAAATACGACAACATTAAAAAACTCGAAAAATAAGCTAGCTGTGACGCGCCAAACACAACCTTAATATCGAGTGGTTGAATTATTCGACCAAGAAAGGCATGGTAAAAGCTAGTTTTATGGTTGATTCTAAATCTTCGATTTCTTCATCGACATTCCATTAGTGATGCTCTTAGTTGTTATTTTGTTGGTCCATATTCATTAATGTGACCCATAAAATGAATGTTATTATGTGAGTCCTGTGTTAAATAAGCCCTACAAGCATACCTTGAAATTTCAGCTCGTCGTCTAGCTTCATCTGCCATTAGACTAATCTCCCGAAATGTTCCTTGCTCAGAAAACATTCTTGGTTCTATAGGCTGGAGTCCGTGCAACGTTCGTTGCTCTGTTGCCCAAGCCGCCTCACGAGCTTCCCTCCCGAAGTCCTTCTTTGTTGTGAAGGCCGTCTGAAAACAAAGAATGGTGAATCATATAGAAACACAAAAAGAACGGATTGTAACATCTCCCTTCAATTTATTCTTATAAAAATATTGTATTCAAAAAATCTACTCGGTTGTTTAATATCTTAGTAAGAAAACTAAAAATACAATTCTAATAGATATTTTTTAGAGCTCAATGCCAAAAATATTGAAACTATAATGTTGTAATATAAATAAATGCAAATAGTGTTGTAATAAACAATTAAATATACTATTTCTTGTAGGTAGCCATTTAATTATTATTTAATAGGTTTAATTGAGACATAAGTGAACTATATATGGTGTTTCTTTTTTACTTCATCCAAAAAGACTGATCTTACTAAATAATGTCCAAGAAAGTCAAATTTTCTCCGGTAAGTTCCAACCTCTTACAAATTTACTTTCACCTATATTTTTCTTTTCATATCCCTAACCATATGTCTTTTCTCAAATATTTACTAAATATCATTTATATACACTAACACTTAATCCAGACACCCTTGTGGAGAATAGAAACTTACCCTTTTCTCCACAACCAACCCCCAAGCCCTTCCACTTAACCCATACTGAACAGCAAATTTGATAGGATCAAGAAGCATGTAAGTCAATATATTGAACAACCAGATCACCCCAGTCCACCCCCACCCAATCTCCCTAATTCCAGCAAGTTTCCACGTCACAGTCGCCGATATCACCGACGCCACCTGAAAAAAAATTCCAAAACCCTAAAAAACCCCGAAAATATCCACCCTAAACTTCATCAAAATCAATGGAATTTAGTTTTACCAGTTGAGCAATAGCAAATGCAATCACAAGCAATAAACCCGGTCTCTCAGTAAAAGACCACCCCCGAGACCTTGTCACAAAGATCAACGCCTGGCTAATGGTGCTAACTTGAAGATAAACGGCTGACGCCATCATCTCATTTAAGGGTTTTGATTCCGCTTCTACAGACATGTCACGATGATGCGAATTAAAGTCCTTCACACCAAATGTGTTCTACAATAGAAACAAGAAAGGTAATTCTAAGAGATACCAACAACAACCCCTGACGTAAATGCATGATGTGAGATTTAAATCAAGTACGTAGCAAAGGGTAAAATGGTAAATTTACTGGTTGGGAAAGGGGGTATACCGGGAAAAAGTTAGTTTCGTATGCTATCCAGAAGAAAATAACGGTCATTAGGGCTAGGTAAGCACCAAGAACCACTCCGGTTGCAAAGATTTCTGTGAGCTTCCAACTGTCGGGAATGGGAGATGGCTTTACTCTATCTTTTGATATCGTCATGATTGTGCCTGAATTACACATAGATGTATTAAGTCAACAATTATGTATTAAGTCAAAAAGAAACATCCATATATAGTTTACAAGATTAATTCATATCCCCATTAAGCTCATTAGTGTAGAAACATTGAGGTAAGTGATGCTTGTGTTTAACTAATAAAAAAAGTTTGTTGGGAATGCATTGACTTACCATCGTTAAGAACGGCTATAACAAGAACCATGAAAGGCGGGAAATCGAATTTCCAGAAAACACACAGCATCATAAAACCTAGCTGTAATGCAGGCGAAAAAAAAAGTCAAACGTTGGAGTCAAAGTCTACAGAAGTAATTTTGACTTTTGAGGTCAAACATGATTCTTTTAATATAAAGTCGAATCAGTAAAGATTATGCTATATATTACGTAGAAAGGAACGGCTATAACACTTACCACAATTCGGATTGTGATAGAAACGGCATATATCTGTAGAAAGGAAAAAAAAAAAAATTATTGGGACCCACAAAATGATAAATAATTGTCGTGATTATCTCAAACGTGAAAATTCGCAATGTACTTTTAATTATTTATGTAATATAGCAACCTATATCCATTTCTTTACATTACAATGATTACATTACAACATTCTATTCTCAATTTTTTCTCATTGCACTTAGGAAAATCTACGCATTTATAGCATTGTACTTTCATATTCTTTTATTTGTATATTTCAACATTATACTTTGAAAAATATACCCGATTATAGCAATGAAACTTGCTTTTTTTTTATGGTTGGTATAATTCTTCAATGTTCAATGTTGTAATAGGAAGAAATGAAAGTAGGAATCTATAGTAAATAATTTAATGAAAGTATGTTGCTATTTTTTGCAATTAACTACTAATTACCGTGTAATTCTTCATTCTTTGGAATATGGAACGGCTTGTTAAGACGGCACTAATAATGACACTTAATCCGGGCTCGGTTAGAACAATATCGGAAGCACTACGGGCAGCATCAGTGGAATCAGCAACCGCGATTCCGATGTCTGCTTTTTTCAAGGCGGGTGCATCATTCACACCATCACCTGTCATTCCACATATGTGGTTTCGAGCTTGTAGCCTTCTAACTATCTCATATTTATGTTCTGAAATATGAAATAAATGATGTCAAACAAAAAAAAATAATTGGGAAGATGAGTGCACACTTTGGAAAATGAAAGTAAAAAATAATAAATGAGTGCAAAATTTGTAAAATGTTAGGACGTATTGGGGAAGTTCTGCTCTCTTTGACTTTCTTTATTATGTATGTTCTTTCTACATTAATTAGTCAAAATGAAACATTCATATATAGTTGTTTCTTTTTGACTTAATGGGTGTAATAGGTTGAGCACTTAATCGGGACACCAATATATAACTGTTTCCTTTGACTTAATATGGATAGAATGACTTAATGGGTTAAACCAAAAAAAACATAAGTTAATGTATAAAGAGACTAACCCTTTACCTATATGTTCTTCTTTTTACCTTCCAAGTTCCAACTCCTCTCACGTTAAAACTAATATCGTTGATATATATATATATATATATATATATATATATATATATATATATATATATATATATATATATATATATATATTTATCAATTTAAGGATAAAATGGTCATTTAGTCTCACGTAGACGATTTTTTCGGTCTAGAAAAGAAACATACCTTATCTATACTATATTTTATCAAGACACACATCTTAATGAAAAGCAAAAAAAAAAAGAAACAATCCTTAGGTCATATTCTCATTAAGTCCATTTTATAGTTTGTCCTTCAACGTGTTTGATACAACGTCTATACAAATCAAAAGCCTCTGAACGGCTGAACAATTAAGGAACCCTAACTTTTCTTAACCATTAAGAGGTTAGAATCTGTTAACACTAAATGATTCACTTTTATCAAATAACCCCTAAGTTAAAAAAAAAAAAAAAAAAAAAAAAAAAAAAAAAAAGGCGATATCATTTTCTCTTATGATAATAATTTGTGTTAAGTTACAAAAATGTCTTACTCACCGGGAAATACACCGGCAAAACCATCGGCTTTTTCAATTAGCTCATCAATCGGTAAAGCTCCAAAACCATCTTTACCATCACCCAGCAAAGCTGAAGATGGGTACATGTTTGTCCCCATTCCTAGCCTTCTTCCAGTTTCCTTTCCAATTGCCAATTGATCACCTACAATTAATCATAATTCATCCATACAATTCAGTCAAAGATGCAGCAACACATTCAATCTATCGCTAAAAACCAAACCAATAGCGACAGATTTTAACCAATATGTCACTAACATGAATCAAGAAAGCTTTAAAATATGTAACAATATCAGAAGTTGCAAAAAAAATGAGATAAGTACCTGTTATCATCTTAACACTCACACCAAGATCTAAAGCTCGCCGGATTGTTTCAGCACTATCATGTCGTGGTGGATCAAAGAGTGGAAGAAGGCCGACAAACTCCCATGGGCCACCAGAGCTCTCTTTGTTTCCAGCTGGTACTTCCTGAAGAAGATATGAATAAGAAGAAGAAGAAATTCGCAAAACAATTTCACTTTCCATAAATGGAAAGATGCTTGACAATGAGGTGTCAAGTTACCTGACGAGCAACTCCAAGGGATCGAAGACCACGTTCTGCAAACTTGTCGATTATCGAATGTACTCTTTTTTCGATTTCTGATTTGTTATGTGCAAGATTGAGGATCTACACAATGATTTTAAATGATTTAGTGGTTCATATGAAAGGGATAAATGCAAGGAACAACAATGGTTTTTTATTATATTACAACTTCCTACTATAATATCTTTGTCTTAGAGTGTTATACTTTTATTTTTTTATTAGGATATTATACTTTGATAAATATACCCAATTATATCATTGTACTTTCAAATTTTACCTTATTAAAACATTAAAATTATACTTGCTTTCAATTTTTTGTTATACTTTTAAAAATATACCCATTTGTAACATTTCAGTTTCAAAATTTTCTACATTGAAAAATCTTCCCATAGTAGTGAAAAATGTTGTGTTCAGATGACAACACTATACGTGGTTAAAATTTATAAGTACAATGTGAAATAACAAGAAATGAAAGTAGGGATTCTATAATAAATAAACCAATGAAAGTGCACTGTCATTTCTTTAATTTAACCGTATATGAAATTGTGATGCAATATGTTTTAGATATTTAGATGGATTTTTACCTGCTCAGGTGCACCTTTGCTCACTCTATGCATTCTACCGATTTTATCTGTGTATGTAAGCGCTGTCCTTTTGTCAGTTGGATTAAACGGTAGAAAATGGACCTCTTGAATCCCAGCTCGGGCCTAATTTCATCGAGTCATTACAAAAATTAAACATGGATCAAAATCAATAACCAAAATCATATGCATACTTACATAATACAACAAATTTGTTTAAAAAAATTAACAATGGATTCAAAGAAACAATAATACCTCCTTGGGGTCTCCGAGCATTGCAACGATAGCAGCATCGATGGCATCTTGGTTCTCTAGCCGTGATGCCCTTGCAGCCATTAAGACGACCATATCCTTATCAACCCCTTTTGCAAAGACCTAATATTTATAATTTTTGAAATTAAGATTCAAATCTAGTACATTCTTAAAATCCCAAAACAAAGTTTACAAACCTCAATCATATTTTTGTCAACTGTAAGCTTGTTGAGTGTCAATGTACCGGTTTTGTCGCTACACAACACATCCATTCCCGCCATTTCTTCGATTGCAGTCATTCTTTTCGTAATCGCACCCTATTCGAATCATGTTCAAGCATATAAGTTCAAGTATATAAGCAATGTACTTCATAATAGTAGCATGCTTACATTTTCTTACCCCTAACAATAATGTACTTACACTTTGTTACCAATAGTAGCAATATGTAAAAAATAATGACAACACACTTACATTTCTTTAGTCATAATAGCGACATACTAATATATATATTTTTTTACTGAGAATAGCAATTTACTTGCATTTATTTACCAATCATAGTAATATGATACAAAATAAAGTAAATTTCCCATATTGATAGTGAAATGCACGTATGTTGCTATTATCGGTAAACGACTTTATACATATGTTGCTAATATGGGTAAAAGTAAAATATTTTGGCCATATTGGTAACAAAACTAATGTATGATGGTATTTTAAATACTCTAAACTGATGGTTGTTACTTCAGTTGAGTTGAGCTTACCTGTTGAGACAAGCGATGTGAACCAATGGCCATGGTAACCGAAAGAACAGTAGGCATAGCAATCGGTATCCCTCCAATGAGTAGCACAAGAAGGTTATCAATTCCAACACGATATTCCCTTTGGTGAATACCATATATCACAATGATCTCAATTATCATACCAACAACAATCGAGCAAATGCAAAAATTCCCGATTGAAGTTAACACCTTTTAAAAACAAAAAGAAAATCATAAGAAGTCATATGTATTAACTCTGAAACTCATAATAGAGGTGCACAAATTGACCAGATGCCAGTTCATGATAGGCTGACCCGGTCCAGAATCGGGTCAGCCTAATTAAGAACCAGGTTGGCCCAGTTAATGAACTGGGCCAACCTAGTTTGTATGCAGCTATATGGATAAGAACTATGATTGAGAAACAAACCTTTTGGAAATGTCCAACATGAGTTGTGTTTTCAACAAGATGAGCTGCTTTCCCGAAAAAAGTATGAACTCCAGTTGCAATCACAATGCCTTCGATCTCTCCTTGTTTACATGTAGAACCCGAGTAAACTCCATCTCCTGGATTCTTAGTCACCGGAAGTGATTCTCCGGTGAGTGCAGACTATAAATATGTTAAAACAAATTGTTACAAAAAATCTAAAAATTTAGTGTGAATGAGATTATTGTTTTAGAATGGAAAGATACCTGATCAATCTTCAGAGGATCGCCTTCTAGAAGACGGGCATCAGCAGGAACAATGTCTCCAAGTTTGATACTGATAATATCACCGGGAACCAAAACACAAGCATCCTCTTCACTCCATTTTCCATCACGAAGAACCTACAAGATATCAGAAACCGAATCGCGATTGATATTTTATAAATTAAAAAAAAAAAAAAAAAAAAAAAAAAACAATAAAAATGGATAAGTTCTAAATTCAAGAAACATCAATTTACTTTCATATATTTGTAAGGTATAGCATTGTACTTTCATTTCTTTCTATTACACCATTTCACTTCCAATCTTTCTTTTGGCGCATTGTATTTTCAATTTTTTTTCTCATTAGGACATTATACTTTAAAATTTTAGCCGAATATGGAGGTGATAATTGTTTTGTATATAGATTTCATTGCTATAATCATGTAGATATATTAGGAAGAAATGAAAGCAAGATGCTATAATAGATAAATTAATAAAATTAGTACATTGCTAAAAAAAAATTTCATTTAACTAATGAGTAATCGAGTGGAGATGAACCTTTGCTTTTGGAGCTAAACGAGCCATGAGAGCAGCAGCTGCATTTCCAGCATTGTTTTCCTCAATGAAACTTATCGTTGAATTAATAATAAGCAAAACAATGATCCCCACAAAATCATGATAATCAGCTGGCTTGTTCTGAATTATAAATCAAGAGTCATATGATTATTTAACAAGAAAAAGAAAGAACTACAATCGAATAATAAAATGAAAGAATAAAAAAAAGACAGATTTACCCCTCCACGTGCAAGGGCAATAGACATAATAGCTGCGGCTTCCATCACCCATGAGAGTGGATTCCACATAAAACCCAAAAACTTCAAGATTTTACTTTCCTGTTGAGAGAATTTAAAAAAAAAAAAAAAAAAAAAGACATAAAAATCTAATCCTTTTTGGCAAGAAACCCGCTTATAAAAAATCTTTAAAATACCTTTTTTTCTTCAAGTTTATTGTAACCAAAAAGATCTAAACGTTCTTGAACTTCATTTGAGTTTAAACCTTCTCTTGTGCATTTCAGATGTTGAAACACTTCTTCTAATGGTGCATTCTCCTGAAAAAAAAAATAAACAAAATGTTTGAATATTTTCTGTGATCAAAGCATAGAAATATAGGCGAAATGCAAGAAACAACAATATACTTCCATTTAAATGTTTAATATAGCATCCCACATTATAATTTCAACTTCTTTTTTTCTTTTCAATCAATTGTACTTTGAAAAATCTATCCAATTGTAGCGTTTTATTTCAATTTTTATTCTTTTAAAGAAATAGTACTTTGAAAAAAGAGTAAATTACTGAAACGGTCCCTATGGTTTGGTCAAAATTACACGTTTGGTCCCTAACTTTTTTTTGCACTCGGATCGTCCCTGTGGTTTGATTTTGTTGCGTTTTTCGTACCTTAGATAAATAAAGTTAGGGACCAAACGTGCAATTTTGACCAAACCATAGGGATGAAAAACGCAATAAAATCAACCACATGGACGATCCGAGTGCAAAAAAAAAGTTAGGGACCAAACGTGTAATTTTGAGTAAACCATAGGGACCGTTTCAGTAATTTACTCTTGAAAAAATTACCAATTATAGCACTGAAAAATTGTTTCGTTTTGGATGATATTGCTATAGTTTTGTTTTGGATGATATTGCTATAATTTTGTTGATATTTCAAAGTACAATGTTTGTAAATTGTAATAAAAGTAAATGAAAGTAGGATGCTATAATAAACAAATAAATATCAAGTTTTCATGTGCTAAAAGCTTAGAAATACCAAATCAATGGCTTCTCGGATAACTGCACTAAGAGCAATCGACTTGTCATCCATTTTTCAGCTTTGATCCTTCACCAATGAATCTGCATTATTGTGCAAAAAAGCTTTAGAAATCTATTCGTTTTCTTTTTATATATAAACTCTTGATAATTTATCTAACTTTTGTGGGATAATGATCAAAAAGATATATCCAACCCAAAAGAAGTTGAATCTCTTTATATCATTGTTAACAAATTCTTAAACCATTGTTTGATTTTGTGGTTATATTTTTAAATTTGTGTGTTTTTCTGGATAGATTAGAAATTCCGTACACTATTTGTCCATTTCACAAGATAATAATTAATAAAATTTACCTAGATGAAGACAGCTAAGATCTTTTGTCTTTAATAAAAACTTAAATCATGTTCTGCTTTTTTGTGTTAAAATTTTTGGATCTTGTGTTTTCTGGATAAATTCATGAAATTTTATCATATGATAATAATAGAAAACGTTAATAGCTTGATGAACATAAGCCTTGAATCATTGCCTACTTTACATGATAATTATCTACATAATATAGCAAAATGACTTGAATCTATTTATTATCATAGTTTCAACTCCTCATTTAACCTTTCTAATCACCCATTAAATAACCCACATTAGTTACATTTATACGTTTACGAGTCAAATTTGTGATATTTTGAACCTCAAAATCGAAGACATTCATTGTTTGAATTAAAAAAAATCAATAACCATATTAACCTACAAGATTAAATATCATTAACATAAATAAGAAGAACAATGTCATTAAGCCAATGAAATTACATCAACTCTTATTCGCTATTTGTGTTAGGATAAAAGAAATAATGTAACAAAAAACATAAATATGATTACAAAGAAAGACAGAAAGAGACCTGAGAAGCTTAGTAGATGAGGCTTTTTGACATGGAAATCGTTACAAAAACTTGAAATGTTTTGTAGTCTTGAAGTGGGAATGAATGAATGAATATGTGTTATGTTTGTTTTGAAGCAGGTGAACTATATATACACCCATATGTTTCTTGTTTCCATCCCAATAATTGAATTTAATAAAAAAAACATATATCTTATTCTGTATAATGTTTTAAATCTTGACAACAAAATCACTAATTATAATATATATAATATTAATAACCGGCTTTAACTTTCATAGTTTCATCAATTAATCGTATAATTTTTATTCTTTTAACCAAATTATGCGACATAAATGTTAGATAATGTATTTTTTTTACATTGCTTAAGATTGACCATATTATACATAAAGATTTGTTATCTAAAGTGATTACTATATGTATGCATCTAACCATTTTTAGTAACATTTTCAAAAGAAAAAAATTACTAAAACCTCAATAATTATATATTCCTAATTTATGCTAGTTAAGTAAATATAATATAACTAATATAACTTTATGTACTGATAATTTCTTTAGAAAATATATTTTATATGAAATATATTCATTTTTGTTTTTGTTTTTGTATTTTATATAGAGTGAATAGCGACAGATGGCCGTACATGTACTTTATTTTAAGAGGGAATCCAAGTTCCGGTCTTCCGGAAAGCCGGCTTAACTATTAAAAAAAACAGTAACGACCGGTTCGGGAAATGCCGGTTTTTGTATTTGGCGCCATATGACAACGCTTAGAATGTAACGATTCTTTCGGAGATTACAATGCTTTTCTTTTTTTGGCCCCACATTATTATAATTGGTCAAATATGGCCCTCTAACTTCATTAGTTTTGTTATTTTTTTGTTATTAGTAATTTTTAGTATACGTTTCTTGACATTATTCGTTTGGTCATTAGTTATATGAAAATGCTTTCGGTTTTATTTTTGGGAATATTATGTTTTAAGAAAATAGAATTTAGTTTAGTCACATGTGATTGTTTGATATGATTTGAAAGAACTATAGAAGGATTATTCTTTTAGTGGTATGTTTTTTTATGATTGTAACTAAGCTCAACAATTAATGGATATTTCGGCTAGAAAATATTAAACATCTTGATATGAAAATGATGGGTTTTTACAGCAAAATACAATTTGAAAGAGTGTAGTGTTAGAATGTTTTTTTTGGTGGTAATCAACTATTTAGAAGAAATCAACAGGATGAAAAAAAAAAAACTAAATTGTTTAAATAAGTAATAAACCTTTTAGAAACCTGTCATTGAAAATGATCTAATACTTGTGCTTAAAATTTTAAAGCTAAGCTGTAGTTTTTAAACATCAACAAAAAGTTTATAATGATTTTAAAAATAATAATTAAAACGACATAGTACTACTCGCATACAACATTTGTTCATTTCCTAAATATTCTTTGCATATATACTTACTATTAATACTTAACAAAAATTAATATTGAGATTTTAGATTTCTATAAAAATTCCAATCACTTGTTCTAATCTTCTTCATGTCAGACAACATAAAAAAGTATTTATTAGGTAATACAAAACAAAGATAAATAGAAGTAGGGGTGTCAAAAAAACCTGAACCCGATTAACCCGATTCAATCCTAACCCGAATAAGGTAATTAGGGTCGGGTTTAATAGGGTTAAAATTCCAAATCAGGTTATTCGGTTAACCCGGCAAACCCGATTTATAGTTAGGGTCGGATTTAGGGTTGATTTTTACAAAAAAAATTCGAGTTTCGGGTCATCCTGAATAACCCGATTAGGAATTCACAGCCTCTACATATTCTTACCGTTCTCCACTCGAGTTGTACAAAAAAGGCTATGAACCCTTTGAAAGTGTAAACCTTTCTGACTCTAGAAGTATACTTGATTTATATTTGTAAATGACTCACCTTGTTAATGTTTATTCACTAGGAAACATAGATTGTTAGGAGAAACGTGGTTTTTTTTTTTTAATTTTTTCCGATCTGTTTTAACCTGGATATGGAATAGTTTTCTTATAATTTTTTTTGTCAAGGTGTACTATATCATGTTTATTTTTTTATTTACCAATGTTCTTATCTAGTAATTACAATATATTATTATATGTGTTTTGAATTTTGAATGGTCAAGTAACTTGAAGTCGAAGTCCAAAAAGATATAGAACCTCTGCATCTGAAAAGTACTAGAGGGCTGAAAAAGGAAAGACTTCTACTTATTTTCAATTTAAACTAACTATAAACACAAATACATTACATGACGTTGGTCATTAACTAGACAATTGAAAATTCAACCATTTAATACTGATAATGGAAGAACTTTTTTGGTTACTGTGGTATGCATGCTTTCTTGTAATAACCATAACATTATATTTTTATTTTATTTCAATTTCTATGGATTCTTGGTGTTAATAAAAGAGTAAAAAATAAATAGTTGACCTATATAAAATTGTACTGATATAGAGGTATGTAGAGATTGAGTACAATCCTACTTTCATAATACAATCTTTAATAAATCAAGTCAAAGGAAATAATCTTTTAAATATGTCCAAATTAAGTTCTTAATGTATTAACCGACTAACCCGGGCAACCCGACCCTATCTACCCGATACCCATTTAACACGAACCCGATTAACTCATACCTTAATAGCCCTAAATAGAAGATTAAGTGATACAACTTATCTAATTTTGTTTTTTCGAATACAAATCAAACTTGAAATTCATACTTTTGAAAATTCCAATTAGTACACAAGGAAAAAAAACAGTTTAGAAATTAAGGATCTTTTCAATAGTTTCAAACTTTCATGTTCAGTTGAAATGTTGAATCATTCAAATGTACATGCATTTTGATGTCTTTTGTTTTTGGAATATATTAAAGTTTTTAAACATATTGGAATCTTAATTGTCAATCTCTATTAGTAACATATATTTTACAATAAAAAAAATTAAAACAAAAAAAGGAGAGAGAAAGCAGTTAAAGGACCATTGAGTCAACGACCAAAAAGAGAGAGGGTTATTGCAAAATGTTTATAATGATTTTTCAGATAATTTAAAAGGATATAATTTTTTTTCTTGTAGAGTATTTGTTAATTTTGTAAATATTCATTATCTTGTTATTTATACTTAAACAAAATAAATGTTTAGATTTTAGATTTCTATAATATATCTCAATGACTTTAATTAAATTTAAATGGATATTACAATATACTCATAGAATATTTGTTCTTTTATCTACTTTTGAACTTAGTATAGTTTATGTCTCATACGCATATCATCACACTTGTGGCCTTTACATAAATGCATCCCATTAAGAGACATTGAAAAGTTCAAAATTGACCAATAATTATTAAAAGAAATACAAAAAAAAAAAAAAAAAAAAAAAAAAAACATGATCAATTTTTAGAGATATGATGATTAGATATAAAAAAAGTAAATTACTGAAATCGTCCCTATGGTTTGATCAAAATTGCATTTTTGGTCCATAACTTTTTTTTTGCACTCCGATCGTCCCTGTGGTTTGATTTTGTTGCGTTTTTTGTCCTTGTGGTTTAATTTTGTTGCATTTTTCGTCCCTTACATACATAAAGTTAGGGATCAAACATGCAATTTTTACCAAACCATAGGGACGAAAAACACAACAAAATCAAACCATTGGGACGATCCGAGTGCCAAAAAAAAATTAGGGACCAAACATGCAATTTTGACCAAACCACAAGGACAATTTCAGTAATTTACTCTAAAAAAAATTACAAAAACATGCATAAATTCACAAAATAAACTTCATAACTTTCAACAAATTCATTATTGATGTAACATTTAGGATCACATTATAAATATATTCACAAATCACCTATCTCCACCTTTACACAAGTCAAGTCACTAATCTAATACATAGTCCAACTGACATTGTAAGAGTTTCATTTCCAATATGGATTGGTCCTCATACCTGATTTAGATTTAAATCACATGATACTAAACACATTCGGAAAATCTAAGGTTTATGGTTTAAGGTTTTAGTAGAGTCAACTTATATCCATTTTTTCAATTACTTCAAAATGCATTTGCATATTCGCGTGCTTATTCGCAAAATAAAACCTTTCGCAAACCATCAACTTTTCTTCACTTTTTTTACACACATCATTTAGCAGACGAATCATCGTGTCTTTTTCATTCCCAATCCAAACCCTCATACTATCACACCACTGCCTCGGTGTCCCATGAAGAACAAAACGTAAACGTGGGCCCACTTCCAACACACGTTTAGAGATTTTTTTAATCACATCTTGATCATTAATGTATGCTCCATTAGAGTTTAAACCAACATCTATATAATGGATTTCGGTTATACTATTTAGAAGGGTTTCTTTTGAAGTTGGTATGATTTCATTCTTGTTTTGGGAATGAGAGGGGATTGTGACTTGTGAGAATGCAAGTTCGGTGACTAGTTGGTTAATTACCGTTCCGCCCTTGCTAAATCCAAAAAGATATGTTTTTGGTTGTGAAAAAGATGAAATTGGAGGTTCTGTTGAAATTGGTTCTACAACTTTACTTGAAAGAATATTTTTCGCCTGAGAATAAGGAGAAAAAATAGTGATCCTCTGAAGTACAAAAATAAATCTGATATGACATGACATGACAGATTGTATATTGTTTGATGTGCATTGGACTGAAACTTAGACTAGTGCTAATGTTAATGGGACAAATATTGTAATATTTTGTCTATAAAAAAAACATAAATGCCCTTGTCATCCAAATCATCGAAGATAGCCCTAGAAAACTTGTGTAGGAATGAAAATATGAAATGACAGAGGAATTGAATGGGCCGAGTAAAATTATAAGGAGTGTAATGGAATGAGTTATTACATTCCATAAATATTTTTTTACAATTTTTTTTTTTTTTTTTGGTTATATGTATATATATGGTATAGTTTTGAATCTACTCTATATGGTTATTATAGTTGATGAAAGAAATAAAATACAAACATAATAAAATATCCTTTAACCCAAATTAGATTAAAGGTTATAAGGAAAAATATATAGTTAACTTTAGAAAATAAAATTGTAATTTACTTTGAATGATAAAAAAATGCTGAAAAACTTTCATGGCCTTTAAGTTTAATTCATAAAAAAGGGTTTATATACAATAAATTCTCATTAAACCCTAATAAGTAATAAGATTATAAGTTATAACAAAAAAATAGATAGTTAACTTTAGAAAATAAAATTTTAATTTAATTAAAACGATAGAAATTTGAGAAAAAGTTTCATGGCCTTTAAGCTTTAATACATAAAAAAGGATTTATATACAATTTTTCATTCCATTCCATTATGGAATAGAAAAAGGGAAAAAATCCTCTCAACAAAATGTAAGGAAAAGAATGGTCAATTCCATTCCATCAAGCAAAACAAGCAGCTTTTCTCATTCCAACGGAATGAACCATTCCATTCCCTCTCCAATCCCACCATAACTAACTCTACTTTTCATTATCATTAACCACAACAAAAATAAAAAATATAAATACTTTTAAAAGTTATTATTACCTCTATGAGACAACTTTGCAGGAGTGAAACAAGGGAATTAGAAGCAGGAGATCCAGTTGGATCATATGATGTTGGTTCTCCCCATTTGTTCACTGAAGGAATAAAATCTTTATAAACAGCAAAAGGTCCATTAAACTTTGAAGCTTCAATAACCCAAACATTAACATTTTCACCAAGTTTTGAAACCATAATTTCACCAATCTTTTCAAGATCTGAAAGCCTTTCAATCACTGGATTCCCAGTGCCTTTCACTCTATCCCCATTGAAAAATATAGCATTCATTGAAGGCACCTGCATATGCCACATCAGCAAAAACAAAATTGAAGTTTAATTCACATTTTGAACAAGCATACTAGAGATTTTTCATTGCAATCAAACCATTTTCCTCTAGAAAGTGTGTTAGTAATAGTATGCAAAAAAAAGGGTAATTTTGGAAATTCTGAAATGTGAAAATGTAAGTGAGATTATAAGTTTGTGGTGTTTTGGATTTTGATAGACTTACAATTGGGATTTGGGAAGAAGATGAAATACAAAGAGATGCTGCAACTTTGTAGAGACCTCTGCTTCCTTTGAACAAAGGAACCTTTAATATTCCACTCCATCGCTCCATAACAGTTTGACTTTGACCTACAAGATGATATTAGTAAAAAAAATTAGAGGTTTTTATAAATTTTGATAAAAAGGAAGATAAATTATAAAGTTTTGATAGTTTTACTAATTGCATAATCCCATAATCTCAGAAACTAAAGCCACTCATATGAAACCAAAGAGACCATGAGAAGGTAGATTTTTTAAAAGAAGCACAAAAAAAAAATGGTAAATTTACAGTGTTCTTGGCTAATAAGAACTTTTCACCTTTTGAAACAATGAAATTGTTAAGCAATCCTAGTTTTGTTATCTATTAAAGTGAAATAGATCCATAAAGTTCCAAATGTAACTTTTAAAAGTCAAATCTTAATTCAACATATGAACCAGTGAGCATGATCTTCTTGGATTAAGATTAAGTAATTTTATGAAAAGTAAAACCACAGAAAAAGTTGATCACGAGATCCCAAAATTCAAAACTTTTTAACAAACTTGTTGATTTTAACACATGTTCTTCAAACTAATGCGAATTGAGTAGTCTTTCATGATTAAGTTCTAGAAGACGAAATTTATCAATCATAAGTCTGAATACACTTCAGAGTAACAGTAAAACACAGAGACAATAAACAATTCCTCTAATTGATTATAACATCATTCAGTAGTGATCACCAATGGGGATGATAAATTAAAGACAATTCCTTCGAGTTAAACGATATTCGCTACTGTAGTAAAGAAACACAATTAAGAAGCAGGTGAATGTTAAATCAACAATAAGATCGGGGTTCAAATTCACAAACGAGTGTCGAGTTAACCCTAAGCACAATGAGCTAGAAAGATACGGAAGGGGAGATGATTACCAGAGCAGGTTGAGAAGAAGACAACGTCGGGTCGGATCGATGTGCACCTGAATAACAAAAATCGGTTGCTTAAACCAAGATCTTCAGAAACTGAGAATTGACCCTGCATCCCCCTTTTTTGCCCCACCTTCTGTTCGATTTGGAAGGACTGTAGTTTTGCACTTTACTTTTGGCCCATCAAGTTTAAAAGTTTTCAGTTCGACCACCATGGCTTCCATATCTAACGGGAGAAACTTGGAAAATATCACAGAAACCTTGAAAAAAAAAAAAAGGTTAACAAATTCAAAAAAGAAGACTAAATTTCAGAAATAGTTTGTGTGGTTTAGCAAATATCGCAATTTTTGTCTAAAATTTGATTTGTATCAATTTTGTTTTCATGGTTTCTAGTCAATTCAATGTTGGTCCTGCCCACCAACCCCTTCTAAATTGAACTGTCAACAGAGCACATGTTTTGCACAAGAGGGTATTTTTATTCGAATTGTTTTTTTTTCTCCTTAGGGTTGTATTTTACCACCATTACAGTCTTAGTTATGGTCTACGTTTGCATTATTTACACCAAAATGATAGTTAACAAAATCCAAGAAACCTTTTATCTCTTTTATTACCTTAAGAGGTTCATTAACCCTAACACGTTCATGCTTCCAAAATGATCAAAATATGAAGAAGAATAAGTGAGACACAAACATAATGGATCCCAAAGTTGTTTGTGTAAGTAAATATAGTATTTGGTTTATGATTATAAAACATGATATACAACATTTTCTAATTCATCAGTTTCTTTAACAAATTTTTAACATGATATAGTATTTGGTTTATGATTATAAAACATGATATACCATGCTTATACATTATGGGGAAGCTCACTAACATTTCATGGAGGAGAAACGTCAATAGTAGGACTACTATGGGGATTGTGTATATATAGATGAATTTTCAATACATGAGTTAGATGCTATAGGGAAATTTAGGGTTTGTGGTGGAAATATGGATACCAACTTGGATCATGATATCACTTTCCGAACTGATATTTCTACCCTATGTCTCGGTTACATGAAATTCAGCCTAGGATAATACAAGTGGACACTTACGATTCTAGGCACAAAAATCGTAAGCCAATATGCTAGAGGATTCTGTGAAAGTATGATGAAAAACGAGAGCTTAAGATCGTAACCCTCTTCTGAAGAGGAAGGATTGTTTATATATTAAACGAGACTAGGGTTTCATTAGGGTTGGTCTGTCATTAGTTGCTTTGGAAGCAAGTCATGATAATCCATATTTAATGAGTATTTAGGGTTACCAAAACTAACGAATTTCATTAGTTTTACCATTATCACCCTAAAAAAAAAGAATTTTCCATTATGTTCCCAAAATGAACCAGATCAGGGTTTCATTAGAGCGGGACCCCAGCCAAGGGCTCTGTCCCTTGGACCTCGCTAGGGGTACTGTCCCTTTGGAAACCCCGGATCCAGGGGCGCTACCCCCGGACCCCCGACTAGTCGTCAAACCGGCTTCTAATTCGATCTTATACATGCATGCACTTCACACAAACTTTGTACATATATTAGAGTACAAATTATGAAGCCCCTTAGCTCACATGTTAGTTCCGGTTACTTAAAATGACATGGTGACACTAAAATCACCAACAATCCTCCCCCATTTTAGTGTAACCCTTGAACAAACATAACCTTATCAAACAAACCAAACTAGTACATAATGAAAATATCGAAACAATTGAATTTCCACTTAGTATCATACATTTGAAAATACTTGAGAATCAGTGTGTTCTAAGAATTGAACCCATCAACCCATTTGAATACTAGAAAGTAAAATACATACTAGATTATTGAATTTCTAGCAAAATACAACTTGACACTATTATAAAATCCGTGTGTCCTAATCATCTTGTGATCGTATCAAGGTCAAGTCCACAACCTCTTGAAATGCGGCTACACTTCACAATCACGTAGGTAACTCCTTTCCATGTATCTGCACATACATTTATCAAAGGAATTATTAAGAAGTTAAACTTCAACCTGGCTAACTTGCAGAATCGAACACATACTTGGGATGAATACTTCATGTGTTTCAATTTATAAGTATGAGCTTTCCACATTGAATTCAACTCCTAACATTATAGTAGGAGGGAATTGGGTGTCTCATCATTATAGAATTAAATGGACTTTAATCTCATCCCGGTTACAGACTTGTGCACTAAGTCTCTTGTCAGACCTTTAGTCAAGTGATCTGCCAAATTTTGTTGCAATTTCACAAACTCAACCGAAATCACACCATTCATCATTAGTTCTCTAATCATACTATGCCTATCACCTAGGTGTCTAGACTTGCCATTATAAACCTGGCTATATGCCTTAGCTAAAGTGACAACACTATCACAAAGGATAGAAATAGGTGTTATCAATTTAGACCACAAAGGAATCTCATAGACTAAATTCCTTAGCTACTCTGCTTCTTTACCAACAGTTGCTAATACAACATACTCAGATTCCATTGTCGAGTTTGTAATGCAAAATTGCCTCTTGGAAGCCCAAGAAATGGCACCTCCCGCAAGCAAGAATACCTAACCAGAAGTTGAGGAATGGTCCTCCATGTTAGTTATCTAACTTGCATCCGAATGACCTTTTAAAAACGAAGGACTTCCCAAATAACTCAAGACATAATCCATGATTCCCTTGAGATACTTGAGCACTCTATTCACTGCTTGTCAATGTTGAGCACTAGGATTACTACTATACCTGCTCAACTTACCCACAACAAAGCAATATCAGGTTTGGTACTTTTCATGGAATACATTAAGCTACCAATAACCTTAGAGTACTCCAATTGTGAAATAGGAACGCCATTATTTGGCATTAATTTCACACTTGGATCAATAGGAGTACCCATAGGAGAACAATCGGTAAAATTAAATTGCTTGAGAATTTTCTCAATATAATGACTTTGAGTCATCACCAATCCTTTGTTCATCCTCTTAATTCTTATTCAAAGAATTACATCAACCTCTCCTAAATCTTTCATGGAAAACTTGGATGATAACAATTTCTTTGTTTTATCCACTTGATTTTGGTCGGTACCAAAAATCAACATGTCATCTACATACAAGCAAATGATCACTCTAGCTCTAGTAGCATCATCAAATCTACTATAAAAACATTTTTCACATTGGTTTGTCTTGAAACCAAAAGATAAAATCACCTCATCAAATTTTTGATGCCATTGTTTAGGCGCTTGTTTCAGCCTATACAAAGATTTGACAAGTTTACAAACCATATGCTCTTTACCGGGCATAATGAAACCTTCTGGTTGTTTCATGTAAACTTCCTCATCAACATCACCATTTAAAAAGGTTGTTTTCAAATCCATTTGGTGAATAACCAGATTGTGGATACTTGCCAAGGCAACCAACAATCTAATAGACAAATACGTGCAACTGGAGCATACATATCAAAATAGTCAATACCGGGGTTTTGTCTAAAACCTTTAATGAATAAGCGGGCTTTGAATTTCTCAATATTCCAACTAACATTCATTTTCTTTTTGAAAATCCATTTGCAACCAAGAGTTTTAGAACTAGGAGGCAAATCAGACTACACCCATGTGTTGTTCTCAAGAATTGATGACATTTCATCATCAATTGCTTCCTTCCAAAAGGCACTATCATGAATCTCTATGGCCTCTTGATATGTCTTAGGATCATCTTCAATACTATATCAATAAGAGTATTCAATATTAATTTCATCTCTTGAACCTTCTACCAAATATAGTTGAAAGTCGGATCCGAAATTTTTCGCAATTTAGCCTCTTTTGCTTCTATGAATATCTTGTTGTTCTTGCACGATACCACCATCTAGACTTTCTGAATTTTTCTCTTTATTAGCACCAAAAGTCAGATCCTTAGGCCTTTGAATCGATGAAAACAGAATCTCATCAAAAATTGCATCCCGCGATTCGATAACAGTGTTAATTGAAACTGAATCATTAGGTTCTATTACATAAAACCTATATGCCTTGGAATGTTCAGCATATCCAATGAATATAAAATCAACTCCACGTTCTCCCAAAATTTTCTTTTTGGGCTCGGTAAGTTTTACAATTGCCCGAAATCCCCAAACCCAAAAATAACTCAAATTCGGCTTTTTCTTGAACCAAAGTTCATATGGGACTGCTTTGTTCCTTTTATTTGGAACCCTATTTAACAAATTGCAGGCCTTAACATGGCCTCTCCCCAAAATCCTTCACTCAATCTCGAGTATGATAACATCAAGTTTACCATTTCCTTTAAAATCTGATTTTTGCGTTCATCAATACCATTATGTTGGGGTGTGTAAGGTGTCGTGGTCTCATGAATGATACCCACTGATTGAATTTATCTAAGGCTTCATCCTTAGAATATAACAAATACACATAGCTAAACCGAGTGCAGTCATCAATAAAGGTGACTACATACTTTTTATTTCCCAAAGAAGGAGTGGAATGAAAATCACACAGGTCACTATGTACAAGTTCCAAAATAGCTGAATTTCTAGTGACATTAGGAAATGGTTGTTTTGTTACCTTTGTAAGCATGCATGTTTTACATTTATCCGATGTCATATCAAAGGCTGGAATTAATCCATCTTTTGACATCTCATGCCTCCTTCTAAATTTGACATGACCTAATCGTACATTTTAAAGCATAGATTTATCAACATTAGAAGCAGAAGATACAAATGCAGAATTTTGAACATGTAATCATTTGTCAACAATATTCAAACGAAACATTCTATTATTTAAATATCCAAAGCCAAAAAACATTCCACCCTTAGAAAAAACAAACTTATCCGACTCAATAACTTGTTTAAAACCATCGGAATTCAAACAACTAGAGCTAACAAGATTCTTGCAAAACTTGGCAACAAACAAAACATCAAATAATCTAATTGTCTTTCTAGAAGTAAATTCAAGACACACGACACCTAAACCACAAATAGGAATAAAATAATTGTCTCCCATTTTCAGCATCGACCCATCTTCAAGCGGAGTTAATGTTTCAAACATCCGTTTATCCTTGCATACATGGTTCGTTGCTCCAGATTCGATCCACCAAGCAACATCATCATCCTACACATAAAATGATTCAAGGATAAATGAAACATAGTAAACATATTTCTGATTAGAATTATCAAAGTTAGTCAAAAATTGACCTCCTTTAACTTGGGCCGAAGACCCATTCACTTTCTCATTGGTTCCACTATTTCCAGCACCATTGTTGCCTAAATTCACATGAAAATCATGCTTGCAATTCCCAACAAACCAGATCCTTTCTCTTTTTGTTGGATTTGCTTGGGACATGTTCCTTCTTGCGTTTTCCATGTCCTTTGTGGTTCTGGATCCTTGGTTTACTTTCAACCATATGAACCGAGGGCTGTCCAGATTCAACCTTTCCCTTGGTTTTTTTTTTTCATCATTCAGATTTGTCACTTTCCTTCGCACAAAGAGATTCTTCAATACGAATGTGACTCGCAAGTTCAACCAAGGACAGTTCATCCTTTTGATATTTCAAGTTACGTTTGAAGTCTTTCCAGGATAGAGGTGGTTTGTCAATGATGGTGGACACAACAATGGATTCATCCATATTCATACGGTGCAGTTTAAACTGACATTATATGCCAAGGAGTTCATTGTATTGTTTAGTGACAGACCTTGAATCTTCCATCTTATAATTATTAAAGTCACTGACCAAAAACTTCTTGCTAGAAGCATCCCCAGTATTGTATTTCAGGTCAAGGGTGTCCCACAACTCCTTGGCACACAAGGCTTCACTATGGATATCAAATAAAGCATCAAACATACCATTCATAATGTGACCTTTATAGATGTAGCCATCATTGTCCCATTTATGTCTCCTTCTTGTCTCTTCATCCGTCTCAACAACACCTTCCACAGGCTCTGCTGGTCTTGGAGTAGTCAGCACGCATGGTGCTTTCAGAGTGGTCAACATGAAGTGCATCTTTTTCTTCCAACGCCTAAAGTCGACGCCTTCAAACTTCTCTAGCTTAGCAAACTTAGTGGTCATCTCGCGGATTGAGCCACCCATCTCCAGAAACATGATATTAGTTTAGGGTTTGTGGTGGAGATCTAGATACCAACTTGGATTGTGATATCACTTTTCCAAACCGATAGATCTACTCTTTACCTGGGTTACAAGAAATTCAACCTAGGATAATCCAAGTGGACACTTACAATTCTAGGCACATAAATTATAAGCCAATATGCTAAAGGATTCTGTGAAAGTATGATGAAAAACGAGAGCTTAATATCGTAACCCTCTTCTGAAGAGGAAGGAGTGTTTATATATTAAACGAGATTAGGGTTTCATTAAGGTTGGGCTGTCATTGGTTGTTTTGGAAGCAAGTCATGATAATCATGATTTAATGAGGATTTAGGGTTACCAAAACTAACGAGATTAGGTTTCATTAGAGCGGGACCCCAGCCAGGGGCTCTGCCCCTTGGACCCCGCTAGGGGAACTACCCCTAAACCCCGCCAAAGGGGTGTTGCCCCTTTGGAAACCCTGGATCCAAGGGCGTTGTCCCCGGACCCCCGACTAGTCGTCAAACCAACTTCTAATTCGATCTTATACATGTGTGCACTCCACACAACCCCGTACATATATTAGAGTACAAATTATGAAGCCCCTTAGCTCACATGTTAGTTTCAGTTACTTAAAATGACATGGTGACACTAAAAGCAGCAACAGATGCATAGTATAGGAATTAGGTTATGCACATGTAAGTTTGAATGATATACTACTACTTTCTCATACCTAATATTCAGATAGATTATCTTACTCCCACTAGGTAATCATTAGTATGCCATTGTTTTGCCAAAGTTATGTTGTTTATAACAAGGAAATATGTGTATACTTCAACTTGGAAGCACCATTATGCAAGTATATTTTATGTCTCCAAGTAAAGTCATTCTATATGAAATACAAGTTCAAGATCACTACATATTGAGCAAATGGTAACCCCACAATGGTCTAGATCACTAAAGAAACATTAGAAACGAAAATAAAACAATTTTGATTAATTTTTTTTTTTAGCTCCATGAACAAAATCCTAGATCGAAAATTAAATGGCAATGGAAGTAGTTATGCCTTATAAGATCCATGTTGAAACCATAGCTCCATCTTCACCCATTTAACCTTAGATCTTCATTTAGTCCACTAAATTTGTCAATTCTCTCAATCTCCACAATTAGGGCGTGTTTGACATGTAGCATTTGAAAGCTTCTAGCTTCTAACATCTGAAAAACGTTTCGTTTTGAACAGAAAGACTTGTTTGGTACTACAAGCTTCTAGAGTTTAGTTTAAACAAACGTTTCAAATCTAAATGCTACGTCATGTAGCGTTTAATAAATCGCTACAAACTACAAGCTACCCGCTACCAGCTAATTTTACCGAACACGCTCATTATATTCGATTTGGAGAAAATGAGGGGAGAGAAAAAAGGTGTCAAGCTTCTTATCATTCATCATCTGTCACAAATAACCCCCAAGTTTCCTCCATTATACTTAGATCACCATAATATATTAGGACTTTTAGTGAAAATATTGAGATTCACAATTAAGCACAAAACTCATACCCTTGAATTAAACGGTGATGGTGATTCATCAGGTCAAAACTACCTTTATAAGTTTTACAATATGACAACTTTATTTACCTGCTCTATAATTTCTTCAAAAATCCAACCATTTATTCTAATCTTATTATGTCATCATAAAATCTTCATATAACTATTATTTATTTTATATTGATCATTTTTATTATCAATGTATATTTTTTTTGGTTTTTTTTTTTTGGTTTTTTTCTAATTTAAGTTTTTCTTAAAATGGCTAAAATTTAAATTTTTCTTAAAATGGCTAAAAGTTGTAGGCCCAATTTCAAGATGCTACACTGAGGTGGCCGCATGGTGGGTGGGACGTATACCTCACAGCGTAAGATAACTTGTCTAGTATGCATTTACAAGTGTTTACTTTTTTACAAATGTGTTAAACAATTTTTGAGAAATTTAATTATTTTTCTTGAGAATTTACAAAAATTAAAGAGAAAAATAGCATTTTTTTTTCTAAATTAACCATATACTTCCTAGGGCATCCTACAAAATTAGGAATTAATGTGCATATGTGTTTCACCATATTTAAGCCAAAAAAAATTAGGCTGAGTTTATTTTTCCTTTTTTAATTTCATATAAGTGAAAAAATGTCCTCGTGATATCTGAATACTACAAAAGGCATGATAAACATATTTGAGTAAGTTTTTGTTAGACAAAATTGCAAGAATGGTCCTTATGGTATGTCAAAACTAGCAACTTTGATCCAAAATGGGTTTGGCTCGCAAGGATGGTCCAATAGTTTCATTTCCTAGCAAGTTTAGTCCAATTTGGTTTGAATTTTTTTTTTGTAAAGACGATTTTTCCCTTATTCTTTAATTTTTCATTTTTGTTTTATTACATGTAATTAAAAAACAATTAAAAATATAAAAAAAAATAAAATACCTCTCTCTCTCTGTCTCTCTCTCCCTCTCTCTCTCTCTCCAAGAATCAACCTATTCATCTTCTTCCTACACTTCCATTTTCTCTCAGATCTGGTCAATCTTTATTCACCGGAAAATTGCATATCCACCGGAGACACGTCTCTTACGCTCAAATCTTCCATCTTCGTCTTCTCAGTTGACCACCAAGCACTCATTACCCTCAAATCTGTCATCTCTATCGAAGCTTTCCTAAACAATCAAGGTGAAATCCATATTTGTTCATCCGACGAAGACGATGGTGCTGTCCACCACTAGAGACATCCCTCCGCCTTCTCCGACGAAGGGTTTTCTCATTGCTCCATATTTGTTCGATCTACGTTTATGAAGAGTTGTAGCTCCAATATCCGATCTACATTTCTGTCTCTTTTCATCTTCAATTGTGTCTCTTCAAATCCCTTAACTGACTTCAGGTGGTGGTGGTTATGCTTCAGGCGGCGATTTCTAGAGCCATAACTCTCCTTATGGATTTCATTGACTGTTCATCTCTCTCCTAAGCTTTCTCATTCTAAGAGGGTAAGAAATCCCCAACTTTGTTTGTCCAGTGGCTATCTTGAGTGAATGTGTCACAGAAAACAACTGAAATCGTGATCTAGGGTTGAGATTTGTTATTGTTATGTTTGTTATGTTTCTTTCCTTCTTCTTCTATCTAAATTGTTGTTGTTGGGTTTGTTTGAAAATTTTCTTGATTTCGATTCAGGTGGTGGTGAAGGGTAGTTCATCAGATCAAGAAAAATGATTTATGGGTTTGTGAATGATTTATGGGTCTGTGAATGTGATGTTCTTGTTCTTGAACTCGGGAAAAATGAGTGTTCTTGAGATTCATATTCATATTTATGTGTGTACATTTTTAGTTCTAATCGACTTCACAACTAATGATATTGAGCTTTGTTTCCGTTGTTTAAATCAAATTAATCTTGATGTATGTGTAACTATGTATGTGTGTGTTTAGAGTCTGGAAGATTTGTAAAGTTAATATAATAAATTGAACAAAATCAATAAAGTGAAGGTTCTTCGTTTTGCAAATCCACTTCTAGAAATTTGTTAATTTTGTTTGTGTTTTATTTTAGATCCAAAATCAAGAACGAAGAACATCCATTGTGGATTTGGATTTGGGATGTTGAATGGTGGTGGGTCATGATATGGGAATCGGAGAAGCTGCCACAGTCAACTGTGGTGGCTCTCTTCGCCAGAGAAGTGAGAAACGAGGGAGATAGACGAGTTGGAGAGAGAGAGAGACAGAGAGAGAGAGATTTTTTTTTCTTTTTCATTTTTTGATTTCTTTAATAAAAAATTGAAAAAGGGAAAGTACCAAGGGCAAATTTGTCATTATAAAAAGTTTTAAAAATTTTGGACTAAACTCACAACAAAATGAAACTATTTGACCATCCTTGCGAGCCAAACCCATTTTGGATCAAAGTTGCTAGTTTTGACATACCACAAGGACCATTCTTGCAATTTTGTCTTTTTGTTATGTAAATAATTTAAATTTGCATTGATTGTTTGTGTTTTTAAGGGTTATAAACATTTGTGGAGTTAAGGATGTTAAGCTCGAAACAATACACTAATAAGTTGTTGAATTAAAAGCAGGGCCTGTCCGTTGTTTTTTGATACCCAGGGCGAAATAAAAATTTTATGCCCTTATACATATACTGTACAATGGACAAAATGTATACATAAAAAATGTATATAAACAAAAAAGAAATAACTTTAAAATCAAACAAAACTTAGTGTCTTGTTTTATCAATATCAAACTTGATAATTAGCAGATGGGGTTTCTAAAAAATTCAAATGAGTTAGTGTTCTAAAGAACAATATGTTGCTATTTTATGATCTCAATCGAAGAATAAGAGACTAACCACAGACTTCTACTTTGCAATTTTTTTAGGATTATAATATAACAACCTATGTCTTGCTTTATATATAACTAATCAATCCACCAAAATCAAACAAAGTTGTTTTTAAAATAAAACAATCCTGCATAGAATTTAGATTACACCAAAGCAAACATTGACAACAAATACAAGCAACCAGGATCCCAAGCACTGCCGCTTCAACTTTCTTTTATTAATTGGATACCCATGAAACAAGTCCTCTACAATCAAACACGCTGAAGGTTTTGAGAGTGAGCCAGATAGACTAAAGGCCTGGTGAGGGCGGTCCAATCATACTGAAGAGTCTATATGCAGGGCCGGTCCAATATTTTTTCATGCCCCAGGCGAAACAACATAATAATGCCCCATTATTATGACTTTGATCCACTTTAAACCATTACAATATATATATATATATATATATATATATATATATATATATATATATATATATATATATATAATGTAGCAAAACCTTTTAATGGACCCGGTATCTATACAAACTAAGAGATACAAACTTCTTTTAAAGGAATAACATTTCTTAAACAAAAGTGACAACCATTATGTAATATTTGACACAAACTAAAACTATTTTACAACTGTAAAAGTTGCCAAACTGTGAGACATCTTTTGGGGTCATTATACATAAACTCACATCTTCCCAAGGATGCTTCCATAACATGTAGCAGTAAACCAAATTTAATATGAAAGCAAACATTTGATAACACCTACATCTTTGTGAATGGATGTCCCAGAATAAAATCCCCTCCTTACAAAGAAACCAGAAACAACAAATCATAATTTATCTTATAGCACGAAACAACAAATAATGAATCCCGATACTTATGTTACAAAATATTAAACAATGAACACTACTTCTACCAAAGGATTCAACAAAAAGATGGTATGATTGAAATACTCAATTGTCAATTGACTTTGAAACTAAAGTATGCTAAAAAACAAAGATAAAAACACTAAAAATCAGACCTGGATATTCAAACTTTAGAACGAATTTTTGATATTTCGAACTCCTAATCCTAGAGCAAAGCTGTAACATAAAAATCAGGCCTACAAGCAAACTCTTGAATCAAAAGACATAAATATGATAACAAAGATATAAATTTCGATAAGAAAAATACTTTCTTAAACACAAAATCAAATGTCGAACTCTAACTCATACAAACAAATCGCTTATTAACAGTCAACAAGATAAGTACGACAACATCCGTAACCCGTTGGAGATGTGATACCAATTTCAAAAGAAGAATATGACTGCAAGAGGAGAGGTGATGCCAGTCGATTTAGAAAGGAGGAGTCGACTTCTACATCAAATTTTTTCTTGCTTGGATTGTAAAAGAGAAATCAGAAACTTATTATAATAACTAGGGATTACCGATTTGGATTAAAGATACAGTCGACTCCTCAATTCCATATTATATGTTTTCTAGGCGTCGATTGGGATTGAGCCAATCACAAATTGCGATTATAGCTGCTTCAAGTAATTTGATTTTGTGCATCATGTACGTCTAGATTTCTCCAGTCGGCATAATATAGGAGACATACAGAAAGAAAATTATGGGCCAAAAATTATATATAGAATTAATTAATGGGTTAAATGTATGCCCCCATATAGTTGCTGCCCTGGGCCTTAGCCAATCCTGCACAGGTATCAGGTCGGACCTGTCTATTTGCATGTTGTTTGTTTGATATGATATGGTTATGGTTTGTATGTCATTGGTATTATAGGGGAACTCACTAAGCTTCGGGCTTACAGTTTTGGATTTTGTTTTAGGTACTTTGGATGATCACGGGAAGGCGAAGGCTTGATCGTGTACCTCGTACCATTTTATGATTTTGATTTATGGGATACTCTGATATGATACTATTTTGAAAACCTTTTATAATAAATAATGGTTTTTGGATGTTTGAAAAAGTTTTAAACTTTCATGAATTTTATGGATGTTACAATTTTGGCAGAGAAGCTAGTAGATATCTACATCCGGGAGGTTGTGGCATGACATGGGGTGACAGTTTTTGTGGTATCTGCTAGGAATGTTCAATTTACTTCCAGGTTCTGGAAGAGGTTCCATAAGGATTTGGGTACTCGTCTGCATTTTAGTATGACTTTCCACCTCCAAACTAATGGTTAATGTGAGGGGACTATCCATACAGTTAAGCACATGCTGCAGGCATGTGTATTGGAATTTAGTAGAAGTTAGGATACATATCTTCCTTTGGCAAAAATTTTGATAACAACAGTTATTATGCCAACATTGATCGACCTCCTTTTGAGATGCTCTACGGGAGGAAGTGCAGGACCCCAATATATTAGAGAGAGGTCGGTTAATGGGTCATGAGGAGTACCGAAGTGGTACTCAATACAATGGAATTAATTTAGCAAATCCGCGACAGACTTCAAATAACACAAAGTTGAAAGAAGAGGTACGTAAATAGATACCAGTCAGACTTGGTGTTCCAGGTTGGAGATATTGTACTCCTGAAGGTGTCACCTTGGAAATGCGTCATCCAGTTCAGGAAGCGGGGTAAGATAGGCCCCATATATATTAGTCCTTTCAGGGTATTAGATTGGGTGGGAAGGGTTACAAATCGTTTGGATTTGTCGGAGGAGCTCAGTTAGATTCATAGCACTTTTCATGTCTCTCAGTAGCGAAAGTGCTTGGTTGATGATTCAGGAGTGGCTCCATTGGAGGACATTCAGGTGGATAATTGCCTGAATTATATAGAAAGACCAGTTGCAATCCTTGACATGATGACGAAGACTCTACAAAAGAAGGTTGTAGATCTCATGATGGTGTAGTAATAGCATCGAATGGGTTCAAAATGGACGTTGGAGTCGGAAGTCGAGATGAGAGAGCATTATCCCGAGTTATTTGTGGAAGCAGACTTCGAGGATGAAGTCAGATTCTAGTGGAGGAGAATGTAACATCCGAATCATGGAGGTACTTAATTTCTTGAATTTCTAACCTTTTGGAAGAGGGTCACGATGTAAGATATGGTGGTCACATCGTCAGTGACCATTGACTTTTTGAGCCGCGTTTTCGAATCTCACGATGTGAGGTATGAAGCGTCACAACGTGAGAACGACCTGATAATCCAAAACACTAATTCTTGAGTATTTAATTGAATGAGAGGGCTAGGTTACCCATCCTCAGCCTCCTTTACTCTCTAGCCTCCTGAATACCCTAATCATGACTTGCTTGACGTCCTTATCCATTTTTGGTGACCTTGAAGAACTTATTTGGTAGTCTCTGACTCACTGAAGTGGAAGAAGACTTTTATGGAGCATTCTCTTAGCAATCCAGCTTCTACATCACCTACTTGTAGAGCTTTTGGACCTTTGTAAGTCATAAAGCTCTGGCTTTTTTACCTCTTACATGCTAGATCTAGGTTTTTAAGCTCCTTTTTGCATGGTTGAGTTAGATAGCATACATGGGATCCATAAGGTTAGCAATTTTATGGATCATTGAGACAACTTATGTATTATGAGCTTTGGATCTGAGTTCTGGAGTTGGTTTTAGACTCCAATCATGAGTCTTGATCTCATTTTCCCTCTTTTGACCTAGTGAGTGTTTAAGTGATGCATTTGACATGCATGACTAAAAAGCTATGATTTTTGTTATCCTTTGGGTGAGGGAATTCCCTCTAGAAAGTCCTAAGTAGTGGCTTAAAGGAATAAGAGCTTAATGCTCAAATTTGTCCAAGGCAACGCTCATGATGTGAGGATTAGCCAACCACATCGTGAGAATGCATGCCATCCATGACCGTGACTGTTTTTTTCGGTTTATGTCATGACATGAACTAGGAGTGGCCTTGACGAGAAGATGATTGGAATCGAGAATGGCCGAGTTGATTGGCTGAGTTGGGACCGGGTCGAGTTCATGCTCACGATGTAACCATGATCTAGTCATGACACGATGGTCAGCTGTTGAAGCTTGGACCATTGATTTTGGGCATTTTGGAACTTTCGGGCCTATATTAGGCCTTAGGGATCTCTAGTTTCTCTTGGGCCATTAGTGGTCCTAGTTTGGTCGTGGGCCATTATTAGGCCTTATGATTATGGGCTTAACCTTAGATAGTAACTAGGGTTGGTATTGATTGTGTTGTAACATCCAAAATTCCAAACCAATTTAAACTTTTTAAAACATGTCAAGTTCATCAAAACATTACAACTTTGTTTTCAAAATATTAATTATCAGAGTTTTTTTCCCAGAAACATAAAAATAATAGGAGGAGCTGTACGATCATGCCTTTGCCTTGTCGCGGTCCCCTGATGTACCTGAAACAATAAACTGAAACTGTAAGCCCGAATGCTTAGTGATTTACCCCAAAAATACCGATACACATACAATCCACATAACCATGTCACGATAACATATCATCACAATTGAACATAAAGACACATAACGGGTCCACAACCCTACATACTGTAATACCCACGAGCCCACAGTACAAGTCTCCCTTAGCCCGTAACTGGAATGCTCCCGAGCCCACAATACGAGTCTCCCTTAGCTCGTAATGGGAATGCTCCTAGGGATTGTTGGCTACCGTACAAAGCAGTACAACCTCAACCCATCGCATATAACAAATACATAAATCATAAGAATCGAGGATGCAATAATCACATAACATCACAAGTAGTCCTACAGACCTACCTAAAAGGCATAACCACTAACATGTGACAATAAATCATACTTAGCATCTATCACAGTTCAAGGTAACACATTAAATGGGCTGGCCCTGGTGCCTTAGACCCCTTAGTATAGTGAGGATAACTCACCTCGTAGATATCAGCTCGGTAGATAAATCACAACTCTTCGATCACTTGCCAAGGACTCCACCACCTATTTCCATAGTATGAACATACTCATAAGTCTTCATCCTCAAAGAGTACTGCATAACATAACTAGTTAACTCCAGTCAAAGTCAAAGTCCTTAGTCAAGGTCAACAGTCCATGTTGACCATAACTCGTCGAGTACCCTTGGCTACTCACCGAGTTCCTTGAAGTCCTTACCCACTCACCGAGTCACCGGGGTGACTCGTCGAGTTCTTACGATTCTCGATTGAGACCCTAAGGCCACCCGTCGAGTTTCCTTCTAGCAACACATCAATACACATGCATTTCTAACTTGGGGAAAACTCATCCGACTCACCAAGTTGTTCATACAACTCATCGAGTCTATGGCAATCTTCATCGGACTCGTCGAGTTGTTCATCCACCTCGTCGAGTTCGCGGATATCTTCATATGACTTGCTGAGTTGACCTTGCGACTCGCCAATTTCCTTCAGTCCTTAAGCCATACAGACTCATTTAAGCCATGCAATGACACAAAATTACAGATCCAAGATTCCAGGGCATGCCTTTCACGTAAAGTTGCAAACTTTACGTGCATGCATGGATAAAAGGTTCTTAATGCCAAATCTAAGCTCTTAATGGGGTTTCGTACATAAGGGGGGGCCCCATCCACGAACAAGACAGGAACTTTATGATTCTAGAACTTGGGAAGGGTCTAGATCTGAAGTTACATCTTCAGATCTAGCTCATGTCTTGCAATATCACCTTATTCAAACCATAAAAACCTTAGATCTCCACCATATGAGGTTTAGAAGGAAAAGAAATAAAGATGTCGACTTGATACCTTCAATGGATGCTAACTGAGGTAGATATCGAATTTCCACTCCTTCCTTGCTCCTATCCTCTTGTTTCTCCAAGTTCTTCCTCCCACAAAGCCTTCCTTCCAAGCTTACAATGCACAAGAATGGCACAACACACGAGTTAGGGTTTCTATGAGCTCCCAAGGACTGCAAGGAGGCCAAATGAGGCTTATGCCTCCTTAAATAGAGTGTAGAACCCCGAGATTTAGGGTTTCATATGCCAGATCCTACTCGTCGAGTCCTTTTATGGACTCGGCGAGTAGGTCACTAAATGTGCGATCCCACCTTGTTGCTACTCGACGAGTAGGGCACCCTTAACTCGTTGAGTAGGACTTAAAACCAAAGAGATTCTTACTTAAATCCATACCTGAGATTCGGGGTGTTACAATTCTCCCCCACTTGAACTAGACTTCGTCCTCGAACTCTTCTGGAATAAACAACGTCGGGTAGTGCTCACGCATCTCTGCCTCCGGCTCCCATGTCCACTCGGATCTCCTCCAATGTTCCCACTGTACTTTCACCAAAGGTATCTCCATGTTCCGCAAAATCTTTTTCTTCTTCTCCAAGATGGCCACAAGCCTCTCCATGTAGTTCAGGCGCTCATCGACCTGAATATCATCCAACGATACAACCGCCTCCTGGTCCATGATGCACTTCCGTAACTGCGAGACATGGAACGTGCTGTGAATCCGGCTAAGCTCCTTCAGAAGCTCAAGCCTATAGGCCACCTTGCCAACCTTGGCAATAACCCTGAATGGCCCAATATATCGAGGGCCTAATTTTTCCCTCTTCCTGAAGTGGATCACACCCTTCCAGGGCGAGACCTTCAGGAGTACCATATCACCCACCTGAAATTCCAACTCAGATTGGCGTCTGTCAGCATAACTCTTCAGCCGACTTTGAGCGGTCTGCAGTTGCTACCTGATCTGCTGAATCTTCTCGGTAGTCTGCAAGACCACCTCCGTCTAACACATCACCTTGTGACCAACCTCACCCCAACAAACTGGGGTGCGACACCTCTACCCGTACACCAGCTCAAATGGTGGGCGCCAAGACTAGAATGATAGTTGTTGTTGTAGGCGAACTCCGAGAGCGGTAGGTGAGAATCCCAACTTCCACTGAAGTCAATGACACACGCCCTCAACATATCCTCGAGGTTCTGAATAGTCTGCTCGCTCTGGCCGTCTGTCTGTGGGTGGAATGTTGTGCTGAAAGTACAATCGTGTGCCCAACTCATTGTGAAATTTTTTCCAGAAGCGGGAGGTAAACCTGACATCCTAATCTGAGATAATGGAAACAGGAATCCCATGGCGAGACACGATCTCGTGAACGTATACTTCGGCCAACTTTTCGGCCGATGAACTCTCTCGTATGGCTAAGAAATGGGCACTCTTGGTCAATCGATCCACGATGACCCAAATGGCATCAAACCCCTTCGCCGTCCTTGGTAGCTTGGTGATAAAGTCTATCGTGATCTGTTCCCATTTCCACATGGGAATGTCCAGGGGCTGTAGCTTGCCATGCGGTCTTTGATGCTCGGTCTTGACCATCCTACAGGTAAAGCACCTCTCGACGTACCAAACAATCTCGTGCTTCATACACGGCCACCAGTAGCTCAAATTCAAATCTCATACATCTTGGTGGCCCCGGGTGAATAGAGAAGTGAGACTTATGAGCCTCCTCCAAAACCATCTTACTAACCCCACCAGTCATCAGAACCCAAACCCGACCGCCTCGGGTCTACAATCCCCGACTATCCTACACGAACTTGGTATTCTCAGCCTTGATCCTCTTCAGCTTCCAATTCTCCGGTCGTATGCCCTTTATCTGAGCATCTCTGATCAAACTCACAAGCGGGGAATCCACCGCTATCCTCATACATGTCATGGGGGTGGAAGACCCAGCCGACTTGCGGCTCAAAGCATCCGCAACCACATTCGCTTTACCAGGGTGGTAAAGGATCTCATAATCGTAGTCCTTGACTACATCCAGCCACCTGCGCTGCCTCATGTTCAAGTTCGGTTGATCCATGATATGTCTCAAGCTCTTGTGATCGTGTAAATGGTACAACGTACCCCATAAAGGTAATGTATCCATATCTTGAGGGCGAACACCACCACCCCCCATCTCCAAGTCATGCATAGGGTATCTTGCCTCATGCGGCTTCAGCTGCCGCGATGCGTAGGCTATAACTCGTCCTCTCTGCATGAGGACTGCCCCTAAAACTGTGATGGATGCATCATAGAACACCACAAAATCCTCAACTCCCTCTGGGAGTGTCAAGACTGGTGTCACACAAACGCTGGCGGAGGGTCTCACACGCCCTTTGTTGCTTGGGGCCCCACTAGAAATCCACCCCTTTCCTCTTCAGACGAGTGAGGGGTACTGCAATATTGGAGAAATCCCGTATGAATCTCCGGTAGTATCCTGCCAACCCCAGAAAAATCCTAATATTCGAGGGAGATTTTGGGACCTCCCACTGCATAACTGCCTTGATTTTGGCCGGATCGACCAAAATCCCCTCCTGGTTGATGAGATGTCCGAGGAACTGGACCTCTCGCAACCAAAACTCGCATTTCAAGAATTTTGAGTACAACCGTTCTTATCTCAGGACTCCCAATAACTCTCGCAGATGCTCCTCATGATGATATCGGGTCTTAGAATACACCAAGATATGATCTATAAACACTATGACTGAGCAGTCAAGTATCGGTCTGCAAACCCAATTCATCAGGTCCATAAACACTGCTGGCGCGTTGGTGAGCCCAAACGGCATCACCACAAACTCGTAATGTCCATAACGAGTTCGGAACGCGGTCTTCTCCACGTCATCCTCTCTGACCCTAACCTGATGATACACAAACCTCAAATCAGCGGTCTTAGACCGCTTCGGCACCGGCTGCGACTGTGCCAGGGCTGACCGCTGCACCCTCAGCTACAACTCAATCTCTAACTCCCGCCGTTTGACGGCCTCCTGCAACTCCAGAAGAGTATCACATCGCTGGGTAGATACAAACTGTCGGATATCAATCTTGAGCATACTCAGATAGTGGGTCATCTGAGACTGCTCGGAAGCAAACTCTGGGCAGAACATCACCCGCTCAGTGAACATACGGGTGATCTCCGTCACCGACTCCCCATCCTGTCTCAAACTCAAAAACTCCTGTGCCAAACGTTTCGCTCAACCCGCGGAATGTAACGGTCGCAGAACATATCCCTGAACTGCTCCCAAGTAACAACAACTCTCTGATCGTCAGTGTATGCCCCAGTCGCAAGTCTCCACCAGTCCTTGGCCCCAAACCTAAGCAGGTTCAGAGCACACCTGACCTTTTGGTCAGTAGGACATGAGCAGGTGAAGAAACACCCCTCTACATCTGAAATCCATCTCATAGCCTTGATGGGATCCTTCGTCCCATCAAAAGTAGGGGGCTTCGTGTTATCGAAGTCCCTGTACTGAAAACCCCTACCAACTCCTCCTCCCGCTGTAGATACAGCTGATGCAGCTGCTGCGACGATTGTCTCTGCAAGGGCTGCGTAGCGCTCATTGAAATACTCCATCATGGCGGTCTTAATCGACCCGAACATTTACGAAAATTTGGCCCAGAACAACGCAGAAACCTCATCGTGCAGGATCTCTCGGATCCTGTCATCCATCTCATCTGGCCTTATTTGGCCGATAGCCGATAGTCTCGGGCGCTGTTAGCTCCCCCTGTCCGCCCTCTCCGGATCCTGACCCTGATCCCGAACCGGATCCATTCACAAAGTGCCTGGTCGTCACCATTCTGAAACCTAACACAAGGTATCAGATAACTCATACAAATAACTGGAAACCAACTCCTGACAAAATCCTAGGGGTTGAGACTTCCTTGTTACGCGTATGGGTCCTTTGCTTTCAGTAGTATGGGCCCATACTACCTTTCACACCTACCCATATTTGTCCCAAGTATCATCACAACACCCTAACAATACACATGATCATATCGGGCACTCATGCCCCACTCCTAAAGGAAGGATAATGCCTCGAAGTCGGCGGATTCGTCCCATACAACCTATTCACCCACGAAACTTCCACCAACCTTGCAGCACTCATGTATGCTAGTCATACATAACGCTGGACCCTATAGACTTTCGAATATTTAATCCTACTCTAAGCTCCCAATCAAACAAGAACAAAACATAAGGAAAAATCAAACATTCTCAGGCTATAAGATCTTAATTATGTATAACCGTGATGCCTACACTAGATAACTACAGTAATGATGTCAATTTCATATAAGGGAAACCCTAGACTAGCAAGCATCATGTATCAGGCAATTCTACCATGCAATTCCTGAAGATCCCTATCCTAGTAATAGCATGTTGTTCTATCATATCACATAATCAAAGAACTGTATGGTATTTTGGGGTCTACTTACTGGCTTCGGCTGATCGTACACCTTGAATCCTCCTTTACTTATTTTGGAAACCATTTTGAAAATATTTCCTTGATTTGAGACTGGAGTCACACGAATGTTTCTCCAATTCACTCAAACTAAGGCTCTGATACCAACTTGTAACATCCAAAATTCCAAACCAATTTAAACTTTTTAAAACATGTCAAGTTCATCAAAACATTACAACTTTGTTTTCAAAATATTAATTATCAGAGTTTTTTTTTCCCAGAAACATAAACATAACAGGAGGAGCTGTACGATCATGCCTTTGCCTTGTCACGATCCCCTTATGTACCTGAAACAATAAACTGAAACTGTAAGCCCGAAATCTTAGTAAGTTACCCACAAAATACCGATACACGTACAATCCAGATAACCATGTCACGATAACATATCATCACAACTGAACAGAACAACACATAATGGGTCCACATCCCTACAGACTGTAATACCCACAAGCCCACAGTACGAGTCTCCCTTAGCCCGTAACTGGAATGCTCCTGAGCCCACAATACGAGTCTCCCTTATCCTATAACTGGAATGCTCCTAGGATTTGTTGGCTACCACACAAAGTAGTACAACCTCAACCCATCCCATATAACAAACACATAAATCATAAGAATTGAGCATGCAATAATCACATAATATCACAGGTAGTCCTACAGACATACCTAACAGACATAACCACTAACATGCGACACTAAATCATACTCAACATGTATCAAAGTTTAAGGTAACACATTAAATGGGTTGGCCTTGGTGCCTTAGACCCCTTAGTATAGTGAGGATAACTCACCTCGTAGATGTCAGCTCGATAGATAAATCACAACTCTCCGATCACTCGCCAAGGACTCCACCGCCTATTTCCATAGTACAAACATGCTCACAAGTCTTCATCCTCATAGAGTACTCCATAACCCAAATAGTTAACCCCGGTTAAAGTTAAAGTCCTCAGTCAAGGTCAACAGTCCATGTTGACCTTAACTCGTCGAGTACCCTCGGCTACTCGCCGAGTTCCTTGAAGTCCTTACCCACTCGTCGAGTCACTGGGGTGACTCGTCGAGTTCTTACGATTCTCGATTGAGACCCTAAAGCCACCCATCGAGTTTCCTTCTAGCAACACGTCAATACACACGCATTTCTAACTTGGGGAAAACTCATCCGACTCACTGAGTTGTTCATACAACTCGTCGAGTCTATGGCAATCTTCATTGGACTCGTCGAGTTTGTCATCCAACTCGTCGAGTTCGCGGATATCTTCGTACGACTTGCTGAGTTGACCTTGCGACTCGCCAATTTCCTTCAGTCCTTAAGCCATACAGACTCATTTAAGCCATGCAATGACACAAAATTACAGATCCAAGCTTCCAGGGCATGCCTTTCACGTAAAGTTGCAAACTTTACGTGCATGCATGGATAAAAGGTTCTTAATGCCAAATCTAAGCTCTTAATGGGGTTTCGTACATAAGGGGGGGCCCCATCCACGAACAAGACAGGAACTTTATGATTCTAGAACTTGGGAAGGGTCTAGATCTGAAGTTACATCTTCAGATCTAGCTCATGTCTTGCAATATCACCTTATTCAAACCATAAAAACCTTAGATCTCCACCATATGAGGTTTAGAAGGAAAAGAAATAAAGATGTCGACTTGATACCTTCAATGGATGCTAACTGAGGTAGATATCGAATTTCCACTCCTTCCTTGCTCCTATCCTCTTGTTTCTCCAAGTTCTTCCTCCCACAAAGCCTTCCTTCCAAGCTTACAATGCACAAGAATGGCACAACACACGAGTTAGGGTTTCTATGAGCTCCCAAGGACTGCAAGGAGGCCAAATGAGGCTTATGCCTCCTTAAATAGAGTGTAGAACCCCGAGATTTAGGGTTTCATATGCCAGATCCTACTCGTCGAGTCCTTTTATGGACTCGGCGAGTAGGTCACTAAATGTGCGATCCCACCTTGTTGCTACTCGACGAGTAGGGCACCCTTAACTCGTTGAGTAGGACTTAAAACCAAAGAGATTCTTACTTAAATCCATACCTGAGATTCGGGGTGTTACAATTCTCCCCCACTTGAACTAGACTTCGTCCTCGAACTCTTCTGGAATAAACAACGTCGGGTAGTGCTCACGCATCTCTGCCTCCGGCTCCCATGTCCACTCGGATCTCCTCCAATGTTCCCACTGTACTTTCACCAAAGGTATCTCCATGTTCCGCAAAATCTTTTTCTTCTTCTCCAAGATGGCCACAAGCCTCTCCATGTAGTTCAGGCGCTCATCGACCTGAATATCATCCAACGATACAACCGCCTCCTGGTCCATGATGCACTTCCGTAACTGCGAGACATGGAACGTGCTGTGAATCCGGCTAAGCTCCTTCAGAAGCTCAAGCCTATAGGCCACCTTGCCAACCTTGGCAATAACCCTGAATGGCCCAATATATCGAGGGCCTAATTTTTCCCTCTTCCTGAAGTGGATCACACCCTTCCAGGGCGAGACCTTCAGGAGTACCATATCACCCACCTGAAATTCCAACTCAGATTGGCGTCTGTCAGCATAACTCTTCAGCCGACTTTGAGCGGTCTGCAGTTGCTACCTGATCTGCTGAATCTTCTCGGTAGTCTGCAAGACCACCTCCGTCTAACACATCACCTTGTGACCAACCTCACCCCAACAAACTGGGGTGCGACACCTCTACCCGTACACCAGCTCAAATGGTGGGCGCCAAGACTAGAATGATAGTTGTTGTTGTAGGCGAACTCCGAGAGCGGTAGGTGAGAATCCCAACTTCCACTGAAGTCAATGACACACGCCCTCAACATATCCTCGAGGTTCTGAATAGTCTGCTCGCTCTGGCCGTCTGTCTGTGGGTGGAATGTTGTGCTGAAAGTACAATCGTGTGCCCAACTCATTGTGAAATTTTTTCCAGAAGCGGGAGGTAAACCTGACATCCTAATCTGAGATAATGGAAACAGGAATCCCATGGCGAGACACGATCTCGTGAACGTATACTTCGGCCAACTTTTCGGCCGATGAACTCTCTCGTATGGCTAAGAAATGGGCACTCTTGGTCAATCGATCCACGATGACCCAAATGGCATCAAACCCCTTCGCCGTCCTTGGTAGCTTGGTGATAAAGTCTATCGTGATCTGTTCCCATTTCCACATGGGAATGTCCAGGGGCTGTAGCTTGCCATGCGGTCTTTGATGCTCGGTCTTGACCATCCTACAGGTAAAGCACCTCTCGACGTACCAAACAATCTCGTGCTTCATACACGGCCACCAGTAGCTCAAATTCAAATCTCATACATCTTGGTGGCCCCGGGTGAATAGAGAAGTGAGACTTATGAGCCTCCTCCAAAACCATCTTACTAACCCCACCAGTCATCAGAACCCAAACCCGACCGCCTCGGGTCTACAATCCCCGACTATCCTACACGAACTTGGTATTCTCAGCCTTGATCCTCTTCAGCTTCCAATTCTCCGGTCGTATGCCCTTTATCTGAGCATCTCTGATCAAACTCACAAGCGGGGAATCCACCGCTATCCTCATACATGTCATGGGGGTGGAAGACCCAGCCGACTTGCGGCTCAAAGCATCCGCAACCACATTCGCTTTACCAGGGTGGTAAAGGATCTCATAATCGTAGTCCTTGACTACATCCAGCCACCTGCGCTGCCTCATGTTCAAGTTCGGTTGATCCATGATATGTCTCAAGCTCTTGTGATCGTGTAAATGGTACAACGTACCCCATAAAGGTAATGTATCCATATCTTGAGGGCGAACACCACCACCCCCCATCTCCAAGTCATGCATAGGGTATCTTGCCTCATGCGGCTTCAGCTGCCGCGATGCGTAGGCTATAACTCGTCCTCTCTGCATGAGGACTGCCCCTAAAACTGTGATGGATGCATCATAGAACACCACAAAATCCTCAACTCCCTCTGGGAGTGTCAAGACTGGTGTCACACAAACGCTGGCGGAGGGTCTCACACGCCCTTTGTTGCTTGGGGCCCCACTAGAAATCCACCCCTTTCCTCTTCAGACGAGTGAGGGGTACTGCAATATTGGAGAAATCCCGTATGAATCTCCGGTAGTATCCTGCCAACCCCAGAAAAATCCTAATATTCGAGGGAGATTTTGGGACCTCCCACTGCATAACTGCCTTGATTTTGGCCGGATCGACCAAAATCCCCTCCTGGTTGATGAGATGTCCGAGGAACTGGACCTCTCGCAACCAAAACTCGCATTTCAAGAATTTTGAGTACAACCGTTCTTATCTCAGGACTCCCAATAACTCTCGCAGATGCTCCTCATGATGATATCGGGTCTTAGAATACACCAAGATATGATCTATAAACACTATGACTGAGCAGTCAAGTATCGGTCTGCAAACCCAATTCATCAGGTCCATAAACACTGCTGGCGCGTTGGTGAGCCCAAACGGCATCACCACAAACTCGTAATGTCCATAACGAGTTCGGAACGCGGTCTTCTCCACGTCATCCTCTCTGACCCTAACCTGATGATACACAAACCTCAAATCAGCGGTCTTAGACCGCTTCGGCACCGGCTGCGACTGTGCCAGGGCTGACCGCTGCACCCTCAGCTACAACTCAATCTCTAACTCCCGCCGTTTGACGGCCTCCTGCAACTCCAGAAGAGTATCACATCGCTGGGTAGATACAAACTGTCGGATATCAATCTTGAGCATACTCAGATAGTGGGTCATCTGAGACTGCTCGGAAGCAAACTCTGGGCAGAACATCACCCGCTCAGTGAACATACGGGTGATCTCCGTCACCGACTCCCCATCCTGTCTCAAACTCAAAAACTCCTGTGCCAAACGTTTCGCTCAACCCGCGGAATGTAACGGTCGCAGAACATATCCCTGAACTGCTCCCAAGTAACAACAACTCTCTGATCGTCAGTGTATGCCCCAGTCGCAAGTCTCCACCAGTCCTTGGCCCCAAACCTAAGCAGGTTCAGAGCACACCTGACCTTTTGGTCAGTAGGACATGAGCAGGTGAAGAAACACCCCTCTACATCTGAAATCCATCTCATAGCCTTGATGGGATCCTTCGTCCCATCAAAAGTAGGGGGCTTCGTGTTATCGAAGTCCCTGTACTGAAAACCCCTACCAACTCCTCCTCCCGCTGTAGATACAGCTGATGCAGCTGCTGCGACGATTGTCTCTGCAAGGGCTGCGTAGCGCTCATTGAAATACTCCATCATGGCGGTCTTAATCGACCCGAACATTTACGAAAATTTGGCCCAGAACAACGCAGAAACCTCATCGTGCAGGATCTCTCGGATCCTGTCATCCATCTCATCTGGCCTTATTTGGCCGATAGCCGATAGTCTCGGGCGCTGTTAGCTCCCCCTGTCCGCCCTCTCCGGATCCTGACCCTGATCCCGAACCGGATCCATTCACAAAGTGCCTGGTCGTCACCATTCTGAAACCTAACACAAGGTATCAGATAACTCATACAAATAACTGGAAACCAACTCCTGACAAAATCCTAGGGGTTGAGACTTCCTTGTTACGCGTATGGGTCCTTTGCTTTCAGTAGTATGGGCCCATACTACCTTTCACACCTACCCATATTTGTCCCAAGTATCATCACAACACCCTAACAATACACATGATCATATCGGGCACTCATGCCCCACTCCTAAAGGAAGGATAATGCCTCGAAGTCGGCGGATTCGTCCCATACAACCTATTCACCCACGAAACTTCCACCAACCTTGCAGCACTCATGTATGCTAGTCATACATAACGCTGGACCCTATAGACTTTCGAATATTTAATCCTACTCTAAGCTCCCAATCAAACAAGAACAAAACATAAGGAAAAATCAAACATTCTCAGGCTATAAGATCTTAATTATGTATAACCGTGATGCCTACACTAGATAACTACAGTAATGATGTCAATTTCATATAAGGGAAACCCTAGACTAGCAAGCATCATGTATCAGGCAATTCTACCATGCAATTCCTGAAGATCCCTATCCTAGTAATAGCATGTTGTTCTATCATATCACATAATCAAAGAACTGTATGGTATTTTGGGGTCTACTTACTGGCTTCGGCTGATCGTACACCTTGAATCCTCCTTTACTTATTTTGGAAACCATTTTGAAAATATTTCCTTGATTTGAGACTGGAGTCACACGAATGTTTCTCCAATTCACTCAAACTAAGGCTCTGATACCAACTTGTAACATCCAAAATTCCAAACCAATTTAAACTTTTTAAAACATGTCAAGTTCATCAAAACATTACAACTTTGTTTTCAAAATATTAATTATCAGAGTTTTTTTTTTCCCAGAAACATAAACATAACAGGAGGAGCTGTACGATCATGCCTTTGCCTTGTCACGATCCCCTTATGTACCTGAAACAATAAACTGAAACTGTAAGCCCGAAATCTTAGTAAGTTACCCACAAAATACCGATACACGTACAATCCAGATAACCATGTCACGATAACATATCATCACAACTGAACAGAACAACACATAACGGGTCCACATCCCTACAGACTGTAATACCCACAAGCCCACAGTACGAGTCTCCCTTAGCCCGTAACTGGAATGCTCCTGAGCCCACAATACGAGTCTCCCTTATCCTATAACTGGAATGCTCCTAGGATTTGTTGGCTACCACACAAAGTAGTACAACCTCAACCCATCCCATATAACAAACACATAAATCATAAGAATTGAGCATGCAATAATCACATAATATCACAGGTAGTCCTACAGACATACCTAACAGACATAACCACTAACATGCGACACTAAATCATACTCAGCATGTATCACAGTTCAAGGTAACACATTAAATGGGTTGGCCTTGGTGCCTTAGACCCCTTAGTATAGTGAGGATAACTCACCTCGTAGATGTCAGCTCGATAGATAAATCACAACTCTCCGATCACTCGCCAAGGACTCCACCGCCTATTTCCATAGTACAAACATGCTCACAAGTCTTCATCCTCATAGAGTACTCCATAACCCAAATAGTTAACCCCGGTTAAAGTTAAAGTCCTTAGTCAAGGTCAACAGTCCATGTTGACCATAACTCGTCGAGTACCCTCGGCTACTCGCCGAGTTCCTTGAAGTCCTTACCCACTCACCAAGTCACCGGGGTGACTCGTCGAGTTCTTACGATTCTCGATTGAGACCCTAAGGCCACCCGTCGAGTTTCCTTCTAGCAACACATCAATACACATGCATTTCTAACTTGGGGAAAACTCATCCGACTCACCAAGTTGTTCATACAACTCATCGAGTTTATGGCAATCTTCATCGGACTCGTCGAGTTGTTCATCCAACTCGTCGAGTTTGCGGATATCTTCGTACGACTTGCTGAGTTGACATTGCGACTCGCCAATTTCCTTCAGTCCTTAAGCCATACAGACTCATTTAAGCCATGCAATGACACAAAATTACAGATCCAAGCTTCCAGGGCATGCCTTTCACGTAAAGTTGCAAACTTTACGTGCATGCATGGATAAAAGGTTCTTAATGCCAAATCTAAGCTCTTAATGGGGTTTCGTACATAAGGGGGGGCCCCATCCACGACCAAGACAGGAACTTTATGATTCTAGAACTTGGGAAGGGTCCAGATCTGAAGTTACATCTTCAGATCTAGCTCATGTCTTGCAATATCACCTTATTCAAACCATAAAAACCTTAGATCTCCACCATATGAGGTTTAGAAGGAAAAGAAATAAAGATGTCGACTTGATACCTTCAATGGATGCTAACTGAGGTAGATCTCGAATTTCCAGTCCTTCCTTGCTCCTATCCTCTTGTTTCTCCAAGTTCTTCCTCCCACAAAGCCTTCCTTCCAAGCTTACAATGCACAAGAATGACACAACACACGAGTTAGGGTTTCTATGAGCTCCCAAGGACTGCAAGGAGGCCAAATGAGGCTTATGCCTCCTTAAATAGAGTGTAGAACCCCGAGATTTAGGGTTTCATTTTCCAGCTCCTACTCGTCGAGTCCCTTTATGGACTCGGCGAGTAGGTCACTAAATGTGCGATCCCACCTCACTGGTACTCGACGAGTAAGGCACCCTTAACTTGTCGAGTAGGACTTAAAACCAAAGAGATTCTTACTTAAATCCATACCTGAGAGTCGGGGCATTACATGTGTTTAGTGTGACGAGTCATTTGTATAGCAGACTCGGGTGTGAGATGATCTATTTTTTTTTAACGAGATGAGTCTTCTCATATTACTTGCAGGTCGAAGGCACCAATGTTGGCCCATTTGATTATGTTATAGTATGCTAGATGTTTTTATGACTCTTACATGTATTATATGTGTTCATATGTATACCGGGTGGGACCCGATGGTAGGCAGGGCCTATTTTATGTATGGTATGTGGTATTTTGGGGAACTCACTAAGCTTTTTGTTTATGGTTTTCAGTTTATGTTTTAGGTACTCTCGGTTTGAAGGGGAAGAGTTCGGGATAATCGCATCGCACATACACCATGATTTTTCCGCTTTGTTGACTTTGATTTATTTTGGATGATTATTGATACTCTATGACTTTCTTATTGGTTTGAAGAGCATGTTTTGTGAAAGTTTATTTAATATAAAAACAAACTTTTTGGTTATGGGTTTTTAGGATGTTATAGTTAATGCCTTTTAAATAGGACACCAAGCCTAAAATCTAGGGTTTTGAACCCAGTTGCCACCACATCATGGCCAAGACCTTGCCACATCGTGGTGCCTCGTTAATGCGTGTTCCTCAACTGAAGATGTCATGGTGTTCTTCCTTCATCACACCGTCGTGGCCAAGCCAAAACCATAAAAATATAGATTTAAAAGATTTTAACTCAAAAGAAGCATAGTTGAAAAGCGGATGTTACAAAATGGGTTTGATGATGATATGAAAATGATGTTTTCAATGTATGAGTTTTCATTGAAGCAATATCGAGAAGCATATACAATGTTTCGATTGGTCAAAATTTGAAAAATAAGGCCAAACCAATTTATTGACCATCATTGATATCTTATTTTCATTTTATCCAAGTTTCAGTTTATTGCTTCTTGGTTTTCACATCAATTTCTTAAAGCAAAATTATGATCAAACGAATTCACCTGGTCAAAAATGGTGTGAGAATTATACATTATTGACTTTTGCAATTAAAAAAATATTGACATTCATGATAATGTGCTCTACTACTTTCGCATTTATTGGGATGTATTTTAAGAAAATTACATTTAAGCCTCTCCAAAGGTGAAAGGAAAAAATGCCCTCGATGTGGGAGTTTCAAACCGCTAAACAACTAACAAGTTATGAGAGGGATTGGATGGGTAACAAATTAAAATTTCAAGGATGATCCGAGTTAAAATGAAATTTCTAGAGACCGGACGTATAAATAACCCATAAACGCAGGGACTATCCATGGAATTTTCTCTTAAAAGATACATATGTTATCTAGTTAATCCCCAAACTCATCAAATCAATAAGTTAAAAAAAACAATATTTTTTGAAGCACACATTTATTAAATAACCTCTCATATTACAATGCATTTTTTTTTTGAACGGCATGTACATCTCTTCCACATCATATATATTTTCTCATAACCCCATATCTCTTCAGATCGATTTCAAAACCCCACAAAAAGTTGCACCAAGAATTAGTTATGTCGGATACTAATCTTTCTTTTCTTGATTCAAATCAAAGCCACCTTCCCCAATCAAAAATCTCTGAGCTTTTTCCAGCAACTTGTACTTCAGAGAAGATTGGAAAGGAAGAACCTGTGGTTGCAGATGGGACCCACGCGCCGTCGGAGTGGAGGAAGTTTCGCGGCGTCAGGCGGCGGCCATGGGGGAAGTTTGCAGCTGAGATCAGAGATCCGGCAAAGCGGGGTGCTCGGATATGGCTGGGAACGTATGAGTCGCCGGAGGATGCAGCTTTTGCTTATGATCAAGCAGCGTATAAGATACGTGGGTCTCGGGCTTTGCTTAATTTCCCGCATCTGATAGGCACCAACATGGCGGAGCCGGTGAGGGTGACTGCAAGGCGGAGGAGTATCATGGAGGCTGTGTCTCCGCCGCTGTCGTTGTCAGAAGAAGGTGGTTTAAAGCGATGTAGAACAGGTAGTGGCGATGATGCTACGACGGTGGATGATTTTGTTAGTAGGCCATGTTAGTTATTTATTTAATTAGTTAACTGCTTGAAACTATTTTCTTAAACTGTTTTTACATTTATTTGTGAAGGCGTTTTCTTTAGGGTTCTTTCTTTGAATGTTTGTTTGATTATTTAGAGTTAAGTACTTAGTTGTTTGATATCCTCATTTCCTATCTAAATAATCCAAGAGAAACACCTTAAATCAGATATCTTTGACCATCAGGATCTAATATAATTCTTAATCTTTTAAAAAACGGTTTGAATTGTTTGGACCTGAAACTGCAAAAGAGAGTGATTTAACTATATTCGTTTTTACAAACCGGAACGAACCAACTGGATTTTACAAAAATTCAGTTAAAATGATTAAACCGGTTAAATAAAATAAAAAACATATGAAAAATAACTATTTTGCATCATAAACTTTAGTGCTCTTTTTCACGTATATTTAAATTTATTTAAGTAAAAGCATAGTAAATGTTCTCAAGTTTTTTGATGCCATTTATATTCATCTAAAGTTATAGTTTGTTTCGGGAAGCACTTTATTTACTTTTTGATGTATGTGGATTAATGTAAAGCGTATAGTTATTTGTTATGTTAATGTATTTGCTTTAATCCACAACTTTTTTAAATGTATTTTCAATGTTTGAACTTATGAACGTTAACTTCTTAATTTACGTGCGTATGTATATGAAGGAAAAAGGAAAAAAAACTGATGGAAACAATCGGGCGATCAAATCGATTAAACCAGTAACTAATCAATATACCGGTTCAACTAAAAAACTTTTTATTTTATTTATTTATTTTTTTAATCATTGATATTTCTAGATTGATTTTGTTGGATTACATAATTATTAATCATATTTGTTTAGTAAGGCCCCATTTTGCTTCCCAAACGAACATATCGCCAATACATTTTATCATTATGATTACTTTTATGCCACGTTGCCACATGCATATTTAAATATTAGGTTTAGTTTATTAAATTTCTAGTAGCCCACTGTGACTGCGATTGATTCGATATTACAGGGTTGTAAACGATTTCTTGAATCAATTCGGCTGGATCGCAAAAAAAAAAGCATTCAGTTTTTATTTATTTATTTATTTTGTGAATCGGTACTGAAATTGACAAAGGACGGAAGGTGGGTTTTTTTATAAGCACAAGCTTGCAGGGTTTTTTTTAGAAATGTTGGTGACTCCGACTTTTATTATCTCAATATATATATATATATATATATATATATATATATATATATATATATATATATATATATATATATATATATATATATATATATATATATATATATACGGTGTGGTTCAAATGAGAACAAAAAAAGGTTAAGAACCATAAGAACCTCTAACTTTAGATGTTTATAAAGGATTTAGGATTTCCCTAAACCCTAAACCATAAACACTAACCCCTAAACCTTAAACCCTTTATAAGCACCCTAAACCCTAAACCCTTTATAAACACCTTGAAGCTAGGCCTGTCAAAAAAACCCAAAACCCGTTCTATCCACTTGACCCGTTCCGAATTCGGGTAGAATTGATCGGGTAGAACGGGTAACGGGTATGAACATTCGGATAACAGGTTAACCCGATAATAATATAGGTCGGGTTTTAGGTATCAATATTTATTTTCGCGTATACCCGAATACCCGAATTCGTTTTTTAAATAATACCAACTATACAATGTACTACGTACGCGCACTTCAAATAAAACAAAACCCTTCGTTTCCTTCTTATGAACGACGGCTCGACAGCCAATGCAAACTCGAAAAGGGAATACGAAGATGAAGCTGAAGTCCTGAACCATCATCACAATTCTCAGTTTCTCACTATCGCACGACATCGCAATTCTCAGTTTCTCAGTTTACCCATAACCCTCATCGACTCCTCCATCCGATCACGCTTCAGTTTCCTTTTTTAGACTTTTATTGTTTAGTTGGATTGTGTTTAGACTTTTTTTTGTTGTGTTTAGAATTTAATTATTTAGACTTTTTTTGTTATGTTTAGACCTATTATTCCATGCTAATCATATTTATGGTTTTTTTTTATCAAAATTTGGAATGGAATTAAAAAGTAGATAACAAATTATAATGATTTATATTGTTATTATATATGTATTTGTTAATTGTATGGAGTCTATCCAATTCTTTATTAAACCAATCAACATGTAAAAATAAAAAAATATATCATTAAGTGTCATTTAAGAAATTTTCGGGTATACTCGATAATTACCCGACCCAACCTCAAACCCGAATACTCGAAACCCGAAAACCCGAATTACAATATAGGTCGGGTATCTGGTATTATTTTCTTAAAGAAATACCCGTTCTACCCGAAACCCGAAAATTTTACCCGTTCGACACCCCTACCTAAACCCTAAACCCTTTATAAACGTCTAAATTTAAAGGTTCTTACCATTTTTAACCTTTTTTCGTTCTCATTTGAACCTTTACCTATATATATATATACGTTGATTTGAGACAATCCTAATTTTGTGAGAGCGTGAAAAAAATCTAAAAATAATTTTAAAATGCAAAATAAAAGGAAAAAATCCAAAAAAAAAATTTAATTATTATTTTCGGAACTTTATTTAACTAAAAAAATTAAAAATAATAAAAAAATTACAGTTTTTTTTTTTTTTTTTTTTTTTTTTTTTTTTTTTTTTTTTTTTAAATATGTGAAATATTCTGATAGAATATTACACTGTACATATTCTAATATAATTTTGAGAATGTTTATAATATTCTACTAAATTTTCCAGATAGGTACAATATTCTAAATATTCTACTAAAATATGTAAATATATATATATATATATATATATATATATATATATATATATATATATATATATATATATATATATATATATATATATATTTGTATTTATTTTTTTTTGGTATTTTTTATTTTTTTTGGAAAATATATATTTCGAAAATAATATTGGAAAAAAAATCAAAAATTTTCAATTATTTTGCATTTTAAAAATGTTTTTGTTTTATATAATAAATGAGTGGCTAGGATTGCATCTCACGGTCTCACAAAATTAGACCGTCTCACATGAACCTAACCTTATATATATATATATATATATATATATATATATATATATATATATATATATATATATATATATATATATATATATATATATATATATATATATATATATATATATATATATATATATATATATATACCCGATACTTAAAACTATGTTGTTTGGCTATTGACTTCGTTTGAAATTGATACTCGAATACTTCATTCTTAAAACATAAGAAGTATTGAATCCTTCTTAAAAACACTAAGGTTCCATCGATTCTTTATTTTTGTTGATTCACCATCGATGTAGAGGTTCGTGATTTTCATGGTTGCTACTAGAATACTTCCTAAAAACAGTTTGAGAACTATTGTGTCATTCTCGAGGTTTTATCGTTTCTTGATTTTTTGCTGATTCACCATCGATTAACCCTTATACAACATGTTCTGGTTTAGTGATTTCTAATGATTTCTCGAGTGGTGTGAATCATTAGATCAATTTTAGAGCTCTACTGATTATGTGTATACATCAATCCTAGTTAGAATGGAGGTTATGTGTTTTTATCATGCTCTCTTTCGTATTTTTTTGGTTAATCACATGAGAATTTGAGTAGTTTTTAATTTCATCTTCTTCAATTTGTTCTTGGTGTGCATCAGGTAAAATTAGATTGGATTGATTCTAATTTTTATTTTAATTTAAATATAGGTTTGTAAACGATACCAGGTTCTATGGAAATTTCTATGTATTTTCTTTTTAGATATAATGCTTCATATAATGTACATCAGGTGTTTTGTTAATTGGCTTAGTGAAGTTTTGTGTCAATATAGCTTAAAGGGCATAGGCTTTTATCAATAATAGATGTTATTCATAAAGTTTGGAGTTACGTGATGAAGATGTAAGTTAATATTCTCAAGTTCTAAATAACTTATGACATTTTTTCGTTTATCAGGGTACTCAAATCCAAGCAACCATGTTTGGTGAGGCTGTAAGAAAGTTCTTTGAAGTGTTTCAAATGGAAAGTGTATTACATATCTAAAGGAACTCTAAAATTTGCTAACAAGCAATACAAAAGACTTTAATTATTTAGACTTTTTTTGTTATGTTTAGACCTATTATTCCATGCTAATCATATTCATGGTTTTTTTTTTTTTATCAAAATTTGGAATGGAATTAAAAAGTAGATAACAAATTATAATGATTTATATTGTTATTATATATTGTTATTATATATGTATTTGTTAATTGTATGGAGTCTACCCAATTCTTTATTAAACCAATTAACATGTCAAAATAAAAAAATATATCATTAAGTGTCATTTAAGAAATTTTCGGGTATACTCGATAATTACCCGACCCAACCTCAAACCCGAATACTCGAAACCCGAAAACCCGAATTACAATATAGGTCGGGTATCTGGTATTATTTTCTTAAAGAAATACCCGTTCTACCCGATTAATTCTACCCGAAACCCAAAAATTTTACCCGTTCGACACCCCTACCTAAACCCTAAATCCTTTATAAACGTCTAAATTTAAAGGTTCTTACAGTTTTTAACATTTTTTTGTTCTCATTTGAACCTTTACCTATATATATATATATATATATATATATATATATATATATATATATATATATATATATATATATATATACACATTGATTTGAGACAATCCTAATTTTGTGAGAGCGTGGAAAAAAATCTAAAAATAATTTTAAAATGCAAAATAAAAGGAAAAAAATCCAAAAAAAAAAAATTTAATTATTATTTTCGGAACTTTATTTAACTAAAAAAATAAAAAATAATAAAAAAAATTACAGTTTTTTTTTTTTTTTTTTTTGAAAAATATGTGAAATATTCTAATAGAATATTACACTGTACATATTCTAATATAATTTTGAGAATGTTTATAATATTCTACAAAATTTTCCAGATAGGTAGAATATTCTAAATATTCTACTAAAATATGTATATATATATATATATATATATATATATATATATATATATATATATATATATATATATATATATATATTTGTATTTATTTTTTTTTTGGTATTTTTTATTTTTTTTGGAAAATATATATTTCGAAAATAATATTGGAAAAAAAATTCAAAAATTTTCAATTATTTTGCATTTTAAAAATGTTTTTGTTTTATATAATAAATGAGTGGCTAGGATTGCGTCTCACGGTCTCACAAAATACGTGAGGGAAGTGGTATCTCGGCATGGGGTGCCGATCTCGATTGTCTCAGATCGGGATGTACGTTTCACTTCCAGATTCTAGAAGACGTTTCATGAGGAGCTGGGTGCTAGGCTGCATTTTAGTACCGCATATCACCCCCAGAGAGACGGACAGAGTGAGCGGACGATTCAGACGCTCGAGGACATGCTCCGAGAATGTGTATTGGATTTCGGGGGAAGTTGGGATACATATTTTCCCTTGGCCGAGTTTTCTTACAGCAACAGCCATCATTCGAGCATCGGTATGCCACCCTTTGAGCTGTTGTATGGGAGGAGGTGTCGGACCCCCATTTGCTGAGGAGAAGTCGGACAGCGCGTTATGGGCAACACTGAGATCGTACTGTAGACGACAGAGCAGATCCAACAGGTTAGACAGAGGTTACTGACTGCTCAGAGTCGACAGAAGAGTTATGTAGACAGACGCCGGTCCGAACTTGAGTTCCAGGTCAGCGACTTTGTGCTCCTGAAGGTCTCTCCTTGGAAAGGAGTGATTCGATTCAGGAAGAGGGGAAAGTTGGGGGCCCGATATATCGGACCATTTCGGGTAGTCGCGAGGATAGGTAGGCTAGCCTATTGTTTGGATTTGCCAGCAGAGTTGGGGCAGATTCACGACACTTTCCATGTGTCGCAATTGCGGAAGTGTATAGCCGATGAGTCGGCAATGGTTCCATTAAAGGATATTCAGGTGGATGCGAGCCTGATTTATGCTAAGAGACCAGTGGCAATCAGAGATCGAAAAATCAAAGTTCTGAGGAACAAGGAGGTACCTTTGGTTTTGGTTCAGTGGCAGCATCGGAAGGGGTCCGAGATGACTTGGGAACCGGAGCGTGAGATGCGCTAGCAGCATCCGGAGTTATTTGCAGAGCGAGTCTTCGAGGGCGAAGTCTAGTTCTAGTGGGGGAGAATTGTAATAGCCCAGAATTTCCAGGTATTTATTATTGGTGTATTTTTGGAGAATTGTGAGTGGACTCGGCGAGTTGGAGCTTAAACTCGCCGAGTAGGATCGCGATTTTGGACACGGGGTCGCATCTGGACTCGGCGAGTCCACGCTGTGTAATGAAACCCTAATTCCCAAGGTTTGAGACCTATTTAAAGGGGCTTATGGCCATCATTTGCGGCCACCAACCCCTAGAGAGAAACCCGAAAGAGATTTGAGCGTTTTGGGAGAGAAAAGAGGCCATTATTGACCTTTGGAGCTTGGTTTGGCAAGGCAAAGGAGATTCTAGCTAAGAGAAGGCAAGGGAAGTGAACATTCTGCGATTTTGGAGCTCAGAGCATCATCTTGGAGGTATATCTTGGCTTCCTTTTTCGTTTTTATGAAGAACATGGGGGTTTAGGGTTTCTTGACCCCTTTGTTGACTAGATTTGATGTCCATTTCGTCCCTAATCATGATAAGGCTTGAGATGAGATCCATAGAGGTCCAGAAGAGCTGTATTCCTTAAGCTTTATGAGTGTTCATGAGAGTATTGGCCTAGAGTTATGAGATATCGGGCTAAAACATCATTTATGAGCAAATAGTTGTTGTTTGAGCCCCACGATTTGGACTTTACGTGATTATCATGCTTGGGGAGGACAGATCTACGAATGTATGGAACAGATCTGACCTCAAGCGTGAGTTTGAGTTGTTGCATGGCACGGACTCGCCGAGTCCGAAGAACAGACTCGACGAGTAGCATGAAGATTGCCCAACACCACTCAGCGAATGGTCTTGCCGAGTTAAGGGATTGACTCAGTAAGTCAGGGAGAGTCAGAGTGGGTTGACAGGTAGACTGAGTCAAGCTGGGACTCGTCATGTTGTTCTTGAGACTCGGCGAGTTGAGTCGTGGAGGCCCCACAACTCATGCCAGGTGGAACTCATCGAGCTAGGAGAATACTCGTCGTGTCAAGTGAGGATCCCAGGGAAATCAGTGTATGCGCATAGACTCGTCGAGTCGCTATAGTGCACTCGCCGAGTCCGGTCAAAGTTGACCGTTGACCATTGACCAGTGTTAACCTATGTTAACTTGTTAAGGGATAGTCAACCTTAGTTTTGAAGTGTTATTTAGAGATGTATTGTGTTATAGGAGGACTATAGATCGGGAGATCGAACACGAGTGATTTCAGGGACTTGCGAGTTACCGGGATACGCAAGGTGAATCTTCTCACTATACATACCTTGAGTAGGTAACTAGAGTTATGTGATATAGTGCTTGTATGCTATATTTGTGTTATGTGTTACGCTGCATTATTCTTTGTGATTTATGCTGTGCATGTTTATAGAGTTAGAACCTGAGGGTTCACAGAGTTTGGGTGCACGGACCCACAGAGTTGTAGCCTCGAGTGGCTAATATATGTTATATGTGGTATTTTGGGGAACTCACTAAGCTTTGTGCTTACAGTGTTTGGTGTTATTGTTTCAGGTACTAGTGACGATCGCGGGAAGGCGCTGGCTTGATCAATACACACACATGGGATTTATGATTTTGAGATCTTGGGATTTTTGTATTACTTGGATTGAATTTCAAACATGGTTGTTTTATGAATACTAAGTGAATTCTGTTTTTATAAAATTCGAAAAAATTTGTCTTGAAATTTATGGTGTTACATTATGCGTATGTGAGGTGGGGAATATAATCTTCATCTTGCAGCCACCGGTGGGGATTGACCCAAGAATTGATAAGAGTTTCATCCATAACTGTATCAAAACCACTTAGCCTCCAGATTTCTTCAGCCGGTTTGGCTAATCTCTAGTCTTTCTTCTTTTGGGCTGTGGCAGGGGAATCAGTTGAGCTTGGAGAAAACATGTATTCCGCAAGAGTTTTGAAGTGTGGGGGAGTTTGAGGTTTTTTTGGAATATGGGGTGGAGAGTGATGGGATGGTTGTGGTGATGGGATTTTCTCTGGGATGATGGGAGGACTCTGATGTGGAGTTAGTATTTTTTCAGCAATAATAGGGGGAGATTGATGTGGTGATATTGAGTGATGAGAGTGATGGGCTTCTTCTTCATCACGATGGACTTCTTCTTCATCACTTCCCCCTCTTGAGTAATGCATCCCCTAAGATTCCTCAAGCCAAGAACGAAGGCCATCGATCTTAGAGAACACTTGTTGGAAGTGGGATTTCATGGCATCTGCCAGCTGCTGATTGTTGGGAATGGAAGTATTGAAGAGAAATTTGTGGATTTCTTTGACCAGAAGAAGAATCTCCGGACCATGGAAGTTGGATGTTAATGAGCGCTGCAGCCGGTTGATTGTGTATTGAAGAACAGTGATTGCGGACTCATAAGCAGAGTGAGTCTCAACAATCAATGTTTTTGAGTTGGAGGCTTTATCCAAGATGGCTGCCTAAAGATCCTTCTTTACTGTAGTTACTTAAAAAATGAGTCGATCAGCAGTGGCCAAAAACTCATGGTGGTCAACTTTGCGATTAATGTCAAGGGAGCGGATCCCCATTTCAACTTTCAAAGAGATGCGCTCAGCTACCAAATGTTCACGTGGTTCGGGTCTCTCAATCCTTTCAACAAGCGAATGCGGTCCTGGAATGTCATCTGGTTGCGGTTGAGTTGGCTTGACCGCAACCAGGATTTGATCAACTTTGGCCTGAAGGGACAAGAATTCTTTCTAGGTGACCGCATTCTCTTCTTCTTCTTCTTCTTCTTCTTCTTCTTCTTCTTCTTCGTCTACGTCTTCTTCTTCTTCTTTGGTTTGGAGGTGGAGTGGTAGGAGCCACTTGATTCTTCACCTTCATCAAGCATCATCAAATCATCATCCGAAGGAGAGGGTTTGTTTACCTCTTGGATGTCGTCATCATCCAAACCGAAGGTGGGAGCAGAGCTGATTTCGATCTTGGGTCCTTCATTTTGAGAAGCTTCAAAAATTGGAGTAGGAGGAACTTTGGATGCTTGTTGGGCAGCTGCATCAGCCTGTTGTTGTTGAAGAGATGCAATCATTTGGTCCATCCAACCTTGAACTTTGAGGATAGTGGCTACGGTATTGTCATTGCTGATAGCATTAGCCCAATACTTGGCCACGGCTTCGAGTTCTTGTTCTTTCTGTTGTTGTTGTTGTTGTTGTTGTTGTTTGATTTGTTGATCTTTACGGGCTTGGAAGGCCCTTCTGAAGGCTTCATACTTCTTAATCTCAGCTTCAGTAGTTGGTTGATAATTGATCCAAGAGTCATTAGAATCACCACCGTAAATTTCTTGAGTTCACACCAAGGTGTCCCTTGGGTTCACGGATCCTTGCACATTAGTGATCACCGTGCCTAAACCACCTGAAACAGATGTAACCAGAGTAGGATTTCTTGAGCGTCCTTGGTCTCCTTTACCCGTGGTCAAGTCTGGCCTCATCTCAGTTCTGGCATGGGTAGAAGAAGCGCCCTGCAGTTGGGAATCTGTTTGCAGTGTTTGGGTGACAGAAAGAAGGATGGAGTTCAACTCCGCGGTAGAAAACAAATGCAGTCTGGAAGCCCTGGAGACCTTAGGGCGAGAACCAGTATCATCCCTTTGGGGTGATATTGGTGGGGTGTCTCCACGATGTGATGAAACAGGCTCACTTGATGAGCTTGAGTGGAATTCGATGATGTCACTAAATGGGCCTGCGGGAACCCCAAGGACTATTGGAGCCTGTTGAGAGGTTGCGGTATCAGTCCGGTCATGCATTGGGCTTGTGGGAGTGGTTTTTCTCTTTTTGAGAATAGCGATAGGTTGCGTATCCTCACCGGAGTCACTGTCAGATACAACGACAGTTTTTGACTTACGCTTCTTTGTGGGTGCGGTTTCCTTGGGAGCATTCTTCTTGGGAGTTGGAGGTGTTTTCTTTGAGACTAACTGTTTTCTTCTTCCGGAAACATTGGAAAGAGTGGTAGAGGAAGGGACTACGGTACCTTCTGGAGCAACAACTGCAGATGGAGGAGGCGGGGTAGAAGGGTATGGGTCAATACCCTCCGTAGCCTCTATGTGGTCAGAAACATCAGCACTCTCAAGACCAAGTGTTGTAAGAATGTAGGTTGGGAGTCTGGGAATGGGTCCAAATGCAGTTTGATCAAATGAGGGAGAGTACCTCTTAATGTCTTTGGTGATGCAGAAGTTGATGTCATCTCCCATGCTGATACCTGCATCCGAATGAAGATCTGAGATGCACAAGGACCAAAACCTAGCAAAGGTGAGCTCAGTTGGTTTCTCCTTAGGACTTTCCTTGGGAATATACTGAAGGAAATCATCCGAAAGAATTTTACCGTAGTTGACATCGTGGCTAGTGAAAATGCTCCATACAAGTTCCAACAGTTTTAGACCTATATTGTCTATGTCTCTGGTTCTGCTGGAGAGATTGCAGATGATATAGTGGCACACGTATTGCCACACCACGGGTAGTTGGTTCTTATTGAATTCATTGGTGCCTTTGATCCTCTTCTAGTATCTTATCTGATAGAGAGCAGATGTGATATCGGCCATTGATGGAGTGAAAAACTTGATGGATGGGTGAATCAAAAGATTAATGGCGTTGAGAAACTTCTCTTTTGACAGTATAACCAGCGAATCATCAAAAAGATTGAGATGAACTTCTTGGAGGTTGTTGAGTGGTCGATATGCATAAAAGGCGCATTTAAAGAGTGTAGACAAAGGAACCATGTCTGTGAAAGCATCGAATGGTCCATACAATGGATGATTGTTTAAGAACTTGATCATTAACTTGAGTGGGGCATTGTATAAGGAATGATCATCAAAGATTGCTCGGAAATTACTTGAAGAAATTGTGGGAGAGTCTGTGGGGTTGTAACTCTGAGATCAACTGGGCTTAGTTGATTTCTTTGATACATTTGATTTCACCATTGTAGAAGATCGAAAGTGGTTGAGAATTAGAGAAGCTGTGAATGTAGTGAGTTTTTTTAAGGATTTGAGGGTTTGAAGGTTCTAAAAGTGTAAAGTTTTAATGGAGAAGATGAAGGGTTTATATAGGGTAGAGGATGAACTGTAAAAGAAATTTACCCTAGGTAAAACGAGGGTCGTTTCGGGGGGAATCTCATGAATAAAATTTAATCTTAGCCACATCAAAAATCGAAACGGTTTCTAAAAGATTTTGAGGATTTTCAAAAAGGGTAGCATTTAATGAAAAGTCAAACATGCGGCATTACGTCCGGTAAACGTGTGGATAGGGAGTGGAGGTTGTAACTGATGGGACGTTCTGGGTAGAGGAAAGGACATGTTTGGGATGTGTTTATGGAACACCAATCCTTTTTGTCATCGTACCTAATCTAGGTCTGACACAAAAGTTTTTAAGAAAAAGAAAGATGACAGTTTCTCAAGGAATGCTTTTTTTATTTAATGTTCTATTTAATGAAGAGTCATTAAATAACACACTATGGTTTATTTTTGAGTGTTTTTTTATTTTTATTTAAAAAGATGTTGCAGATGAAAACATCACTCCGGATGAATCCTTTGCCATTGTGAATGATTACGGTAGGAGCAACTGAGAAAAACACTTGAAAAAGAGATTATTAATAACAACCAAAAGACAAATGAGAGGTAAGTATAATATATGGCTGCGGTATGCAACTGCATTACACAGGATATCCCAAAACCATTTATTATAAATATCTTTCATTTAGAACCGCAATGGAGACCATGAATGGTCCACGGTAGCTAACAATTCTGGAAGAATTGAGGGTCCAGATTCATCATTCCTAACATCTGTAAGAATGCATTGAGTTCGGTAGAGTCAAGTGCCTTTGTAAACACATCAGCAATCTCTTCATGTGTAGGGACAAAAATGAGTTCAATGTTACCTTTCAGAATGTGGTCTTTGATGAAGTTATACCGAAGTTCAATATGCTTGGTATTTGAGTGATAGATAGGATTATGAGAAATCGCTATGGCACTCTCAGAGTCACAGTAGATTGGTATTTGCAACATTCTATACCCATAGTCCAGCAGTTCTATTTTCATCCATAGCACTTGTGAGCAACAACTGGCAGTAGCCACATATTCAGCTTCTACGGTAGACAATGACACACAACTTTGTTGTCTCGAGGAACAGCTGACTAATCTTCCACCCAAGAGTTGACATCCACCAGAGGTGCTTTTCCTATCCAGCTTGCAACCAACATGATCAACATCAGTTAATGCTTGAAGACTAAAGTCATTGCCTGCAGGATACCTTAGGGCAAGGGATTTGCTTCCTTTTAGGTATCGAAGAATTTGTTTGGACGCTATGATGTGAGACGTTTTTGGATCAGCCTGATACCTTGCGCATACACCTGTTGCAAATACTATATCCGGTCGACTAGCTGTGAGATACATGAGAGACCCAATGAGGCCTCTATAGGTCTTGTGATCAACAGGTTCTCCGAAGGGATCAACAGAGATCTTATAGCCGAATGCCATGGGTACCTTAGCTGAAGAGCAGTTATCCATTGAGTATTTCTTCAACAGTTCAGAGGTATACTTTTCTTGATGGATGAAGATTCCTTGAAGAATCTATTTGATATGGAGTCCTAGAAAGAAGTTAATCTCTCTATTCACGCTCATCTGAAATTTGTTGGCCATGAGCCTAGCAAAATCATCCACCATCCTCTGATCTGTGGATCCGAAGATGATATGATCCACATATATTTAAACCAGCATCAGGTGTTCACCCTTTGCTCTTTTAGATAAAGTGGGATCAATTACTCCTCTTTTAAATCCGGACGAGACAAGGAATTCAGAGAGAGTCTCGTACCACGCTCTTGGGGCTTGCTTCAAGCTGTAGAATGCTTTTTTGAGTTTGTAGTAGTAATTAGGAAATTCTACACTTTCAAAGCCTGGAGGTTGCTGAAGGTAAACCTCTTCCTTTAGTTCCCCATTAAGAAATGCACTTTTAACATCAATTTGATGAACTTTGATGTTTTTGTGAGCTGCGTATGCAAGAAAGATTCGGATAGCCTCCATTCGAGCTACTGGAGCATACGTTTCATCATAGTCAACACTTTCTAGTTGACTGTAGCCTTTTGAAACTAGTCTTGCCTTGTTTCTGTCTATGGATCCGGATTCATCGAGCTTGTTCTTATACACCCATCGGGTGCCAACAATGGTGTGACCTTGCGGTTTTGGAATCAGTTCCCACACACTGTTTCGTTCAAATTCTGCTAATTCTTCCTGCATCGCAGAGATCCAGTCGGGTTCTAGTAAGGCTTCTTTGATCGATCGAGGTTCAACCGAGGACATGAATGCTGAAAAGTGACAGTGATCAGATAAGTCTTGTGAAGATCTGGTTTGAACGCCTGCAGATGAATTGCCAATGATCTGACTAGGTGGATGGTCTTTCGTCCAAACATGAAGACGTGGTTGAAGATGATCAGTAGCTGCGGTAGAAGGAATATCTTCAATGTCAAAGGATTCGGAAATAGGGAACGACAGTTCCCCTGAACTTGAGAACAACCTGCTGAGCCTGCGGAGTTGTCTTGAATTGTTGGTGCTGCGGTAGAATGAAATGGTTCCCCCTGGGCTTCGGATGGGATTCCTTCCGGGATTGAAGGATGTTCCCCCTGGATTGATAGGAGAGTCACAATTCTTGGATCAGATCTGATATTAATAGTTTATATGTTTTCATCATTAGAGTCAGATGAAACATTTGATGGTTGAGATACCCTACAGATGGATGAAGCTGCTTCAGTTAGTACTGGAACCTCGATGATTGTAGTATGATCCAGAGTGAAGTTTTCCCCCTCAACCGGCGAGGTGGAAGTACCTAACGACACACCATCAAAAAGTGTAGGCCCAAATACTTCAGCATGTTGTAATTGAGCTTGTGGAGAGACTAGAACTTCGGATAAGTTTGCAGTCTCTATGGGATCAAAAAGATCATCATAGTTAACTTCAACTATATTTAGAGGACCCGAAGTCTCAGAAATATCAGATTCAAGAATTGATTTTGTTTCAGAGGAGGGAGCAACACTGTGGACATAGAAATCGTCAAATTTCACGTCAAAGCTTTCAACTATTAACCTCGTACATTTGATCAGAATGCGATATGCGATCTTATTGGTTGAATAGCCTAGGAAGATGCCTTAATTGGATTTAGGAGCAAGCTTGTTGAGATGACTTTGGTTATTGATTATGAAACATCTGCAGCCAAAGATGTGAAAGAAGCGAACATTTGGTTTTCAATTGTTGAGACCTTCATAAGGAGATTTGCCAAGACATTTGCAAATTATGCTGTGGTTTTGTACAAAATAGGCTGTGGCTACGGCTTCGACCCAGAAGTACAAAGGTAAATTTGCGAAATTGAGCATGGATCTGGCTGCCTCTACCAGAGTTCTATTTCTTCGTTCAACAAAATCATTCTGTTGCGGGGTGTAGGGAGCTGAGAAGTTGTGACTTATACCCTTGGAAACTAAGAAATCATTTAGAAGATAATTGGTGAATTCTGTACCGTTGTCAATGCGGATGCATCGCACTGGTACCGTTGTCAATTGGTGAATTTCTGACTTGAGTCAAAGGAAGAAGACCCATGTAAAACGTGTGAAATAATACACTATAACCAATATATATTTCTTGTGGTGAAGACTAGCTACGATAGATGGACCACAAAGATCGATGTGAAGTAGATCGATGACTTGCCTTTGACTGCTGACCACACTCACACGCCGGACAGAGTGTGTCATTGTGATACTTCAGAATGGGGATAGTATGGACTAGTTCCCCTATGACCGAGTTGTTGATGTACGGAAAGTTGAGATGAGCGAGCTTGCGGTGCCAGAGCCAGCTCACTTCGGATACAACTTTTGATAGATAGCAAAGTTGAGGTTTGCCAATGATCAAAGAGACATCCAGGGGTTACATAGTACCTTCGGATCTAGATTTGATTAAGCAAGTACTTCTATCATTCGTTATTATGTAACAGAATTGATCATCAAAATCAACTCGATGGCTTGCCTTACTAGTTGTCCGACACTTATAAGATTGTGCTTCAGACTTTCTACGTAAGCAACCTTTTGAATTGAGAAGTTTCCAGTAGTAGGAACACCATAACCTCGGATAATCCCACTTGCGTTGTATCCAAAAGTGACATTTCTCCCATTGCAAACTGGCCTGAAGTCGCGAAGGTATTCCATCCTTCTGGTCATGTGCAAGGAGCAGGCACTATCGATCAACCGTTCTTCATCTTGATCCTCCTTGCACAAGGCCTGCAAAATTAAGTGGTTAATTTGGGCACCCAAGCGAGTTTGGAGCCCATAGTAACGTACTTGTTTTTAATCGATGCATGATACGAGGTTGCAGGGACAGGTTTTAAGTCAACTTTTAAACCTAGTCCTGGGTGTTTGTGATATTTTGGAGTGTTGTGAGATTGAGAGTAGTGTCAAGTTTTTTTTGAGGAAAATAAGATTTGTCATGAAGATTAGATTTTTGACACTGACATTGACATGTGGATGTTTTGTCATTTTCCCTGACATTAAGCTTAGACTGCGTTTTTGAAGAAAAGTAATATTTTTGTTTAGTTCGAGGTTTGTAAGATCTAACATCTCTGTTTGTGTGTTTTGAAATAGTGGACTTTGTAGGTCTAGCAGGTGAATTGACACATGTAGAGCTGTTGTGATGTGATTTCTTAAACTTTGGATGTGACCTTTTGAGTGTTGGGATTGGCAAAATGCCTTTCCATTTTTGAGCTTTTGAAAGTGATTTTGGGGTAGGCAAGATATCCTTCCATTTTGGATCATCTGATGAATAGACTTAAAAACCATTTGTCTGAAAAGACTTTTGTCTTTTTGAAATTGTGTCAGATGATTTCTGAGTAAATTTGGAAACTATGACATCCTTTCCTTTTGCTTTCTTTGAAACAGTTGATTTGAAATGATAATTCGAGAAAGAAAGTTTTTCCTGACTTTTGGACTTGCGAATTTTAATAAATTTCTTTTGTTTTGAAAAAGTTTCCCGTTGCTTGCCGTGGGAACGAAGTTCCTTTTTGAAAACTCATTTTGCTTCGGTTTTAGGAGAACCACACTCAGTGATATTTAATTGTGGTTTCCTCAAATCTTGTGAAGATTTAGAAAAACGGGGACTTGATTCATCAGAACTGGAAAAGTCATATTTTTTTGAACATTTTCCTACTTCAAAATTTTCAATTGGTAATTCATGATTGATTGGTTCAAGAGTCACTGAACTTTTGACTGTGGTTTGCAGTGTATTTCTTTGAACAACCGTAGAATAAGTCTTTGTGAGAACTTTAATGGTAATTTTGTCATTAGATTGAGGGACTGATTGCAGATCATGACTACAGTTAGAGACACTACGGTCAGACTGTAGGGATGGGAAATAAGACTTCAGAATTTTCAACAACAATTTCCTCATGAACTGCGGATGATGTCTGAGAATCAGGGTAAATTGTATCATCAACAGAGTTACAAAATTCAGGGAGAATTTCCTTGATGACATAGTTATTACTCAGATCATGGAGTTTACCAAAATGAGTTTGAATATCGTCAGGAAATGTTTTGTCATTGACCGGAAATAGAAAAATGCGGTCAGGTGGGACATAAGGACGTTCAGGGGTGAACCGAGGTGAGGAATCCGTTGCGGTTGGATATCCATTTGACCAACCCCAATTGAAAGTATTATCAACATTTCCATTATTAACTAGATTCTCAATGGCTTCACTTTCATTCAAAAGTTTTTCAATTAAAAGATTTAAGCGTACAATTTCACTCTGTGCTAAATCTCTCTGATTCAAAGCTATCTCTAGTTGTGTTTCACTTAACATTCTAGCATCCTTCTCTAACATCAAGTCCTTTTCTAACATAGCCATTTTGAGTCTCTTGTTGTCCAAACGTCCTCTAACATGGAACATCTCTTGTGATGCGATGTTCTTCTCATCTAAGGCTTTATTGTATTCTGAAAGGACGGCAGCACATGTGTCATTGAGTGTGTCTATGTAAGGTTGACAATCATGCATGCTATAATTTAAAGACTGAATCATAAGTTTTACCTGTTCCACAATGCTGAGGGTTCCATCTTTTGCCATATAACAGTTGTTTTTTTATTCAGTTGAGTTGATCCGTCTTCATCAACAGTTGCTACCATACATATCTTGCCTTTCCCATTGTTGTAGTTGTCTTCTTCTTCATCTCCGGATGACCACACTTGATGATTCCTTTTCACTTGTGCAACATAAGCTTTTCCTTTTTCTTTTTCTTCCAATTCTTGATCCATTCGAAGATAGAAAGCTCGGTCTTTCACAACATTTGCCTTAAAGTGTTTGGCAAAGTGGTTCTCTTTGTTGCACTTGTGACATATTATCACATCACTCTTGTCTTCAGAAGGTGTACCAGAGTCAGTGGAGTGAGACTGCGGTGGTGAATCTTTGGGTTGATTTAACTGAGACTGCGGTGGAGCATGAGGATTCTTGGTGAAACGAGAGTTATTGTTTTGGAAGTTGCGGTTGAACGGTGGTCGGGTGTATTGTTGGTTTTTACGAAATGAAGGTGGTAATATATTGAATTTTTGACTAACAAGGGCTATGGCATTCTGAAATTCTTCTTCATCATCATACTCTGAGTCTGCTTCATATGACTGCGGTAGAGAGTCATACGAGGTGGAATGTGTTTGAGATGATTATGCTAAAAGAGCAAGTGGACCCCCAAAGTTTGAACAGTCCTTGAGTATGGTGGACTCTTGAGCTTGTAATTCTCCATAGAGATTATAGAGGGACAATGAGCGAATCTTCCTATCTCCTTGAACAATCATTTTGGCCATAGTCTAATGTCTTCCCAAACCATTGAAGAATTGAAGGTTTGTTTCATGATTGCTTCTTACAGTACCCGCATTGGATAGTTTTGTCACTATCAGGTTGAATCTTTTGAAAGAGTCTTCTAAGCTTTCACCCGCTTGAGCTTTAAAGTTGTTGAATTCATTGAGTGCAGTAGTAAGCTTTTTGTCTTAAGCTTGTTCGGTTCCCTCGTATAGATTCTTCAGCACATCCCATATTTCTTTTGCGGATTTGCTATTTATGATGATATCAAAGTTGTTAGGGGAAACTCCACATGATATCTCATAAAAGGCTATTGCATCGTTTTCCATTTTGTCAAGATCATCCTTGGTAGGAAGGTTCATGACTGGTTGACATCCTCCTAGTCTGACAGTGGCGCTGTCGGTTTAAGCAGGTGTAAGAACCGGGACATGTGGTCCTTCTTCAACAGATCGCCATACGTGTCTTCCAAGTCTTCTTAAGTACCTTTCCATTCTTTGTGACCAGTGATGATATTCATTTGCAACTAGTATTGGGGCTCGATTTGAACCACCAACACGGTTGGAAAAATTCAACGAAAGAGCTTATGCCATTTTTTTAAGTAGAGCTTCAGTGGTATAGAAGGCATTTTTGAAGAATTAGAGTTCCGATATTCAAAAAGCAACCACTATGGCTCTAATACCAATTGTTGAGAGAAAAACTTTGAGACACACTTGAACAAAAGTTAGAACAAGTATTTAGCGGAATAGTTAATCTCAGAGGGTCTATAAGCTCAACAATAATATTATGTTAGATTGTTATAAGGTTAGATAGTTATATGCGGAAGGTAAAGAAACGTAAATGACAACAGTTTGGTATATCAAGTATACACATAAGTTGATACATAACACGGAATGCATTTAAACCAATGTTAGTGAGTGAGATCAAACATAGTGATTAAGTCACAAAGACTTGCTCCGAAGAGTGATTGTAATCTGCTATGTAATTCATAAGTAATATGATTGAGTAAGAAAGAGGTAGAAAGGATAAATTTGGAGAAAGTATATTAGAGAGTGAAGATGCGTGTTTGATACAATGAGCAAGGTCTCTATTTATAGAGATGTAAGAGTTACAGAAAAAGTTCTCTATGAGTAGCCATGCAAGGTCTACTGGATAATAGAGATAAACGTAATAAGACAAACAAAGACTAAGTACAAAAATCAAGACTGCGGTTCCTTAGACTTCAGCTTCGGATGGCTGAAGTAGAGAATCTGGGCTGCGGCTGCGTTGTTGACTGCGGTAGGGAAAAGTTCAAGAGGGTCACTTTAAATGATTCAACAAAGATTTAAGAAAAATCAATTTCAATAATAAAATTATATACGGATAATTTTGTACCATATATATATATATATATATATATATATATATATATATATATATATATATATATATATATCAATATAAATTAAGATAAATCTTGAAAATCACTTAAATAAAGGATCAGTTACACCTTAAATCCCAACTACATCTCAAAAACCCTAAGCCTCCAAATCTCTCCAGCATCGATTCTCCCTTCCCCAATTTTCTGACGCTAGTCCCCTTCTCTGGCGATCGTCACAACCTAATAGGGAATAGCAGCTGTTAAAGTCAATATTCAGAAGAAGTTCCAGGTCAGTGAGGAGGATTTTTTTAAGAAATGTAATTTCTTTCCTAATTAAAAACTAGTTATGTTTTTCAATCAATTACTAGAAATTGGCAGCCAAGAATTCGACTTTGTTGCTCTTACCAATTTACTGTGCTCTTGATACCGATCGATTCCATGTCATCAAATTTTGGAATCCAAAAGCTTTTGAAGAGTTTCAAAACTTGCCCTCAAGTTTTGGAATTTGAAAAGGTTTAATTAAAAGTTCTCATTTGTAGTATTGAATTCTAAAACCTCTAGTAATTGAAAGGTTTCAAAAGCTGCATCTATTGGGATCATAACTTAAAAATTAATTAAATGGTTTTAATTTTTAATTATAATAACCTAGAGGCTTTGAATAGTTCAATTACACCGTATGGACTTTAATAATTAATTAAATTGTTTAATTAAAAGAGAAGTTTAATAAATCCATAGTAACATGGTTTGAGTTTAATTAAATTAAAAGATAAGTTTAATTAAACGACTAAAGCACCTAGTATTTTAAATGTTTAAAATATATCCTTATACTATATAGAATTAAAAGTTTAATATATTATATATGTATAAGTAAAATGTCAGCCTTACTGTTAGTAGGCCTCATTCACGAAGTCGGAGTATAAGGGGGGTAGAAGGTTACTGCCAATAAAATGGTGGTTTAATGGGTGTCCACTCTCACCCACCGCTTCCTTGAATGGTGGAGGGTTATTAGTCGATCGGGTAGGATAGGACATTAATCATAATTAAAAGTATAATGAAATACCAAGTAACTAAGTACATTGATAAATTCCCAATATTAGTTACTTAGGAAAAATGTGAATTTGATCCTAACCCATGAAATTGTACGTTGCACCTTATTAGTTGTTAGTGGAGCAAATGTGGTTAACCAGCACACTAATTAAGGACTAATGAAGGATGGAAATGGGTAGCTCGATGTTAATCTTGGGTCAATGGAGCATGTGTGGTTAACCGAAATATTGATTAGGTGATTTGTAACATTAAGTGTACCAAGCTAATTTGCATGGTTATTCACTCCTTGTTTGTGATCCTCAACATCCCAATCATAAACTTGACGGGAATAATCGAGATTTAAATGTGCCATTAAAAAGTTCAATGAATCTCAAAAAATATAGGAATTTCAATTCATTTAAAACCTAAAATTCATTTTTGTTTTTCATGGTGGAAATTGATAAATCGTCATTTACATACCATCAAATATACTACAATTGGATTACGGCATCCCTCTTCCGAAATGTATAATATTGTATTGGGTCCTAGCCTTAATATTTTATTTTTGGGTGTTATATTAAGGAATTAAATAAACTAACTTGAATTTATCTCATTATAGATGTCTAAGTCAGACAACTATGGTCTTCCCAAATCATTTGGAAAAAGATTTCCTTATGAAGATGATATCCCACGATTGGATAGTGGAAATGGAAATCATACTTCACTTCCTCCACCTCCTCCATATCTTCTCCCTAAACCACATGTTCATTAACTTGAAAAGTTTATGGTAACTCAAGACCTGTTGGCAAGCAAACAACAAGATGGAAGGTCTATGTGTGCACATGTCTTGGAGATTAAGTTACACATTGACAGGTTGGGAATGTTAGGAGTCATTGTATTGAGGAAGTTGGCTATTAACTTGATTCTTTAGTCACTTCCCGAATAGTATAGTCAGTTTGTTAAAGACTACTATATGACAGATCGCGACGTGACCGATATTGATCTTACCTATTTGCTTATTGCTGCTAAGTTTTCAATGATTTGGCGCACTGGTAATGCAAATTTGATTGGAAGATATACTTCCAAAACTTCCATGGACATTGAGAATGGTGACATTGGAAGTCCAGAAAAGTCTTCTCTTCCCAATGGGAAATAATCAAAGAGAAATGCTAAGTCTGTGATTGTCACGTGCACCATTCCAATAAAGTTTGTTTGTTTCTATTGCCAATAAAAGGGACATTGGAAGCGAAGCTTCCCTGACTACCTGAGGGATCTAACAGATGGTAGAATCATATTGTATGGTTCTACTTTAGGTAAGTCCACTATCTAACTCTATTAAGTTCCTATTTCTAGATTCTTAATACATGATGTGCTAAGATTACATTTGGATATTTTGAAGGTTCGAATAAGACAAATGAAGCTTAAAGGAATAACATGGTGAGTCTGATCGCAAAAAGATGGATTTCGATCGCATGGTTCGATGATCGGATTTTTGAGCTGATGCTAGGAGTTATGATAAATTGCTTAGAAATATTTAGTAACATAGTTTTCATTTGTAATTTCATTGTAAGGATAAGTTTTCCGCATGTTATAAATAAATATTTTTTTTTGAAATTTATCTTTTTTTATATATCCTTGCAATGGCATTTGTGAAAAATGATGTTTGTATGTTTCTAATTTTAGCAATATAGATTTGATTATTTTGTTTGTGGTAGTGTGTAAATTTACCAAATAAGGAAATATTCTCATCACCAAGTTTCAATTAGACAGAAACTTGGAATCATGCAACTTGTATTGTATGATGAATAAGAATATTCATCTTTGGAAAATTAAGACTAATTCCTTGCTCACATGTACATGTGATTTAAGTGAAGGATTAGGGGATCTAGTACACATATCTGTGCACTGGTTAGGTCCACCACAAAGAACGATAAGACTATTCGTTATAATTTATTAAAAGTGTAGTAAATATATGGTTATGCTTACAAGATTAAGTATAATTATGAATCATTTGAAAAGTTTCAATGTATAAAAGATCGAATAAGAAGAATCAATTAGGCAGAAAGATAAAAGTTTCTCCAATCTGAAAAAGGGAGAGTACTTGAGTATCATGTTTTATGATCATCCTAGTGATTATGGAACCGTATCACAATTGATCCTCTAAAGTGCACTTGTATGGCTAAAAAGAGGAATCCGGGATTGTTGAAATGGTTAAATCAAAAGGTGAATCATACTTCGTTCCAAAATCAAGTCTTAGAGTCATACACCAAGATTTTAAATTGAGTGGCATAATCTTCAGAAATGTTTATAACACTTATCAAATGTAGACTAAAATGTTTTCTATTCTTGTACATTTGAAATTGGTAAGTTGTGATGTTTCGGATAAAATAAAGATCAACTAAGACTGATTGTCGGAAGTGTTTGTCTGGATAAGAAACTGCACTAACTCTTGAATATTTGTTGTTAAGTAATGTTTCTTGACAAAGAGAGTCTTATATGTCAAGAGGTCAGTGGGAGTCTTAAAAACCTTGAAAAACTTCAAGAATATATCAAGAAGAAACCTAGTGTTTAAAACTAGCACCCGACTTGGGGTTTGTAACCTATCGTGTTGACAAATTCTTATTTTTGTGCCCATTGTAGTTGGTTGACTACGCATGTGAGTTCTATGAGTTGTCAACTGTTTGCATATGGCAAAGCACCTTGATCAGTGAAAGTTCATTGATAAGTAAGGGTGAGCTTCTCAACAACCTGGAAGACATGGTGGGCCCTCGTGCTACCAACTGGCAAGAAATTAAGATTGAACAAGTTTAGTCCATTTGACTTTGGATTTGTCACTAACCTTGTCTAGTGATTATGGTTATGGAAAATTCACATGGATAGAAACACATACAGAATAAAAATATAAGTTCCATAAGGTTTCTCTCCAATGCATGAAAATGATAGTGAGGAAACGCTTTCAATAAGTATATTTTGAGAAGATAGAAGTTGTGTTAATTGCATTCTCAAATTCGATTATGACTACGACATCCCTCTTCATAGTTCGAATTGTTAGAAATGACAAATAGTTTGAACATTCGTAACTTATTGTTGTATGTTCGGAATAGTTTAGACACACATATGAGCTTTCTAATAAAAAGGTGTTTGAGCTTAGATAAAGGCTTATTGAAGCATCTTGTATCAAAAATCTGAACTTTGGTGAGAAAGTCAATAAAATATTGATTTCTAGAATTCCAGCTAATTTTTGGGTACATGTCAAAGCCAGTGGAAGCATAAGTGTTGTTCTAGTAAGATAATGATTATTATGCTAGTGGGAGCATAATTATTTTGGTAACTGTTGCAAGGTAGCAATGTTAATTATAGAAAACAAAGGTTTCGATTCGCAAAGTTGCAGGCTTTGAAAAGTTGTTTTGCTATAATTAAGGGAGACGAAATTATACTTCACTTTAGTTCTAAAAGTTAAGATTGAGAATTTTAATAAAATTTAGTCAAGGACATATATGAATGTTATGTTGAAAAGATTCGACATATGGAAATTCTATATATGGAAATGTTATAGCAAGAGACTGGTAAAGTATCAGGTCTTTATGTAAGACATTATGAATCATGTCCCATATGCTTCAGATATAGGATTGATTGCATATGCTATAATATTCAAGTGTTCTAATTTTCCAAATGCCTAGGCATTAAGAGTAAAAGGACTAGAACCAGATATGAAAAAAGCTATTAAACAATCGTCAAGTATAATCTGAGGTTTACCAAGGATTGGTTGCTTGTGGTACTTGGAAGTATAGTAATGAACGGACCATATTGATATAATTCTGAATAGATAGGATTCTATTAAGAATGGATAGTTATATGCCAATTATGGAAAAGTTTCCATACTAAGAGTTGGATATCAAGAATCTATGAATAAGTTAGAAACTTTTATGCAAGAAGGATGTTCAAAGGAATGTGCTTTGAATATGAGAGTTCATATCTATGGAATTGTCTTGTAACAATATCCAATGAAAGTTTTGGAATTAGCAAAGTCTCTGTGACTTGTGCACATAGTATTACAAAAGGATCACTGCATATAAGCTTAGAATCTAACATATTACAGTAAGTGGTAGGACTTGGTATTCTTACACTTACGATAAAGATTTGGAATAGTGAAATGAGTGTCATTGGAAATGTTTACTATTGATCTATTTCACAAAGTAAGGACCATAGGTAAACATAGTTCATGCTTGGAGCATGGGATAACTATTGTTTTTGATTAAAGTATAAAGTTTATAAATCAAAACATTATACAATGAATAATGTGTAATCAATATCGTAATTAAATAAAAGGTGTTTTATTTATATTCAAAAGTTTTGAGACCATATTGGATTTGTTTATTCTTGTGTTTCACATTGCATGTTTTGACTTCTCGAATAATAAGATTATTCAAACCATCCATAGTTATTCATACTTTGGAAGTAGGTATTTAGGCAAGACTGTCATGAATCTGTCTATAGATTGTCTAAGGGTTAGACATAGCACAAGTTTGTTGCAGTATTCATGAGTACTCCTGTAATAAGATTTGAGTATTGGATTAAACCGATGCTCATCTGATTCACTTTATGTATTTTATCACGAGTGATTGTGAGATGATAATATCTTATATTCTTGAAACAAAGACATGTGAGTTGTAGTTTACAAGTCGGTTACACATTGATATATGTAAACGCACCAGTAACTTGGTGTTATAAAACATATTGTTGTGTGTCATTTGATGAGTAAGTACAAGCAAGAATTTGAGTCAAAGTTTATCCATTCCTTTTACCCTAAGAGGGATAAAAGAGATATATGTGGGACCCTTGATGATTTAGTGATGACAACCCTAAGTGCTTGGCCAAGCCTGGACTGATTTGATTTTTTTTCAATTAGTCAGTCATCATAAATCGGAAATTGGGAAACAACACATGAACAAATATAATGATTATAATCCATGTCTCAGTTCATACGATATCTAGAATGGATGAATATATGATCCCTTATCTAATGGACGCGTCATTGACTAAGTCAGAGTTCGACAACGGCTTTTGAGAGCTACGATTGCTAGTCGGGATTTTGGAGTCGTACTTGCAATAATAGTTATTAGATTAATCAAAGTGGGAAACTATTGGATTAGGTGTCTATGTCTATAACTATAATTGGTATGTACTTGACCCGAGAGTAGCATGGTCCATTTGGGTTGCCTTCACCAGAACAAGCTGATAGGATGGATATTTAAGAAAGAGGTTATTTATAAATTATTAATATATTATAAGTATAATATATTAATTGTGAAATCATAGTATTTAATTAGTATTGATCAATATTTAATTTGGAATTAATTTAGTTATCCAAAGAGACGAATTAAATTAACAGGGACTGATTATGTAAATCAGTGGTATTTATATTGTTTGGGCTATTGATCCATGTTGGGCTAAGTTTATTTAAGTTTATGTAAGAGTTAGCCCACATGAGGTATGGATCATAACCTAAGTGTATGGATTAGGGCTTACCCATGACTCTTGGAATCCTACAATATATATATATATATATATATATATATATATATATATATATATATATATATATATATATATATGTTATCCCTTAGCTAAAATCGGCCCTAAGTCTAATAAGAAGAGAGAAAACCGATTTTAGAGTGTCTAACCTCTCTCTCAAAGTCATCCTTTGTTCATGGTGTTTATGAATCATTTGAGGCATCACACTTGAGGTGCTAAGCTCTTGAAAGGCCAAAACTACAAGCTAAATTTAAGAGGGATTCATCTAACTTGATTTTATGATTTATGTACCAAATTGTATGCTAGTTGTAGGCTTCATGCTTTGAAAATTTTATTGCATGTATAATTTGAGAAAACTTAGATCTAAGGTTATTACGGTTGCATGTGCACCATAGGAGTGTTATAGTACTTAAAACCCAACAATATATACATCAAATCAAGCACAACATTAAGTTTTATAACATCAAGTTATTGATGTGTTTATATATTATCAACGCAGAACCAACTCGTAAACAACAACTCATATATCTTAGTTTAAAGATTATACAATATTTTCGTCTCATAATTACCCATGATAAATTCCATGAAATAATTATATGATCCTGGGTTTAATCTAATACATAAATCCCCATTTCAAAAGTACTCATGAACATTATAGCAAACCATTGCTATGTATAAACATTTAAAAAATCTACAAGTCAATTAATGACAGTCTTAATTAACTACTTGCTTCCAAGTATAATTGAATGTGGATAATTTGAATAATCCATTTATTTAAGAAGTAAATCATGCAAAGTTGAAAGACAACGATAAACAACTGACAAAAGATAGTAACCAGTACTCATAAAAAAATCTCCATTATTTAATCATCAAATGTTAATTACATTTATCTATTACAAGTTTCTAAATATCTGTCTAATCACTAAAACTAATATCATCCTTCAGGCCAATACTCCTCGGATATTGAACGTGTTTAACCCTGCTCAAACCCTTTTTGAGGGGATCTATAGGATTCTCTTCTGATGATACCCTCTTCACAATGAAGAGTCTATCTTCTACCTGGTGTCTGATGAAATGGTATTTTTTGTTGATATGCCTAGATTTGCCATGATCTCTTGCTTCCTTGGTCAAGGCAACCACTCCTTCATTTTCGCAGAAAATCTCCATCGGATCCTTAATGGCTGGCACAACTCCAAGGTCTCCAATGATGTTCTTCAACCATATAGCCTCCTTTGATGCTTCGCTCGTAGCTATATACTCAGATTCACATGTGAAATCAACTATAGTCTGTTGCTTGGAACATTTCGATGTTACTGCTCGTCCATTGAGAGTAAACACCCAACCTGACTGAGACGAAAGTTATCTGTGTTGGTCTGAAAGATTGCATCGCTATACCATGCAACTCTTAATTCATCACCGCCACTAAGCACAAGGATCCAATCCTTCATCCTTCGCTAATACTTAATAATGTTCTTAACCGCTATCCACTGAGATGTACTCGAATTTCCGTAATATCGACTAACCATGCTTAAAGAAAAAGCCACGTCAGGGCGAGTACATGTCATAGCGTACATGATTGAGCCAATGGCGAAAGCATATGGAACTCTTCTTATCTCTGCTATCTTAGGATTGATACTCGGACTCTGAGTCTTAGTCAACTTGGTATTGCTCTGGATAAGTAACTCTCCTTTTTCGGAATTCTCCATGCTAAAAACCTTTAGCACCTTATCCAGGTAAGTACTTTGACTAAGTCCAATTAGTCTTCCTCTTCTATTTCTCAAAATTCTTATTCCCAAAATATATGCAGCCTCTCCCAGATATATATAGGACTCATCCTCACTCCTAGAGAAGCCAAACTCTTTGACATTCTCATCAAAGAAAAGATTCCATCTGCAAGAAGCTTGTTTCAATCCATAGATTTATTTCTCATGCTTAACCACTCTACTGGGGGACTTAACATCCACAAAACCCTCTGGCTCACTCATGTAAACATACTCAGCCAACTTTCCATTAAGGAAAGTGGTTTTGACATCCATCTGCCAGATTTCATAATCATGAAATGAAATTATGGCTAACATAACCCTAATAGATTTAATTTTGGCCACTGGCGAAAGGGTTTCAACATAGTCAACCCCTGGGGTTTGAGTAAATCCCTTTGTAACCAGTCGTGCCTTGAACGTGAGTACCCTTCCATCCATGTCAGTCTTCTTCTTGAATATCCATTTGCACCCAACTGTCTTCCGACCTGATACATTATCAACCAAATTCCAAACATGGTTTTCATACATGGACTGGATCTTGCTTTCCATTTAGCAGACTCAGGACTCACCATGGCTTCCTTGTAGTTAAAAGGCTCATGCAAAATTTACCAATGTACTATCACTAATAAAAGTATCACCATCTGAAGTAATATGGAAATAATAAAACTCTGGTGTCAATCTAACTCGAGTGGAATGCCTAAGAGGTAACGACTCATCAATTGGTTCAACAAGAATCTCTTCCTTACATTAAGCGCTAGTGTTAGAGGTTCCTTCATCTCTTGAATCTTGAATTTATTCAAGATTAATTATACTCCCACTATCATATTTACATATGAGCTCTCTCTCTCGCGAAAGACTCCCCTTCATGCTACGAAGACCATGTTTTCACTAGGTCTGTAGAACAAGTATCCAAAGGACTTTTGTGGATAGCCGATGAAAATACATTGCTCACTTCAAGGTTCAAGCTTATCATGAGTCTCTCGTCTAATGAAATCTTCATAACCCCAAACCTTGATATGTGCCAACGAGGAAACCTTCGTTGTCCACAAATCGTGAGGTGTTCTCGAAACCTTCTTTGTCGGTACTAGATTAACACTATGGGCGGCAGTCTCCAAGACATACCCCCAGAACGATATCGGAAGTGAAGATCGGCTCATCATGGAATGAACCATGTCCAATAAGGTTCAATTACACCTCTCAGCCACACCATTAATTTGTGGTATCCTAGGAGGTGTCAATTGTGAAACAATTCACCATTCGTTGAGGTAGTTGTCGAACTCGATACTAAGATACCCACCACCCGTATTAGATCTCACCATCTTTATCTTCCTGCCCAATTTATTTTCGACTTCATGTTTAAACTCTTTGAACTTTTCAAAAGTTTCAGACTCATGCTTGATTAAGTAAATATATCCATATCTCCTATAATCATCGGTAAAAGTCACATAAAATTGATTTGCATCCCTTGTGGTAGATCTTAAAGGCCCACACACATCATTTTGTAAGAGATTCAACAATCCATCACCTCTTTCACACGAACCCATGAAAGGTGATTTAGTCATCTATCTAAGCAAACATGACTCGCATGTATCATCTGACCTTAGGTCAAATGATTCTAACACTCCATACTTTTGGAGTCGGACAATGCACTTCTTGTTGACATGTCCAAGACGACAATGCCACAAGCATGCTTTGTCTAAACAATTAGACGCATCTATTTGTAACACACTATTTCCTAAGTTGTGTACCACCATCATGTGACAATCCGAAATTTTCATTCGTACGAACTCTACTATCAAACACTTCAATTAAAAGTTAAATACTTTTCTACTAATTTTTAGCCACTTTAAAGTCCGTTTGAATATTTTAATTAACTATTCATGAATCGGACGGATAAAAGGAAGTGACTTCTAGTTAATCGAGAATGTAATGGAGCGATCAACACCTTGAATTGGTGTTCACGTCCAAACAAAGAGAGTTTGGGCCGTGAACTTTCTTAGGGCCGAAAACTCATGCCTTAAGCATGAGTTTACTCTCCATTCTACCATTTCCCTTTTCCTAACTCAAGAACCAAAGCCATTCTCTCTCAAGTAGCATACCGTTCTTTACCCGATTTACCCGATCATCCATTCAATTGTTGATTTTCATTAGATCTTCAAAACATCAAGAACACACACTAGTGTTCTTGGATCTTAAACACCCAATTGAGCTCTAATCTTGTAAGTGCACTTGCTATAGCTTCTTGTATGCTTAGTATGATCGTTATAACACTTGAAAATCATCAAGAAACCATAGAACAAAGGAGTTTACAACCAAGGATGATCTTGGGCCGTAAACCCCTTTCAAGGTGGTAAATTGGACCTTAGCTCCTTCCTATGCCTTGGGTGCCAACCTTGATCCTTCCTAGAAGTGATTAAGACCTTAAACAACAATCAAAACAGCTCCCCATAGTTTATGTCCATAATCACCTAAGGAAAGGGTCCTTAGGTCGTGAACTCTACTAGGTAGTGTTATTGTGCCCTTAATGCTATCCTAAGGCTTGGACTTGATCATTTGAGGCCTAATCATGAGTTGTAAGACCTCAAAACACAATTTGGAACTTAGTACCATGAGTTTACAGCCCTAAACTCATGGGGAAATGGTCATGGGCCGTAAACTCCATAAAGGGGTGGTTCATGGGCCATAAACTCCAATGCCATGTCATACAACCCTTAGGTGCAACCCTTCGGTACATGTAGCACTTGAATCAAAGTGTTTCCATGACTAGGGTGTCTTAACTTGATTAATTAGTTATTAATTGACTAATTAGATTAAATATATGTTTATTATATGATAACTGGGATCATTGTGTGTGTACAAGTCCTCACTTGACACTTAGCATCCTACATCTTCCGATCATCCAAACCACCAAATACAGGTGAGTTGATACCCCTTGAATTAACCTTTTAAATGTTTACCAAACAGATTTCTTTAAATGAATTTCTTAAACGTTTTTATATGTTTAAAACTCTTTATCAAACTACTTTATACAATGTATGTTTCTTTTCAAACACTATTATAAATGTATTTCAAACAAAGGTTTTCTTTATACTTAAACTGTTTATCCTACCAAAATACTTTCAAACCGTTTTATAAACAGACATCAAGTCGATCTTTTCTTAAGATATTAATCTTTTTCAAAGGTTTTACAAAACTCCTTTTATGCTTTTATATTATCAAATTCATGCCCATATATGTATAGTTATATAAATAATGTTTAAAGGACTTAGGAAGGCTAACTTACTCTATTTCCTTTTCCTCGTTGGGATGTGGCTATGGGGTACGGTTATCCGTCCGAATGTCGTATAAGTATTAGTTATATATCATGTATACATATGTAGACATAAAAGTGCCCTCAGTCAGTTCAGTACCTTTGTCTAGCAAAGGTATACCTTCGTTGATACTTGTACATTACTAGTAACTATTATAGGTATAGTTAGGAAATACTACTTAGTATTCCTATTACAAGGAATTACACCAGAGTCAGTTCATACATGAGTCTATACTAAATGCTAAATGAAGACATACACTTACTTGGATATACTTAGTTGAATACACTTACATGGAAACCTTGACATAGATACCTTGTTAAAAGCATGTCTGTATATGTATAGTTATATAAGTAATGTTTAAAGGACTTAGGAGGGCTAACCCGCTTTATTTCCTTTTCCTCGTTGGGATGTGGTCTGGTAGGTTATCGGGTATCCGTCCGAAGGTCGTTTAAATATATAGTTATATATCATGTGTACATATACGGACATAATAGTTTTGATCAGTCAGTTCAGTAACTTTGGGTAGCAAATGTATACGTTCATATATCCCTAGTAAACTATTATAAGTGTAGTTTAGGCTTATATATGATTTAGTAATTAATATGGATTTCGACCTAGAGATTCGTTGCAGAAGTCACCTTTAGTACCAAATGTAGAATAGGGACTACCAATCATATTATTACTTACTTACAGTGGGTCTCGTGAGAAGACTACTTACTTACTAGACGGGACTAACTATTCCGACACCCAACTGTTAGCAACAGAGGTAATGACCATCTACAGATGCCTACGATTAATACTTATACTAGTGTACCTTTACGGGACTAACCATTCCTACAACCAGCTGTTAGCTACAGAGGACAATGATCATCTACGGACGTTCAAGGTTAATATTAGTCGGCAGTCACGATGTTGGGTCTATCCTAATATAAAAGGATAATACTTACATGGCTATATTTTTCCTATTACTTTTATTTTGTGATACATTCACATAAACGATGAGGTAGATTATATATATTGTTAATAGTAATCATACTAGGGAAAAACCATCTTTGTTACTTTCAAAATAGTCTAGCCTTGGTAGAAGACCACTCTTTATACTAATAGAAATCATAGGGATTTGCTAGGGTATTCAAACGTTTTCGAACTACTCTCAAACAGTTCATACTTATACAAACTTTTTCCAAATGTTCATAAGTCTTTACATTCTAGTTTTACAAATCTAAGACACCTTAATACTTATGAATTCACCAACTTTATTGCTGATACTCATTTTCAAAATACTTGTATTCTCAGGTCACAAATAGACAGATACGACAACCAGGTTTTATGAAGACGGAGAAATCAAGACTCCTATTTTATTTTGATTGTTCATTATGTTGTCTAATACTATGAAAGAACACTTGTAATTAAAATTATAGTATTAATGCAATGGATGATGTTGTTGCTTGTTTACTACTTTGCACTGTTGTGATACATTACATGACGTCCTCCGTCCCAGAACGTTTCTGTTGTTCCGGTTTTGGGGTGTGACACATCACAATTTCAAATACACCATCACAATGTAATGGTTCAAAATAAAATAAACCTTTATAATAAGCATTAATAGAACCATTATCATTATTAAAAGAATATCTGAAATCATGTCTGTACAAACCATGAAAAGAAATAACACTCTTTGTCATTTCTGACGACTAGTAACAATTATGCTAATCTAAACTTAACCCACTACTAAGCACTAAAGAGTAAATCCCAATCTTGGTAAGAGGCAATGATTTCCTATTTCGCATAATTAGGTTTATCTTCCCATGCTCCACATCCTAACTTATTCTTAGTCCCTGCAAGTCAAAGCAAATGTGAAAACCACATCCTGTATCAAGGACCCAAGAATTAGAATGCGATGAGTTTTACATTAAATAGTGTAAATACCTGGCAATGTTGGCTTGATCTTGCCATCGTTTATATCTTGCAAGTACCTGGGGAAGCTTCTCTTTCAATGCCCTTGTCATGGTAGTAGAAGTAGACACCCACTTCCGAACTAGACTTGTCTTTAGGGCCATTGCTAGATGACCCGACTTGGGACTTTCCGAACCAGTTCTGTTTTGAGGAAGCTTTCATCTTTTCCTTTTCCCTTGCCTAATGGCCATGATGGGAGTAGCAGTAGGAGGAGTGGATGCAATACTCTTTCCTTTTATTCCACTCTCAACGGTTCTTTTCAAGGTATAGATTTGACTCAATGTGACTTCCTCCTTGTTCAGATGATAATTCATGATGAACTGATCATAATAAGAAGACAATGAGTGTAATAAGCTCCAAGAGACGATCCACATAGCGCTGCATGCTAGGTGGGTCGTGATGGACTCTCCGTCCTTCATCTTGGTGGTTATGAATGACTTGACTGTCTCATACCTTTCTTAACGTGCACTTTGATGGTACCTCACAATCAAGTCCTTACACATATCATAAAGGCAATAGTCTTCATAAAACCATTGTAGCTCAGGAGTCATAGTTTCCACCATGATACACGACACTTTGGTCGAGTCTTTTCAGTGGGCCCTATGCGCTATTTCTTCAGGAGTAGCTTTTGATTCATTTATCTCGTTCAGATATTTCTCAAGGACACATTCCTTGTCGTCGTATTGCAAGGACATCCTGATGTTCTACATCTAATCATTAAAGTTGGATCCATCGAATGTGACCTTGGCAAAAATTCTCAAGAGCGAGAAGGTGTTCGCGGAGTTGTTATTAAAGGAACCGGAAGCCTTGTTGGAAGATGACATCTACAAAAGAAGAAAGACAAGCTTTTGATTAGATAAGGAAATCCTTAATTTAACACCAAAATGAAATATTAAGGCTAGGACCCAAATCAATACTTCATAATTCAAAAACGGAATGCCGTAATCAAATGGTAAATTATTTGAAGATAGGTAAATGATGATTTACCAATTCCACCATGAAAAATGAAATTTAAACGAATTAGTTTTTAAATGAATTTCCTAGATCAATTTGAGATTCATTGAACTATTCAATGACATGTTTAATCTCTATTATGCCCTTTCTATTTGTGACTGGGATACCGAGGATCACAAACAAGGTGTGAATAACCATGCAAATTAGCTTGGTACTCTCGATGTCATTTATCACCTAGTCAATGTGTCGGTTAACCACACACACTCTATTGATCAATGATAATTTACAAGCTACACATTGCCACCCTTTATGAGAGTTTAATATCCTATCAAACCTATTTGGCTACCGACCCTCCACCAGTCAAGAGAGCAGTGGGTAAGAGTGGATACCAAATGGTGGTCATTTTATATGCCGCTTCCTAAAACTCCCCTTATAGGCCTGCTTCGTGAATGAGACATACTAACATTAGGACTGACTTTTCTTATACATATATATAAACATTAACTTTTAATTTACAATATATATATATATATATATATATATATATATATATATATATATATATATATATATATATATATATATATATTATAAGGGTGTATTTTAAACTTTTAAAATACTACGGTTCTAGAATTCAGGATTTCAAAATTAAACTATTTAATTAAATTTTAAATTTCAAAACCAATGGTGTAATTATAACACTTTTCAAAAATACTAGGTTAAATTTTTAATAATTAAATTAACCATTAATTTTATCTTTATCAAAAATTAAACCAAATCATTAATTTTGATAAGGATATACAATTACCTTTAATAAAATTAAATTTTATGCTGAAAAACGAATTAAGGTAATAATCCTAATCAAGCCAAGATTATCAAAATCGAAAAATCAGGGATCTAACAGGCCAAATCGCCGAGTCTGTGTAATGCACTCGTCGAGTTCAATGAATTGAATGACAAATCTGCTCCTTTATCCATTGAATGATTCATAATTACATCAATTTTAACTAAAAAACATCCTAGGCACTGATACCACTGATGGGTTTTGAGCATAACTACAAATCCTATGTGTTCATGCAACCCTAATGCTATGGATCTAGGTTTTCACTAGTTGAACATGCAAATTTAAATACAAAAGAGAAACCCTAATATGCATCTATATAATCGAAATTAACCTAAATATAGGGTTTAGATACACACCTCAATTGCTATTTAGTAATAAAAATTAATCCTTGTAGATCTTGAACTCTTGAAAGCAAGTGCCTCAAACGTGATCCTTCTAATGGCTTACAAACACTCTTTAGAAGAGGATGTGAGGAGAGAGGAGGGATTTCCCTTATAAAATCATATTTTCTATGGTTAGAAGAAAGTGACCGGAAATCTCAAGGGTTAGAATGCTTTTATACTTAAGGTGGCTTAGTCCTAAAGCTAGGGTTTGTAGGTATAAACCCCAATTTCCTGCTTAAGGCCTAAGTAGCCGATGAACTCCTCTTCTAAATGCCTTAGATGAAAAATTATAGGACCTCCTGATAATTTTTGTCCACTCATATCTAAGGAGTCCAAGAGCCCTATTTCACAATTACCAATAAATTGCAAAACAACCCCTGTACTTTTAATTAATTCCTTTAATCCCAAAATTAATTCCAAATTAATTTCTGATTGAATTTTAATTAAACAACATGATTTCCAATTAATAAATTATTTTCATAACATATTAATATATCATTTATATCAATTTATTACTCCTAATAATAAATTCAACTTTTCTACAAAAGTCATCCTGTCAAGTTACAAGAGTGAAGGAAACACAATAGGACTGTGCTACCATCAATTTCAAGTTTATACCAATTATAGTAATAGGCTTAGACACCTAATCCAACAACGCCAATTTGTCATCAAGTTTAGTATGTTCTACATTTCTTTGGTCTTCCGGTATGTTTACCCTTAATTGTGAAGTGGAAACTTGGTTTATAGCAGACTCAGGTTTTGGTAACCTTCGGGATCATCTTGGAAATCTTCTCAAGCTAGTTGCGTAGTGGTGGAATCCGTTCAGTCTCAATCAAGTATGGGATCTTGTTTCGACTAATCATGAGGATGTTTTCTATTATTGATTGAGGTGTTATTTTGATTACTTGTGCTAATTCTTCTCCCTTTGGATGAGATTATGTGTTCCCTAAGGGTGTGTATAGTGGTTTTTCATGTGAGCTGGGAAAGATAGCTTTGGAGCACTTGGTTCGAATTATTGTTCATGGATCTTTTGGGTTATTTTCTTCGAATTATACCAAGAATGCAGTCGTTATCCTATTCTCGGGTCGTGTGTGACCATGTTTTCGTAAAGTTTTGCTTTTGTAGCAGCATGGTTGTGCTCAGCTGGCATTATGAGGGAGTTGATTAGGTCCCTTCATGGCAATAGAATGAGGTAAGTATCTTTAGCTCCAGAGCATTGGACGAATTATACGATGACGACAAGCTTGATGTGTGTGAAACAACCTAGTTTTAATCCTACTAACTTAGACACATAATAAACACACGAAAGGTAGTGTACCTATCGATTAGTAATATAGTTCAAGCAACTAGGGTATCGAACACAGGGAACAATAAACAATTAAAATAAATGCTAATATTATCTAAATAAAACAAGTAATAGAAAATGAGTTTTCTTTAGTTTTTCAAGACTAGAAACTTAAACAATTAACTAAAATTTAAACCAAGAAACTAAGAACTAGATAAAAAAAGATTCAACTAAATTCAATAACGAAGGGAACTTCTGTTTAGTTCAACTCAATTGATCCTATGGTTGATATTATGGTAATAGTGCAATGGATTAATTCTTTTACTGGCTACCGATTCAAGTGATTAGATTCACGTTTGCTGCACTAATCCTTAGAGAACAAACTAACTCAAACAGTGGCCAATTGTCTAATTTAATTCAATTCACTAGGTTATTTATTCGGGTTAATTTGGAATTGTAATGGTTAACTAATTTGGTCCTTTAGTAAACCTCATGTTGATGGTCATCACACAAGATCACACATGAATTTACCTATTTTTCTTATTAATTCTAGTTTCATGTTCATTAATCCTGGACATATGATAAAGTGGTCACATAAACATATGAGGTTAACAACTAAGAGATGTTCATGCAGCTCAATTATCTTCCTATTAACAGAAAAATAGTTATCATTCATACATAAGGTTCTTTAACAAGCTAAAATCAACAAAATCATCAATATTAAATGAATCCTACTATAAAATCAAACCATAATCACAAATTCATCTTTCCTAAACAGAAGTTATGAGTTTTTAGCTCATATCTACAACAAATAACAAACTAAAAACATAATCTAATGATTGAAAAATGGTTTATGCAAAAGATTAAGATAAAAGTAGTGTGTTATTGCCTTTGATCTTCTTCCAATTTGATATCTAATTTGAAATCTCGAAAACCACAGCTTCTAAGAACCCTTTTGGCCTCTAAAAATCGTCCTAAACTTCCCCCATTCGTTAGGGTTCGAATGAGAGGCGTTTATATATATATATATATATATATATTATGAAAACAGGGGCTACTCGGCGAGTCCAGTGACCTACTTTGCGAGTCCATCACGTAAAATCCCGTGTACGGCAAGGCAAAGTCAAGAATCACAAAACTTCTGACCAACTCGTCGTGTTGATGGCCTACTCAGCGACTCCATTTGGAATCAACATTTTCTCAAAACACGAAAGTCATCCGAAATTGTGTCTAGTTTTCATAAAATTTTGAATCTCATAAATCGGAGTTACGGTTCATGAGATATGGCCAAAACACTGACGAGGGGTCAAGCTGTCCAGCAATATCCTTCTTTCTTCAAAATCCAAGATCCAAGCCTCCAATCGCTAGTTCCACTTCCTTTTCCATCCGAGCATGTAATTGTTGCTGAAAACTGAAACTATAAACTAATTAAGCACCTTTTGTTCATTATTTGAGACAAAAACAACATAAAGTATTAAGATAATGCATGAATTTTATAACTAAATATGCCCATATCAACAAGGTCGATACAATACCAGGATCATTCCAGACATGGGCTGAGGGTTAGGGAGGGCATTCCAGACTCAGGTTATGGGCTCATAGGCAATCTAGACCTATGTTGAGGACCTTGTAGGGGTATTCTGGTCATAGGCTATGGGCCTAGTAGTCATGATTGTTCATTTCTTATGCATATGGTGCTTTTGGTGTTGACACGCTGATGGGAGTTGGGTGTGTCTTAAATCTATTGGTGGTTTGCAAGCCGTTGCTTGGGTTTTGGTTTTTAAGTGAAGAATTGGTTGGGAAGTTGCAAGTCTTAAAGTTCTTTATAGATGTCTCAAGTGGATGACCATGTGGGGGGTACACCTGAGCCGATAAAGGATTGGATGTAAAGTGGAAATTTTTGGTTTGATTATCTTTACTCGTCAAAGCAGTGGTTGGTAATGGGATAGCAGAGTGTCAAGGGTTTTAAGGTTCTAGTACATCATATGGTTTGGTTTTAGGTGAAGTTCGCGATCTATATGTTTTAAGGATCATTTATTCATGTTTCTGGTAGTGTCTCCAGTCAGGGACTATGATTAGATTTATAATTAGATGCTCATTAGGTTTAGGGAAGGGTCTACAAGAAGATATCATGAGTCACCATTTTTGAGTGGGATTTTGGTGGAAACTCGCGTTGGGAATCGCGAGTGTATACATGCAAGGTCTGTATTCAGAGAGATATGGGTTAAGAATTGGTATGTCAAGGCATCAGCTAGATGCCTCAGGATTATAGCAGCAGCATATTGGTGCATCAGTTATGGAAATCAGTATTTTGTAGTCCATTGTGTTCTTGGAATTGTTATCATCAAGATGAGACTTCTCTCGAAGGACTATCTAATCCCTTTTGGTCGAGCGGAGGGTTGTCGGTGGCTACAATTGGTTTGCGATTCTGTTTTCAAGTAGGAATCACAGGTATGGAGGAGCCGATTAAATAGTTCGATGGATATGTAAAGTGGACCAAGCAATAGGTTCAGTATGGGTGGTCTATTGCAGAGTCAGACTACTTCAGTATTTCATATTTCAAATAAAGTAGGTTACATTTGTTGCATAGGATTATGGATTCATCTTCTTTGGGATATAAATTTTCTATTGGTTTTGGGTGCCTTAGCAAGGTCATTGTATGTGAAAGGTTGTGGGTATGTCCCTTAGGATGTGGGGCAAGTCGAGAAGGGTAAGGAATGATTTCGAGGACGAAATCAAATTTAAGTAGGGAAGAGTTGTAACACCCCGGTTTTTCAGGTATTTTCAAATCCATCTCTTGGTTTTAAAGTATATGATTTTGGTCCTTGTTTTGTAAGGAAATAGTCACAAGAAGCCCTAGTGACAGGATCGTCATTTTAGGAGAAGGAGTGGTATGCTAAGCGTAAATGTGAGTACATTAAATGTACAAGGGTGTGCCCTAGTACGTTTGGCGTACACATATGTATGTTGGGTGTACTCATGTCTGAAAGTCCCAAGGATATGCATGTTGGGTTTTCGATGTTTTGGGCTATCCTTTCAGACCCTAAGAAGGGTTATAAGCCATAAAAAGGAGTTCCCTTTAGCTAGTTTGGTTCCATGCTCCTTATAGAAGGTCTTAATGGATTAAAACCTTGCATTAACGACTTTTTGGACTTGGAAAGTCATAAAATTGGCAACTTTGTGACCTTATCATGCCTCCAAATCTTGGATATGAAATGTGAGCTTAAGTGTTGAAGCCATTAAGAACTTATTAAGCACATGCATTTTGTGAGGGTACGCCCCACATAGGGAGGTGTACGCTCCATGTACCAAATCGGCCACCCATATGATGGATTCTACATGGCCTTGTGTACGCGAAGTGTACCTCTAAAGTACGCCCCACGTACATGGTAGTTCTTGGCCTCTTCATTTTGGGCTTTGGTTTTGGGCTCGGATTGTCTTACGCCATGTTGGGCCATCTAGATATTATGGTTTGTGCTTTTTGTGTTGTTGGATTTTCTTAGGAGAAGGTCCAAAAAAGGAATTGGGCCCAATTTGGAAAATTGGGCCACTTAGATGTTATTTTTGGATTTTGAGCCCTTAGTCATCTAGTTTGGGCCTTGGCTTTGGACCAAGATTGTGGAAGGGTAAAAAGGTATTTCACCCTTATTTGAACTCATAGTGTGAGTCAGGGGTTAGATGTTGATAGGTTGTCATTGTGGATTTGATAGCGCATGGATTTTAGCAAATCTGTAGTCGGAGTTTTTATGAGATCAGCTATTTTTAGGGTGTTGTCTTGATATTGGAGGTTCAAGGATCTGTCAGCTAGAAGTCAGGGATCGTCTGTATGTTTCGACAGTGCGAGGTGAGTTTTCCTCATTATACTTTTGGCTCAAAGGCACCAAGGTTGGCCTATTGGTTGATAACCTGATATTATTGATATGATGAGTATGCATGCTAGTCATGATATGCTAGTTTGGTAGATCAGTATGACTACCTGTGATTCAGTCTGCATCATTACCTGTATGTGTTTGTTAGCTTTCAACATATGGTGTTAGTTTGCAGGTGTACTACTTTGTGTGTGGCTAACAAACCCTGGAGCAATCCAGATATGAGCTGAGGGACAGGTAGGCCATGCTAGACTGATACTGAGGGCTCAACAGCATTCCAGATACTAGATGAGGACTTGGTTGGTATGCCAAACTCGTACTGAGGGCTTGAGGGTGTTGGATCCATCCAGATATGAGATGAGGGCCAGTTACACCATGCCAGAATCATATTGAGGGCTTAGTAGCATTCCAGATATGAGATAAGGGTCGGGTAGGGCATTCCTGACTTATACTGAGGGCTCAGTAACATTCTAGATACGAGTTGAGGACTGGTTAGTATAACTGACTCATACTAAGGGTTGATAATTGGTATTCCAGTTTGATGACTGATTCGATTGGGAGCAAGCCAACATAAGCTATGGGCCCTGGGGACTAGCCAAACTTATATTGTGGGCTCAAGAGCAAGCCAAATACGAGTTGTGGGCCCGATAGGTCAGCTAGACTCATACTGTGGGCTCAGGGGTAATCCAGTTGATGGGCTTTGAGCATTCTAACACTTCCTAAGTGTACATGCAACCCTAATAACCTTGGATCTATGTTTGTCTAATTATCATGCAAAGTTGAATTCCAAGGTTATATTCCTATCTAGCATACATGGGGAACAATTTTAACTTAAAGTATAGATAGAATAACTTACCTTGTTGTTGTTTGTGTTCCTTGAAACCTTGTGAGCCTAGCACCCCAAGTGTGATGCCTCAAATGCTTCACACAACACCAAATGATCTTGGAAGAACTTATGAGAGAACACACACTTCTCAAAATCGGCCAAGCCCTCTTGTTTCTTAGTGTAGCCGATTTTAGGTGGAGAACATGTTACTTATATAGTGTTGACACATCTAGGGTTAAACCCTAATGTGTCATGACTCTTCATTTCCATGACCCATGGGTTTGTAACTCCCATGGAGCATCCTATAGGTGGAACCCAACTTGATAGTCCATGGAGCCTCTTAGCCCACTATACAAGATATGGATGATTTACATAATCAACCCATATATTTAATTAGTTATCTTTTGATCACATAATTAATTCTAAATTAATTCTTGATCAAACTAATCAAATAATATTATTAATATATTAGAACTTATAATATATTAATAATCTCCAAGTGTTATTTCTCTCATTTAGTCTATCCAATTGCACGGTGCCATGCAACCCAAATGGACCATGCCGGGTCGGGTCAAGTACATACCAGAAATAGTTATGGACTTAGACACCTTATCCAACAGTCTCCCACTTGGATAAGTCTAATAACTATTACTGCAAGTATGACTTCAGGAACCGATCGGCAATCGTAACTCTTTACAAGGTTTCTCGGAACTGAGAAGATGATGGTACGCCATTTAAGATAAGTGATCATATAATCCTCTGTTCTAGATATCAGTCGGACAAATACACGGAACAATGTCTTACTTATTGTCCAACAGTTTGTTTCCCGATTTCCGATTTGTTCGACAAAGAAATTAATTGAACACATCAACTTAGTTCTGACCGGGCCCGGTACATAGGTCAAAACAAAATCATCGAGGGGCCCAGATATCAGCTTCTAATCCAAGAAGGAACAGATAAACTTCGACTCATATGTTTGTTCTACCACTCATTGAATTACACACAAGAGCACGATTTATAACATCGAGTTACCAATGCGTTTTTCGTACAATCAATGCATAACCAACTTGTAAGTAACAAATCATATCTCTAGGTTTGAAGACTTATATGATATTACCGTCTCATGATCACTCGAGATAGAATTCCATGAAGTGATTCCAGTGAGCGTGGGTTGAGTCCAATGCTCAGAACTTTTGAGCACTCATGATTGCTGTAGCCTTGTCCAAGACCTTTACAACCAAACATGACAGTCTTGATTCATATCTACTTCCGACATATGACCGACTGTGGAGGTTTGAATAATATGTTATACCAAACAAAAATTATTCTGGAAGTCAAAACATGCAAAAGAAATATAGTAAACGATCGACAAGAGATAGCAACACTTTACTCATAAATAAAACACTTTTATTCATCATCAGATGTCAATTACACTTTACAAAATTCGAGGTTATCTAACTACTAAATCTAATATCATCCTTCAGCCCTATGCTCCGAGCATGCTGGAGATGCTTAACCCGAGTCAGTCCCCTCGTGAGGGGATCTGCCGGATTCTCATCTGATGATACCCTCTTTGCCACGAGGAGTCCTTCTTCGATCCGATGTCTGATGAAATGATATTTTCTGTCGATGTGTCTAGATCTCCCGTGATCCCTTGGTTCCTTGGCTAAGGCAACAACACTTTCACTATCACAGAAAATTTCCATTGGCTCTTTAATAGCTGGTACAACTCCAAGGTCTCCAATGAAGTTCCTCAGCCATAACGCCTGCTTTGCCGCCTCGCTAGCTGCAATATACTCTGATTCACAAGTAGAATCTTCCATTGTCTCTTGCTTGGAACTCTTCCAAGAAATTGCTCCTCCATTTAGGGTAAAGACCCAGCCCGACTGAGAGCGGAAATTATCCCTATCAGTCTGGAAGCTAGCATCACTATACCCTACAACTCTCAAGTCATCACTCCCACCGAGGGTAAGGACCCAGTCCTTAGTCCTTCGTAAGTACTTGAGAATGTTCTTTACCGCAGTCCAGTGTGCCTTGCTAGGGTTCCCCTGAAACCTCCTAACCATGCTCAGGGCAAAAGCTACATCAGGTCGAGTACACGTCATAGCATACATGATCGATCCTACAGCCGAAGCATAAGGTACTCGACTCATTTGTGCTATCTCAACCTCAGTGCTAGGGCTTTGTGTCTTACTCAGTTTGGCGTTACTCTGGATGGGCAACTCTCCTTTCTTGGAGTCTTGCATACTGAATCTCTACAGCACCTTATCCAAGTAGGTACTTTGACTAAGTCCAATTAGTCTTTTACTCCGATCTCTCAAGATCCTTATCCCTAAAATATAGGCAGCTTCACCAAGGTCCTTCATAGCGAAACACTTTCCAAGCCAGGACTTTACTTCCTGCAGGGTTGGAATGTCGTTTCCTATGAGTAGTATGTCATCCACATACAATACCAAAAAGCTAACTATACTCCCACTAGCCTTGACATACACACAAGATTCATCTTCACTCCTAGAAAAGCCAAATTCCTTGACCTTTTCATCAAAGCAAAGATTCCATCTGCGAGGTGCTTGCTTTAATCCATAAATGGACTTCTCAAGCTTACACACTCTATTAGGGTACTCGTTGCTGACAAAACCCTCTGGCTGACTCATGTAAACATCTTTAGCCAACTTTCCATTAAGGAAAGCGGTTTTGACATCCATTTGCCAAATTTCATAGTCATGAAATGCGGCTATGGCTAACAGAACCCGAATAGACTTAATCTTAGCTACCGGAGAAAAGGTCTCATCATAATCCACTCTAGGAATTTGAGAGAAGCCCTTTGCAACCAGTCTAGCCTTATAAGTGTGTACTTTACCATCCATGTCGATCTTCTTCTTGAAGACCCATTTGCACCCTACAGTCTTTCGACCTGGTACATTCTCAACCAAGTTCCAAACTTGATTGTCATACATGGATTGTATCTCGCTATCCATAGCCTCTTTCCATTTAGCAGACTCGGGGCCTGCCATGGCTTCCTCGTAGCTGTTAGGGTCATCTTGAGTTACTAGTGTTCCATCACTAATAAGTGTCTCACCTTCTGCAGTAATATGGAATCCATAGTAATGCTCAGGTGCACTCCTAACTCTCGTGGAACGCCTCAGAGGTACAAATTTGTCAATTGGCTCAACAGGAGTTTCCTCCTCAAGTTGAGGGCTAGATTTTGAAGTTCCATCACCACTTGACTCTTGAATTTCTTCAAGATCAATTTTCCTCCCACTGTCTCCTTGGCTTATAAACTCTCTTTCTCGAAAGACTCCTCTTCTTGCTACAAAGACCACATTGTCACTAGGTCTGTAGAAGAGGTAACCAAAGGATTGCTGTGGGTAGCCGATGAAAATACACCTCTCGCTTCGGGGTTCGAGCTTATCATGAGTCTCGCGTCTCACAAAAGCCTCGCAACCCCAAATCTTGATGTGGTCTAGTTTGGGTGCTTTACCAGTCCACATCTCGTGAGGAGTTTTGGCAACTTTCTTTGTAGGGACTAGATTAAGGATATGGGCGGCAGTCTCTAAGGCATACCCCCAGAATGAGATTGGTAGCGAAGCTCGACTCATCATGGAACGAACCATGTCCAACAAGGTTCGATTACGCCTCTCAGCCACACCATTCAACTGTGGTGTCCTGGGAGGTGTCAATTGTGAGACAATCCCACATTCCCTTAGATAGTCGAGGAACTCTGAACTAAGATACTCACCACCCCGATCAGATCGAAGCATCTTAATGTTCCTGCCCAATTGATTCTCGACTTCCTGTTTAAATTCCTTAAACTTCTCGAAAGTCTCTGACTTATGCTTGATTAAGTAGACATATCCATATCTACTGTAATCATCAGTAAAAGTCAAATAATAATGATTAGCATCCCTTGTGGCATGTTTGAATGGTCCACACACATCCGTGTGTATAAGGTCCAACAAACCTTCACCCCTTTCACACGAGCCTGTGAAGGGTGACTTTGTCATTTTTCCAAGTAAGCATGATTTGCAACTATCATTTGACTTTAGGTCAAACGACTCCAAGACTCCATCTTTTTGGAGTTGGCCTATGCGTTTCTTGCTTATATGTCCAAGACGACAATGCCATAATGATGCTTTATCCAAGTTATTATTATTAGTAGAATCAATACACAAAACATCATTTCCTAAGTTATCTACAACAGACACAACTTCATACACACCATCACAAGGTAATGCTTTAAAATAAAGAACATTATTAAAGAAAGCATCAATAGAACCAACTTCATTATTAAACGAAAAGGTAAACCCTTGTTTGTACAAAGCATGAAAGGAAATAATATTTCTTGCCATTCCTGGCGAGTAACAACACTTATTCAAATCTAAACTAAACCCACTACTTAGCGATAAAGTATAAACTCCAATCTTGGTGACAGGTGAAGCTTTCCTGTTCCCCATGATCAAGTTTATTCTTCCTTGCTCCACATTCTCACTTCTTCTTAGTCCCTGCAATTCACAACAAATATGAATACCACAACCGGTATCAAGGACCCAAGATTTAGAATGGGGTGAGTTATTAGAAATGATAGTGTAAATACCTGCATGGTTGGGTTTGACTTTCCCATCCTTCACATCCTGCTGGTACTTTGGGCAGTTCCGCTTCCAATGAGCTTTTTCATGGCAATAGAAGCATTCAGCCTCTTTTGGGTCAGAAGAAGGAGTAATGAAACCTTTCTTGGTTCCACTTGAAGAAGAGCCATCAAGGGTCCGAGCCTTGGTACCCTTCGAAGATCTCTTTCTCTTCCTCCCTCGACTTTTCCCGATTGCCAAAACCGGAGTTGAGTTTTGAGTAGGAGTGATAGCAACCGACTTCCCCTTAAGACCTGTTTCTGCGGTCTTGAGAAGTCCCTGAAGTTTGCTGAGGGTGACCTCTTCCTTGTTCATGTGATATGTCATGCGGAATTGATCATAGCACGATGGTAAGGAGTGCAAAATGATATCTATTGCAAGCTCCTCAGGTAAGTTCACATTAAGCTTCAGCAAACGATCCACATACCTTTGCATTTTCTGCATGTGGCTCGTGACGGAATCTCCATCCTTCATCATGGTTGTTATCATGGAGCAGATGATTTCGTACCTCTCTTGTCGTGCACTTTGATGGTATCTTTCCATCAAATCTTGGTGCATTTCATAAGGGTAGAAATCCTCATAGGACTTTTGGAGTTCTGCTGTCATTGTGGCCAACATGATGCAAGCCACCTTGGTTGCATCTCTTTCATGAGTATGAAAGTCAGCGATCTCCTGGGGAGTTGCAGTGGACTCAACAATTTCCTTAAGCTCCTTATCAAGGACATATTCTTTGTCCTCGTAGCGGGTAATCATCCTGATGTTTTTGATCCATTCATTGACGTTGGATCCATCAGAGGTGACTTTCCCACACAAACTCATAAGAGTAAAGGAGCCATTAGGATTCGAGCCAGAAGCATTATTTGAAGACATCTGAAAGAGGAGAACAAGTTTAGTATAAATTTAAGAGAGTCCTTAATAAAACACCCAAATGTAATATTAAGGCTAGGATCCAATCACAATATAATATAACTTAGATGAGGTATGCCTTAATCTAAGCTATACCATATTTGAAAGGTAGGTGAATGACAATTCACCAATTTCCACCACAAAACCGAAATATTAGACATAGGTTTTATTGGTTTTTTTAGAAATTCCTAGATTCTTTGAGATTCAATGAACTTTTCAAAGGCATGTTTCAATCTCGAGGGGTGCCCTCCAAGTTTTCTGATTGGGATACCGAGGATCACAAAACGAGGTGTGAAGTAACCATGCAAATCACTTGGTACCCTTAAAGTTTATCACTCAATCGATGTGCCGGTAAACCACACACGCTCCACTGATACTATAATAAACCTTAAGTCACCCTTTACCTACCTTGTTAAGTCCAAGTTAGTGTGTCGGTTAACCACACACGCTCCACCAACGACTTAGACAAAGTGTAAAGTGTAATTTCATGGATTAGCACCTTATTCACATTTTCCTAAAGTAACTAAGATTGGGAATTTAATAAAACATTTAGTTACTTTATAATATTCATCATACTTTGAATGAGAGTTTATAAGTCCTTGTCTTACCCGTTCGGCTAACGACCCTCCACCAGTCAAGCAAGCGGTGGGTGAGAGTAGACACCCATTAAGTCACCATTTTATAGGCAACAACCTTATACCCACCTTATAGACCGGCTTCGTGAATGAGGCGTACTAGCGGTAAGACGACTTTGTTCTTATACATATATATATATATATATATATATATATATATAATTATTAAATCATCAGAATATAAGTATAAGGGTTGAATTTTAACTTTTAAAATTCTAGGGGTTGGAACTAAAGTTTTAACTTAACTTTATTTGTTCCAAAACTTGAGGGCAAGTTTTGTAACTTTCAAAACTTTTCATTTCTTGTAACTTATGAGTTTAATAGAGTAATAAAATGAAGACTCTTCATTTTTCTAACTCTTGTGTTCTTTTAATGGTTTTAATTCAAGTGTGACTCTTGGTTTTCCATAACTTGAGGACAAGTTATGGACTCCATTAAAACACATTATGATCAAGAATTAATCTACCACATAGGTTACAAATAATTCCTATGATCATCTAAAACATCATAAGAACAAGAACATGAATATGAACACATTCATAAATTACACTTAAAACTTTGTAATTTTGATAACTAGTTGTTGTAAATGAATTAGCAAAGACATTACACCACCAAAAACAAGTTTTCAATTACCAAAACAGTTTAGGGTAATGTTTCTAATTCATTTCCAGCAACTAAATCAAAATTCTGCAATCAGTCGACCCTACTCGCCGAGTGCATGAATTTACTCGCCGAGTTGGTTGAAGATACACGTGAACTCGCCGAGTCCCCCCCTATAGACTCGACGAGTCCACTCGTAGACAGCAAGATTTTCGACTTTTTTCAACTTTTAAGCACAAATAAAAAAACAAACAAGCCTAGGCTCTGATACCACTGATGGGCTTTGAGCATTCTAACACTTCCTAAGTGTACATGCAACCCTAATAACCTTGGATCTATGTTTGTCTAATTATCATGCAAAGTTGAATTCCAAGGTTATATTCCTATCTAGCATACATGGGGAACAATTTTAACTTAAAGTATAGATAGAATAACTTACCTTGTTGTTGTTTGTGTTCCTTGAAACCTTGTGAGCCTAGCACCCCAAGTGTGATGCCTCAAATGCTTCACACAACACCAAATGCTCTTGGAAGAACTTATGAGGGAACACACACTTCTCAAAATCGGCCAAGCCCTCTTGTTTCTTAGTGTAGCCGATTTTAGGTGGAGAACATGTTACTTATATAGTGTTGACACATCTAGGGTTAAACCCTAATGTGTCATGACTCTTCATTTCCATGACCCATGGGTTTGTAACTCCCATGGAGCATCCATGGAGCATCCTATGGGTGGAACCCAACTTGATAGTCCATGGATCCTCTTAGCCCACTATACAAGATATGGATGATTTACATAATCAACCCATATATTTAATTAGTTATCTTTTGATCACATAATTAATTCTAAATTAATTCTTGATCAAACTAATCAAATAATATTATAATATATTAATAATCTCCAAGTGTTATTTCTCTCATTTAGTCTATCCAATTGCACAGTGCCATGCAACCCAAATGGACCATGCCGGGTCGGGTCAAGTACATACCAGAAATAGTTATGGACTTAGACACCTTATCCAACACCAGTTTCTATGTAGCGCTTATTCAGGTTATCATTTTTTTTTTTAGTTTTTAGGGTTTTTCACTGGGACTCGACAAGTTGGGGAGACCAACTCGACGAGTAGATATCGACATTGGATGTGGAACTTAGGTTCTTCTCGATGAGTTGAAAGGCCGCAACTCGATGAGTAGACACTGTAGATGAAAAACCTAATTTTCCTGGTTTAGTACCCTATTTGAAGAATTTAACCATTAGGGTTGGCCTCCTTACCATTCTCCTTACTCAAAGAAACCCTAGAACCGCATCCCTTTCTTGTTCATTGAATTTTTGAGTATTGTGGTGTGAGTTTTTAAGAATTCATGAAGAGAGTGATAGGTTTTATACATAACAAACAATCCTATGTGTGCATGTAACCCTAATTTGAGGATCTATGTTTTTCTCTATTAGACATACAAGAATTGAACACAAAAACTAGAAAACCCTAGGAGGCACATGTAATTTTCGAAATTAACATATAATTAGGGTTAGGATACATACCTTGATTGTTATATTTTAATAACAATCAAATCCTTGAAGATCTTGAACTTTGGTAGCAAGCGCCACAAGTGTCGCGCCTCTAATGGCTTACAAACAAACCTAGCAACCAAGGATTACTATGAAGAGAGAAGGGAAGTGGAAAATTCGGATCTAAGCCTCTCTTGGAGTGTCTTGGACAAAATCCAACCCTATAGGGGTTTATATAGGTGATAAGGAAGGTTTAGGATAAGGCAGGTGTATCTTAGGTAACCCTAATCCCTTAACTTCCTCCCTAAGGCTTCCAATGCACCCTTAGAGCCTAAGAAAACCCTAGGACACTCTAGATTTTGTTCCCTACCTTTAAGGGAGGTTCTAGAATGCTTCAATGCTCAAATTTTGAACATTGTCACCTTTAGTCCCTGCAGTTTCAATTAATTCCTTTAATCCCAAACTTAATTCCAAATTAATTTCTGATTAAATATTAATTAAACAATATGATTTCCAATTAATATATTATATCCATAATACGTTAATAAATCATTTATCATGATTTCAAATTAATTTATTAACCAAGGAATAAATCAATAAATCATTCTTCTCTCTCCAACAATTATCCTATTCCATTGCCAGGTTTGAAGGCAACCCAAAAGGACATTGCTACTATCAATTCAAGTACATACCAATTATATTTATGGGCTTAGACACCTAATCCAACAGAGAGAAGTAGCAATCATGGAGGAGTAATCTTGGATCCAAAAAAATCTACATCAAGGGCTGCATTTTGAAGGTATAAAACCATAACCTTGACATATAGCATTTTAGATCTCATATTTTGGTAGTTTAGGGTTTGTTTTGGAACTTAGGGATGGTTTTCCGAAGAGAAGAGGTATCTAGAGGTTAGGTGTGTAGATTTGGCCTCTATAAGACCTCTAGGGATTAAAGTTGCAAAATTTAATAGCTTCCATGTCACATTTACTAATTATGTCAACAATGAAGGCTAAAATGGATTTTGGAGAGTATTTCACGCATGCATCGACGTAAAGTTAGACACTTTACATGAATTGTCCACACTTGGACATTAGATCTGTGTTTTGAGTCGATGGCATGAGAGTTTAAAGGCTTAATGAGTTAAGACCTTCCTCAAAGGAGCTAGGGTTTGAGTCTAAGGCATTATACATGGTCTACGGGGGTAAAATTGGAAGCTTTACCCTTCTAGACGTCTCTATGGTTAAGGATTTGTTGTATGGAGCTTTAGATTCGACAAGAAAGGATTGAGTATGTGAAGACAGGGGAAACTTGACGAGTTGCACTAACGACTTGACGAGTCGGGACATGTTTCCCTATTTTTAGATGCTAAGCAACTTGGGAAGTTGATGAGATAACTCAAGTGAGTTAGATAGGGGTTTCCCTTTTTTCTGAATGCTGAAAGAACTTGACAAGTTGCTAGATGCACTCGACAAGTCGGGTCAACATGGACTGTTGACCTTGACCGTTAACTTTTACTTTAACCATGGTTTACCAAGTTGGACTTTTAAGGGTTTGAAGGGTTGAGTTGTATACTAAGGAGTTATTTTGATTAGGGAGTTGGTAGAGCTGACACTCCGAGCTTGGACTTATTCAACTATAGCTTGCATTGAGGTGAGTCTCCTCACCACATCAAGTGCTATATTTTGAAAGTATAAAGCCATAACCTTGACATGTAGCATTTTAGATCTCATATTTTGGTAGTTTAGGGTTTGTTTTGGAACTTAGGGATGGGTTTCCCAAGAGAAGAGGTATCTAGAGGTTAGGAGTGTAGATCTGGCCTCTATAAGACCTCTAGGGATTAAAGTTGCAAAATTTAATAGCCTCCATGTCACTTTCATGCATTATGTCCACAATGAAGGCTAAAATGGATCTTGTAGAGTATTTCACGCATGCATCAACGTAAAGTTAGACAATTTACGTGAATTGTCCACACTTGGACATTAGATATGTGTTTTAAGTCGATGGCATGAGAGTTTAAAGGCTTAATGAGTCAAGACCTTCCTCAAAGGAGCTAGGGTTTGAGTCTAAGGCATTATAGATGATCTATGGGGGTATAATTGGAAACTTTACCCTTCTTGATGTCTCTATGGTTAAGGATTTGTTGTATGGAGCTTCAGATTTGACTAGAAAGGATTGAGTGTGTGAAGATAAGGGAAACTCAACGAGTTGCAATGATGACTTGACGAGTCGAGACAGGTTTCCCTATTTCTGGATGCTAAGCAACTTGGGAAGTTGATGAGATAACTCAGTGAGTTGGATAGGGGTTTCCCTTTTTTTAATGCCGAAAGAATTTGACAAGTTGCTAGATGCACTCGACGAGTCGGGTCAACATGGACTGTTGACCTTGACCGTTAACTTTAACTTTAACCATAGTTTACCAAGTTGGACTTTTAAGGGTTTGAAGGGTTGAGTTCTATACTAAGGAGTTGTTTTGATTAGGGAGTTGGTAGAGATGACACTTGGAGCTTGTACTTATTCAACTATAGTTGGCGTTGAGGTTAGTCTCCCACCATACCAATGGGTCGATGACAAGAAGGCCGACCCATTTAGTTAATTGTAGTGTTTATTGTGGATTCACTACTGTTATGTTTGGTATGCATGAATATGAGAATGTGCTAATACTTATTGAATGGATATGTGAAGACCCAAGGTGGATCCTGTGACAGTTGGATATAAGACCATGTAGGGAGCCCATGGCATTCCTAGGTAAAGACCATGTGGGGGAGACTGTGGTAGGTATTTAATACCACGTAGGGGAGCCAATGGCACGTAGGAATAAGACCCTAGAGAGAGTCCACAACATCCGTATATGTTTATGTATGAGTTATGTAGTATGATAGATACTTCTGTGATATATTATATGCTAGTTGATAATTATGTTATTTGCATTGAAGACCCTAGGGGGAGCCCGTGGCAGTTGGATATAAGACCATGTGGGGGAGCTCAATGCATTCCTAGGTAAAGACCATGTGGGGGAGCCGATGGCAAGTAGGTATAAGACCCTGGGAGGAGCCTATAGCATCCTTATATGCTTGTATACATGGATTATCTGGTTATATAGCTTATATAGCTAATATGGATGATTATCGGGTAGGCGGATGCTCCTGCGGTGAAGAGCCACACATTTTAGTTGACTACCAAGGAAGATCGGCCAGCGCTACACGTCGTGGCTACTATGTATTTTATTCCTCCAATTTTATATTGATTTGTTTTGCTTATATGTACATACGTGCTCTTGTATAGGCATCTTTTTGGTCAATGGTATGTCTGCTCACATTTTGTTCGGTTTGGGAGCTACTCGATCATTTGTATCTCTTGAGCTTAGCAAGAAGTTCTGGGATGCTCTAGGAACATTGGATTCCCTACTTGAGGTTGAGATTACGGATGATTGCACCGTGAGTGCTGTAAGGATGTTTCGGGGAGAGGTTTCGTGTTGATCTAGTCCTGATACCGTTGCGAGGGCTGAAGGTGATCGTCAGAATGGATTGGTTGGCGACCATGATAGATTGCGAGCTCCACCTGGTGAGGCTTCGAACCCCAAGTGGGGGAGAACTGGTTATTCATAGAGAGATGGACTCGCATGGGCTAACCCTCTGTTCAGCTGCGAGGGCTAGGAGACTTGTCCATCAGGGTTGTTCGGGATATTTGACGTACATCTCAGATACAAGGGTTGAGCCTACAACAAATTTGGGTAGTGTACTAGATGTACGAGATTTTCAGGATATCTTTCCTGAATATTTCCCAGGGGTGCCTCTGGAGAAGTAGGTAGAGTTTCACATTGATTTGGTATAAGGTGTTGTTCTGATATCCAAAGCACCGTGCCGGCTGGCTCTGCCCGAGATGTAGGAGCTGTCTACACAAGTTCCAGAGCTTCTAGACCAAGGGTTTATATGTCCGAGCAGTTCCATGTAGGGAACACCGATCCGCTCCCGAGGATCGATGATATATATAGGATGGGTCATATAGGATGTGTATTGAATATCGGGAGTTGAACAAGTTACCGGTGAAAAACCGTTATCCGCTCCCGAGGATCAATGATTTATTCGATCAGCTACAGGGTGCATCTTAGTTTTCCAATATTGATCTTTGGTCAAGGTACCATTAGATGAGGATTCGGGATAAGGATATACCAAATATAAGTTGCAGGACTCGGTACAGGCACTATGAGTTTGTGGTGGTGCCATTCAGACTCACCAATGCCCCAACATCGTTCACGGATCTCATGAACAGGGCATGTGGACCGATGCTGGATCGGTCGGTGATCATTTTTATTACTGATATTCTGGTCTATTCTAAGACTAAGGAGTAGCACGAGCAGCATCTGAGGGAGGTATTGGAGGCACTGAAAATGGAAAGGCGATATGCCATTTTCTTAAAGTGTGATTTTTGGTTGGGAGAGGTTCAGTTTTTAGGGCATATCATCAACCAGGAGGGAATTTCGGTTGATCCAGCCAAGGTTGTGGTGGTGATGCGGTGGGAAGTACCAAAGAATGTATCTTAGATCCGTAGCTTCTTTGGTGTAGTGGGTTATTATCAGAGATTCATCCGGGATTTCTCTATCTTCTTTGTGATATTGACCCGTTTGACCAAGAAAAATGTGTCTTTCCGGTTGGGCCCGGACGAGCAGTTGACTTTCGAGATCTTGAGGAAAAGGTTATGTGAGGCCCTGATTCTATTACTGCCGGAGGGATTGGATGATTTGATAGTGTATTACGATGCATCAATCTCAAGGTTAGGGGCAATACTAATATAGAGGGGGCATGTGATCGCATATGCCTCGAGGCAGTTGAAGCCTCATGAGGCGAATTACACCACCGATGACCTGGAATTGGGGGCAGTGGTGTTTGCCAAAAAAATATGGAGGCATTACTTGTATGGAGTGCGGTGGACCATATATACTGATCATAATAGTTTGAAGTATTTGATGGATCAACAGAACTTCAACATGCAACAAAGGAGGTGATTGGATGTACTGAAAGATTATAACTGTAAGATCTTACACAATCCAAGGAAGGACAACATGCTGGTAGATGCTTTTGAGCTGTAAAGTGGCTAGTACTACGATCGGGAACATTTTCTTGATTATGAAGGTGATCTCTACATTGTTAGATTGGATCAAGGAGGCTCAGGTGGAGGGTTTAAAGAGAGAAAATTGGAAGTTAGAGCAGATTCGGGGTCAGATTCCCTTGTTTGTTCATGATGGTTAGGGCCTTTTGACACAGCGTGGCTGAGTGTGGGTTGCGACATCTAGAGGAGTGAGGCAGAAGATATTGGAAGAGGCCTACAATTCGGAGTTCTCTACACATCCATGGGTTACAAAAATGTAAAGAGACCTGAGACTGAGTTACTGGTGGCCCTGTATAAATCAGGAGATCACCTAGTTTCTGGAGCGATGCTTAACCTACACGAAGGTCAAGGCCGAACATCATTAGAATGATAGCAAGGCTCAGTTGCTACCCATTTCCATGTGGAAATGGGAAGAGATTCTTGGATTAGGTGTTTAATCCATAACTATAATTGGTATATACTTGACCCGATAGTAGCATGGTCCTTTTAGGTTGCCTTTACCATAGCAATTTGATAGGATGGACATATGAGAAAGTGGTTAATTGTGATTTATTAATATATTATAAAAATAATATATTAATCGAGAAATCATATTATTTAATTAGTATTGATCAGGAATTAACTTGGAATTAATTTAGTGATCAAAAGAGTCTGATTAAATTTACAGGGACCGATTAGGTAAATCAGTAATACTTATAGTTTGGGCCAATGATCAATATTGATTAGGGTTGGACGAAATATACGTGAGGTTCGATGAAGATTTTGTCCAAGGGCTTATCATAAGGGTTGTTAGATTGCTTAAGGCCTAAGCAAGTGAATTAGGGTTTCCAAGGTTAAAACTCTAAGGAGCCTACACTATAAATAGAGCCCCTAGCACTCTCAAATCGACCCTATGCTTCTAAGAGAAACCTAGCGGATTTTTAGTGTCTCCTAACCTATTTCATATTCCTCTAACTTGCTTTTTGTGTTTCTGACTTATTAGAGGTATCACATGTGAGGTACTAAGCTCTTGAAGGTCATGGATTCAAGCTACATCAAAGAGGTATTCATCTAAATTGTTTTATGTTGAAAATTTAAAGATTATATGCTAGTTAGTGTTCATGTTTTGGATAATTTAATATTGCATGTATAACTTGAGACAACCTAGATCCAAAGCATAGGGTTGCATGTGCACCATCTGATTGTTGTAGTGCTGAAAACCCATCAGTGATATCAAAGCTTAGGGTGTTTTCTGTTATATTGATGCATTGGTAAATTTTTTAAAGATGAAGCAAATAGAAATCTACACTCTGGCTGATGAACTCAACGAGTACATTATGGGAGTTGACTAGTCCATTGCATGAGTCGACGAGTCGGCTCCTCTGTTGGCAGATTTTTCAGGATTTTGACCAAATTTGTATTAGTATCATTACCAAAAATTGTTTTGACCAATAAAATTCGATTTTTCTGATATGATAATGATTATACTCATCCACTTAGAATATAGTTGTTAAATTTCATGATAAATTATATGATAAACTAATTATTTGTATTATTTAATTTGAATTATCTTGCCATACAGGTGGATTAGGTCAAATTTCGTGATAAAGATTAATTATATGATTATTTAATTGTTTTCAAATTTGATCTAAAAGAGGTTTTAAAAAGTTTAAAAATTTTCCCTCAAGTTTTGGAATTTAAATTATTAATTAAAAGGTTTTGATTTTGAAAAATTTAAAATTTAAACCCTAGAGTTTTAAAAGATTAAATTTAACTCTTATATTATTATAATATTAAAAGATTAATACTTATATATATATATATATATATATATATATATATATATATATATATATATATATATATAAGACAGGTCAGTCTTACCGTTAGTAGGTCTCATTCACGAAGCCGATCTATAAGGGGGGTATAAGGAAACTGTCTATAAAATGGCAGTTGAATGAGTGTCCACTCTCACCCACCGCTTTCTTGATTGGTGGAGGGTTGTTAGCCGAACGGGTAGGATAGGACAAAACTAATTCCTCATTAATAAGTATAATGATCTTATAAAGTAACTAAATGTTTTCATAAATTCTCAATCTTAGTTACTTTAGGAAAAATGTGAAAATGATGGTATTCCATGAAATTTCACTTTGCACCTTGCCATGTTGTTAGTGGAGCATGTGTAGCTAACCGACACACTAATTTAGGACTAAAAAGGGTGGCAAAGGGTATCTCAAGAATTATCATTGATCAATGGAGCATGTATGGCTAACCAACACGTTGATTAGGTGGTAAATGACACCGAGAGTACCATACATATTTGCATGGTTGTTCACACCTAGTTTATGATCCTTGGTATCCCAGTCACAAACTTGAAGGGAATAGTCGAGGTTGAAACACACCATTAAAAGGTTCAATGAATCTCAAAGAGTTAGGAATTTCGTAAAAATTAATGATTTCAAATTTTGTTTTTGGGTGGTGAAATTGGTAAATCGTCATTTATCTCCCTTTAAATAATTTGCTATTAGATTACGACATACCTTTTCTAAATTGTGAATTTATAACATCCCATTTAGAATATAATAATTAAATAATAAGCCCGGAACCCCGAGAAGAAATTTGTATTATTATTATATGTTATTATAGTCCAAAATCAAATAACAATTATCTGGGAGTTGGTTTCGGGAAGCCAAATGGCATGCTTTGAATCTCTAGGGGGTTAAAAGATATAATTGAGAGTTTTGGGGATTAAAAATGTAATTTTCAGGTTAGTTTGTAAAGTATTTTGTGTTGGATTAGTGTTTAAGTCCATAACTATTTTGGTATGTACTTGACCCGATGGTGCATGGTCCTTTTGGGTTGCCTTCATGAAAGCAACTGATAGGATGAATTATGGAGAGAAAGGATTAAATATGATTTGTTAATATGTTATGGGAATAATATATTAAAGGATAAATTATATTGTTTAATTAATATTAGTCAAGAGTTAATTGGTAATTAGTTTTGTGACTAAAAGAGATTAATTAAACTTAAGGGATTGGAATTGTAATTAGATAATTGCAATTTGGGCTATGGATTGCCTTATATTAAAGAGTGGACGAATTCTATGGGAATGCCCATGAGGAAATCGTCTAAGGCCTTAAGGAAAGGAATCTATAGGTTGCTTAGGGCTTAAGCATCCAAATTAGGGTTTCCTTGTTAGATAACCCTAATAGCCTAACTATATATACATCCCTTATGACCTAAAAACGTGGCTAAGCATCCTTCTAGGGTTTCACACGTTTTAGGGCAGCCTCCATCCTCTCTCCTCTTCATCCTTTTGCTCTTGGTGTTTGTGATCCATTAGAGGAGCGAAATTTGTGACTGTAAGCTTTCTAAAGTCAATACAAGGAGGAATTGGATTGTTATTGCTACATAACAATCAAGGTAATGCCTTAAACCCATTCTTATGTTAATATGATTACTTATATGTTAGAATTAGGATTTATAGTCTTGGATAACTTGCATGTACAATAGAGAAACCTAGATCCAAGCATTAGGGTTTGTATAAGCACATAGGATGTTCTTCTGGCTAAAATCCATCATTTTGAAGGTTGAAAGATTTATAGTAAATTAGGGGCTTATTATGAAGAGATTTTCAAAGACGGGGATTGTTGGGTAAATATTGGATTAAAGTGAGAAGATTATATGGGGTTAGGGGGATAAAGTGTAAGTTACAAGTTTGATTTGAAAAGAATTTCAGAGGAAAGGGTTGAAAAGGTAAATTATGGGCTATGATTGAAAGAAATATTATAGGGAGGGACTATAGTTGCCATTATGGAAAATTTTTAAATGAAGCGGGTATTTAAGGGTCCCGTAACCCTAACCCTAGGAACGATATGTGCAGCCTTCATCCCCTATTTCGTCATCACCCTCTAGCCGCCTCCCTCTCCTTCTCCTCCATTCTCCGATGATGTCACCTCTCCAATCCAAAACTCTAATTTGGAAAACCATAATGCCATGAAACCCTAATTTGGGACTTATCGGGACCACATCGGAATTATTTAATGAACTTAAAATATTAAATTATAATCATTGGCAAATTAACTTAAGGTAATAGTGGACTTAATGAATTAAGTCCTTAATGGATTATATCCTTAATGGGTTAAGTAAGGACAATAAGCCTAATCATCATTTTATGTGAAACCCTAATTTTACTTGGGCCTCGAGTTGGGCCTTCTTATTAGGATTTGGTGATTGGACTATTGAATGACTATCCAAGAACTAGTAAATGGACCTAAATAATTGGATGGACTTTAGGGTAAGGCCCATGTGAAAGATTGTGCCCAATTTGGAAAATTGGGCCATAGATGGTCCATATTTGGGCCTTTATGATTATGTGATTTTGGTCCATAGGAATACCAAGAGTTTGGACTAGAATAATTGTATGGGTCTTAAGGAGATATCATGTAGAGGTCTGGGCCTAATTTGGAAAATTGGGCCATATGTTGGGCTTCCCCATTACCTGACTTTTGGGTCCTTGGAGTGTGAGTTGGACCTTGGGCTTGGAACCTAATTATTAATTGGGTATTGCTTGATGTTGGCACTTCGGGAATCTATCAACCAGTAGCTGGAGTTTCATCTGCGGGACTTCAGCAGTGCCAGGTGAGTTATCCTCATTATATCAACAGGGTCTAAGGCACCAAGGCCGGCCCTTTATGGATTGTATTCAGATTATTGCATGTTAAGCTTACTGATTTACATCCTAGTAGTTAGGATGGTGATACGCTGTGCTTTAGTGACCCAGTTGGGTCGTTATCCTGATATATAGGATGATGCTATGTTAGTGACCTGTTAGGTCGATATCCTGGGCATAGGATTGTTGCTATGCTTTATGATCTGTTAGATCAGTTTGAGTGTTATATATATATACATGCTAGTGTTATATTAAATCTATGTGCACATGATTGTCCTGGATATAGGATGATGCTATGTTAGTGACCGGTTAGGTTTGTATCCCGGTTATTGGCATGTTGCTATGATTTGTGATATGTTAGATCGGTTTGACTGTTATATGAAATGAGGTAGCGCATGATATTTATGTTCACATGTTTGTTTGGTTGGGGTTGGGTTGAGGCGGTCCTGCTTTGTGTTGTAGGCCAACATACCCAGGGTGTTCCGGATAAACTGAAGGCCCTACAAAGGGATTCAGTCAGGCCGAAGGCCCGACAAGCGGTCTGGATAAGCTGTAGGTCTTGCGAGGCGGTCCAGACGTGCCGAAGACTCGGAGAGGTGTCCAGATAGACTAAAGGCCTGCGAGGCAGTCCGTTCAGGCTGACGACTCATTATGCATGTTGTTCTGTATTTGTTATATGTTATGGTTATATTTGTATGACGTTGGTATTTTGGGGGAACTCACTAGGCTACAAGATTACAGTTGATGATTATGTTTCAGGTACTTTTGATGAACGCGAGAAGGTGAAAGCGTGATCGTGTACCTCCATATATTTTCATGATTGGATTTTGGGGATACTCTAATGCTTAAACCATTTTGAAAATAAATTGTAATATCTTAATGGTTTTAAATGTTTTCAAAATCTTAAATTGGCTTGAATTTTATGGGTGTTACAAGTTGGTATCAGAGCCTTGGTTTGAGTGAATTGGAGGAACAATCGTGTAACTCCAATCTCAAATCAATGAAAGGATTTTCAAAATGATTTTTAAATGGTTTTCAAAATAATTAAAAGAGGATGCAGGGTGTACGATCAGCCGGTGCTAGTAAGTAAACCCCAAAATAGCATACAATTTTGATTATGTGATATGTTAGAACAGGATGCTAATGTTAGGCTAGGGATCTTCAGGAATTGCATGATAGAATTGGCCGATTACATGATTCCTGCTAGCCTAGGGTTTCCTTTATATGAGATTGACATCCTTACTGTAGTTGCTTAATATATGCATCATAGTTAAACATAATTAAGATCTTATAGCTTGAGAATGATTAATTTGGCCTTATGTTATGTTCTTGTTTGATTAGGAGTGTAGGGTAGGATTGGATATTCGAAAGTCTATAGGGTCCAACGTTATGTATGGCTAGCATACACTAGTGCTGCAGGGTTGGTGGAAGTTTCATGGATGGGTGGGCTGTGTGAGGCCGAGAGGCCAGTTATGTGATATTTAGCATTCCTCTAGGAGTGATGACTGAGCGCTCGTGATGATTATGTATATTGTTAAGGTGTTGTGATGATACTTGAGACAAATATGGGTAGGTGTGGAAGGTAGTATGGGCCCATACTACTGAAAGCACATGACCTATACGTATAGTGAGGATGTCACAACCCCTAGGGTTGGGTTGGGAGTTGGTCCCCTATCATTATATGGATTATCAGTGATCTTTCTGGTGTATCACCAGAATGGTGGTTACGATACGTCTTGAGACCAGATCCAGGTTAGGATCGGGAGCTGGCAGCCAGGATAGGCAAGCATTATCAGAGGATTGTGTCAGTGAGATCATGCTGGAGGTGGGGAATGAGATTATCCGGGGACAGTTATTGAAGATGTTTGGGTCTAGTAAGACCGCCATGGTTGAGTATTTTGACGAGCCTTATGCAGCCATTACCGAGACGGTTTCCACAGCAGCTATAGAAGCTGTAACGATGGCAAGGGAGGAGCTGGGCGACCCTTCCAGTTCTGGGACTTGCTACTAGGACATATTCTGATGACCATAGGGTTGCAGTTACTCGGGATCAGGGAGATGTTGTGTACTCGTTAGATTCTGCAGGTTGAGTGAGAGAGGCTAGCACATGAGTTTCTGGATTTGAGGCTCCGAGGGCTTTGCTTGAGGTCGGGATGCGATTCGAGGGATCCAGAAAAGAGTGATGATTATATTCAGATGAGGTTTTGTAGCTGGGAATAGAATGGTTAATTGGTTGATTGGAATGACATTTTATAGGGTAAGGATTGTGCCCTTTCAGGTTCGAGCTCGAAGGAGTGATCAGACTTGGGACCCCAGGATCAGGTTGTGATCCAGCTCGGGTCAGTTAGTCGCAGGGGTTGACGATAGTATTTTAGTGTTGGTGAGCGCAGGTGGGTCGATGTGGCATGAGAAAACTTATGGGGTGTACGCAATTACCATTCCAACCCATAGGAGTTAAGATATGATTCACCTTGGGTCTCTTGTATTGGGTGACAGGGACTGATTGTGCAATCTTTTGCACTTTTAGGATTGTAGACTATGTCTTGGGAGTAGTTGTACTTTGGTTTAGGGAAGGAGGTTTCAGCTACATTAGTTCAGTTATGGATGATTGAGTTAGTGAGTGAGTCAGGGTGTGAGACCCTAAATGATATGAATTCTAAAGCCGAGAGTAGGAGGATTGTTAGAACACTATGTGAAGAAGGGTATTATATGGGAGGTCTACAGATAGGGTTCCATAGGATGGTTATTCAACATTGTCAGGACTCAGTGGTTTTAGTAACTATTATTGACTGGTAGGGGAAAGCCCCAAGGGAAGTGGCTCGTTGTTCAAACATTAGTTGGAGCATCTATTTTTGTTCTTCAAGATTTAGGTGTGGGATCATTTGAGCCTTAGGGACTATTGGTTTCCCAGGGATTCAGGAAGTGTTCATCTAGTTATTAGAAGGGTGTGATCATTTGGGGTTGGCTAGTAAAGGAGTACTAATTGGAAAGGTCCTGTTGTTAACAGATCGGTCGTTAGAAAGCGAGATGGATTGGGAATTCTCAAATTTTCATGTACTGTGAAGACTTATTTGAATCTAAGTAGGGGTGAATCGTCCCGGAACGCAGAAGTAGGATCGGTTTCAAAACTGGGATAAGTTTCACATTGTTTTTAGGAAGGAATACAACCATAGTGGCTGCTTGGTTTGAGTGTTGTGTGAGTTGTGAGTTCGGTAAAACTCCCTAGCATGTGAATCGTGTCTTTTTGGTGCTTGATAGTACAACTTGGGGAAATCAGGCTGGGATTCTAGCCATGAATTAAGTTCAGTGGTGTGTTAGGTTGAGCTTGTGTTCGACCGGTATGGAAAGTGTTGTAAGAATATGGGGGTAGCCGTATCATTCACTAGAAATTAGTTAGTATGGAATGTGTTGTAAGACTGTGGGGGTAGGTGTAGCATTCAACAGCGATCATTTAGTATGGGGAGTGTTGTAAGACTGCGGGGGTAGCCGTAGCATTCAGTAGCGATAAGCTAGTATGGAAAGTGTTGTAAGATTGCAGGGTTAGCCGTAGCATTCACAAGGTTAGAAAATAGTGCTAGAGTGATGTAAGTCTGTAGATGTAGCAGCAACATTCGCTAGGTTGGTAGATAGTATGATTGCATTGCTAGGACGCGGAAGATGCAATAGTAACCACCAGTTCAGGTGTAGCAGTGATATGGAAATCCGCAGATTGGTTTATGGGTTTCTCCAGAGGGATTAGACCTGGTTAAGCAAGTGATAAGACTGTAGGTAGGCCACTACATATATGAGACCAAGGAAGCAATGGATTGCTTAAGGTTTCTTGTGATCTAAGGATACCATTGTTCATGTAAAAATTGCTTTTAGCTGTGGATTTGGTAACGATAGGATTCGATGCATGGATCCGATCGGTTGGATCAGGAGGTTGTTAGAGTCGCAGTGACATGATAACTAGTGGCAACTAGTTCCAGGAAAGGATTTCGTTTAGAAGTCATGTGAGGTAACTATGTGGGAGTCCTTTAGCTCCGTGATCGGGTTGGGACCCGGTATGTCAGATGATTTGTGAACGAATTGAGACAAGGGAGGTCTCAGTATATTTTGGAAAGCAGCCATGTAGCCGCATACCGCTTCAGGCAGATCAATGTTCAAACAGTTTGTGTGTTTAGGGCGGTATCGACGAATTGGGTCTTCAAGTGTATGAGAAGTATCTAGATGTTAGAACCCCCAGATATCAGCAGTTGAATAGTTAGAGGAGAGACAAGCGGACTGGGATCAACAATATTTACTTGGTATGAGAGGTTTGGCAGGGAACCATACAATCACTAGACTTTAGGTTTCAGATCGAGTAAATGTCATCATATTGCAAGGGATTTGTTTATTTTCAGTTTTTAGAACCTTGTGAGGGTTGGTTATAGTTGCCTTGGAAAAGCTATGGCTATGCTCGGGATTGCAGTTCAAGTTGTATGGGATGTAAGGAATGAGAAGAAACGATTTCAAGGATGAAATCAAATTTAAGTGGGGGAGAGTTGTAACATCCCATTTAAAATATAATAATTAAATAATAAACCCGTAACCCCATGAAGCAATTTGTATTATTATTATTATATGTTATTATAGCCCAAAATTGAATAACAATTAGATGGGAGTTGGTTTCGGGAAACCAAATGGCAAGCTTTGAATATCTAGGGGGTTAAAAGTTACAATTGAGAGTTTTGGGGATTAAAAATGTAATTTTCTTGGTTAGTTTGTAAAGTATTTTGAAGGTTGAAGGATGTCTAGAAAATTAGGGGCTTATTATGAAGGGATTTTCAAAGACGGGGACTGTTGGCTAAATATTGGATTAAAGTGATAAGATTATATGGGGTTAGGGGATAAAGTGTAATTTTCAGGTTTGATATGTAAATAATTTCAGAGGGCAGGGTTGAAAAGGTAAATTATGGGCTATGATTGAAAGAAATATTATGGGGAGGGACTATAGTTGCCATTATGGAAAACTTTTAAATGAAGCGGGTATTTAAAGGTCCCGTAACCCTAACCCTAGAAACGATATGTGCAACCGTAATCCCCCACTTCCTCTTAACCCTCTAGTCACCACCCTCTCCTTCTCCTCCATTCTCTGGCGTTGTAAACTCTCCAATCGATAGTCACCATAGCCACCCCATAACCAACGCCGTGGGCCTTCAGTGGAGTTGTGCATTGTCTCCGCAATCCGATGTATCAAAGCTGTGAACCATCAGGGGCCGGCGAACATCGTTGCTCCATTATTCGGTGCTGCCGAAGCGCTCTTCTCCATCTTCTTCTGCCACTGCAGTCGCCGACGTCGTTGTTTCGGGCGACTGTTACTGCTAATGCCCTTCCCTAACTACCTTGTTTCCTTCCCATCTAGTAGTTGCTGCTACTGATGTCGAGTGATACCACCGATTACTGTTGTTGTCGCCACTCCAAGTCACCGCTGCCATTTTCGTTATAGACCAAGTCACCGCCTGCTGCCATTGTCTCATCGCCACAACCACTGTGGAAGGTGGGTGTTTGTGTGCGTGTGTATTGCTATGTAATTTAGGGGGTGTTTGTATTGCTGCCGTCTTGCGTTAAGTAGGTGGGTTGTGTAGCTAAAATCAAAAGTGGGCCACCACCACCACCGTGAGGTGGTGGCTACCACCTCCAACCACCACCTACCGCCATAGTACAACTGTGTGTGTGTGTGTTTTATTAGCACGTGTGTGTGTTTTATGTCGATTGTGTTATAACTTGTAAATTGTGCCCGAAATAATAATAAAAAATCCATAACCACTACCGTGAGGTGGTGGCTGCTGCCTCCTGCCACCACCGGCCACCGTGTCGGGTGGTGGTGTGCTTTGCCTTGTCATGTTTGATTCGGTTCAGATGCTTGAATCCCTAACGGGCCCAATGAATCCCTAATGGTCCTAGGAAACCTTAATGGGCTTAAGAACTTGGTTTTGGGCCTGTTGGGCGAAGATGGGTTGGAAACCCTAATTAGGGTTTGGAAAACCCTAATGCCATGAAACCCTAACTTGGGACTTATTAGGACCGCATCAGAATTATTTAATGAACATAAAATATTAAATTATAATCATTGGCAAATTAACTTAAGGTAATAGTGGACAAAATGAATTAAGTCCTTAATGGGTTAAGTAGGGACACTTAACCTTAATCATCATTTTATGTGAAACCCTAATTTCACTTGGGCCTCGAGTTGGGCCTTCCTATTGCGCTTTGGTGATTGGACTATTGAAGGGCTATCCAAGAACAAGTAAATGTACCTTAATAGTTTGATGGATTTTAGGGTAAAGCCCATGTGAAAGACTTGGGCCCAATTTGGAAAATTAGGCCATATATGGGCCTTTACGATTATGTGATTTTAGGCCATGGGAATACCAAGAGTTTGGACTAGAATAATTGAATGGGCCATAAGGAAAGACTATGTAGAGGTCTGGGCCCTATTTGGAAAATTGGGCCATATGTTGGGCTTTGGCCCACTATCTGACTTTTGGGTCCTTGGAGTGTGAGTAGGACCTTGGGCTTGGAACCCAATTATTAATTGTGTATTGTTTGATGTTGGCAGTTCGGGAATCTGTCAGCCTACAACATGTGTTTCATCCACGGGACTTCAGTAGTGCCAGGTGAGTTATCCTCACTATATCAATAGGGTCGGTATCTTGATATATAGGATGATTCTATGTTAGTGACCTGTTAGGTCGATATCCTGGTTATAGGGTTGTTACTATGCTTTGTGATCTGTTAGATCGGTTTGACTGTTATATGAACTGAGCTAGCATTTGATATTTATTAGCACATGTTTCTTTTTTTGGGGGTTGGGTTGAGGCGGTCCTACTTTGTGCTATAGGCCAACATACCTAGGGCAACCCGGATAAACTGAAGGCCCTGCAAAGGGATTCGGTCAGGTCGAAGGCCCAGTGAGTGGCTCAGATAGGTTGTGAACAAATAAGGCATTCCGGACATACCAAAGGCTCAGAGAGCGTTCCAGATAAACTAAAAGCCTGTGAGGCGGTCCAGTCAGGCTGGCAGATCATTATGCATATTGTTTTGTATTTGTTGTTATGGTTATATTTGTATGGCGTTGGTATTTTGGGGGAACTCTCTAAGCTTCAGGCTTACAATTGTTGATTATGTTTCAGGTATTCTGATGAATGCGGGAAGGTGAAGGCATGATCGTGCACCTCTTTATATTTTCATGATTGGATTCTAGGGATACTCTGATGCATAAACCATTTTGAAAACAAATCGTAATATCTTAATGGTTTTAAATGTTTTAAAAATTTTATATTTTCTTGAATTTTATGGGTGTTACACAATTATTGTGTTAGGTTCCTAGCCTTAATATTTCATTTGGGTATATTAATGATTTTCTATCTAATTAAACTTGTTCTTCCTTTTCAGACGTCTACCTCCAACGCTTCTAGCTCCTACTCTTCTGGCTCTTTCTCCCTCATGAACTTATGTGGGAGGGTGATCTTAGATAGGTTGAAATTCAACGATTGGATTCATAACATATTCATAGCACTTCAATACGATGAAAAAGAATAAGTCCTTGACAAAGAGCTGAAGAAAATTGATGAAGAAACTGCTACTCCTGAGCAATTGGCTGAATATAGGTTTCATGAGAAGGATGTGACAAAGGTGTTGGGTATCATGATTGCGATTATGACTCCTGAGCTTCGGAGGTTCAATGAGGACTTATATCCTTTCGAGATGCACCAAGACTCGGTGGAAACGTAGCATCAAAGTGCTCGACAAGAAAGGTACGAAATCATTGTCTCCATGATAACAACAAAAATGAAGGATTGAGAGTCAATCACATCCTACTTGCAAAGGATGCAAGGGTATGTGGACCGCTTGTTGAAGTTGAATGTCAACTTTGACAAAGAGTTGGCTATTGATATTATCCTACACTCTTTGCCTCCTTGTTATGATCAGTTCCGAAAAACTTATCATATGAACAAGGAGGAATTCACTCTAAGCAAGCTTCAAGGCCTACTAAGAACTGCTGAAAGTGGTTTAAAAGGTAAGTCTATTGTACCTACTCCTACTGATGTTGCCCCATTCCTGGCAATTAGACATGGGAAGGGGAAGAAGAAGAAAGCTCCTTCTAAGAACCATAAGGGAAAGTCCCATGAAGGTACTTTTTCAAGTGGATCCAAAGGTGGTTCTGGTTCTCCCTCTTCCAATCCAAAGGATACAGAGTGCTTCCATTGTCATGAAAAAGGGCATTGGAAACCAAGTTGCCCAAAGTATCTGTAGGATATCAAGGATGGGAAGATAAAGCCCACCTTTGCTAGTATTTATACAATTCAATCTAATAACTCATCACATGCTAGTTTTTAGGTCCTTGATATAGGATGTGGTTTTCACATTTGTTCTTATTTGTAGGGTCTAATAAGAAGTAGGGATGTGGAGCATGGTAAGATGAGCTTGAAAATGGGGAATAAGAAAGCATCGTTAGTCTCCAATATTGAAGTTTATTATTTAGTGCTTTGTAGTGGGTTAGGATTAGAGTTTAATAATTGTTGCTACTCGTCAGAGATGACGAGGAATATGATTTCCTTTTGTGGTTTGTACAGAAAAGGTTTTAGATTTTTGTTTAATAATGAAATTGGTTCTATAAATGCTTTCTATAATGGTACTTTTTATTTTGAAGCATTTCCTTGTAATGGAGTGTATGAAACTGTGATGGTTGTAGATAACTTAGGAAATAATGTGTTGCAAATCTACTTGTCTAATGGTTTAGACTAAGCATGCTTGTGGCATTGTCATCTTGGACATGTCAAGAAGAATCTCATATCCCAAATCCAAAAGTCTGGAGTGTTGGAGTTGTTCGACCTTAGGTTGGATGACATGTGCGAGTGTTGTTTACTTGGAAAGATGACTAAGTCACCCTTCATTGGTTCTTGTAAAAGGGGTGAGGGATTATCAGATCTCATACATACGGATGTGTTTGGACCCTTTAGATCCACCACAAGGGACGCAAGAAGTGGATAATCAATTTTGCAGGAAGATAAAGATGCTCCAATCAGATTGAGGTGGTGACTATCTTAGTATCGACTTCCACGAATATCTCAAGGAATGTGGAATTGTTTGACAATTGACACCACCGAGGATACCACAGTTGAATGGTGTGACTGAGAGGTATATTTGACCCTTGTTTGACATGGTTCGTTCCATGATGAGTCAGGCTTCATTACCTATCTCATTTTGGGGTATGCCATCTAGATTGCTGCCCATATCCTTAATCTAGTCCTAACTAAGAAGGTTTCCAAAACACCTCACGAAATGTGGACAGGGAATGTTCCCTCATTGGCACATATCAAGGTTTATGGTATAAGGTTTTCGTAAGACGAGAGGCTCATGAAAATCCTGAACCTCGTAGTGAGCGATGTATTTTCATTGGCTACCCGCAGAAGTCCTTTGGATATCTCTTCAATAGACCGAGTGACAATGCTGTCTTCGTTGTGAGGAGAGTGGTTTTCTAAGAGAGAGAACTCATATGCCAAGAGGACAGTGGGAGGCAGATTAACCTTGAAGAGATTCAGAATCAAGTGTTGAAGGAACTACAATCACTAGCGCTCAACCCGAGGAGGAAACTCCTGTTGAACCTGTTGATGAGTCCTTAACTCTTAGTCATTCCAGTAAAGTTAGTGTTCCACCCATCTTATATGGCTTCCATATAACTGCCAAGGGTGATATGTTTAATTAGTGATAGTACACTTATAAATATGGATGAACCTAACAACTACAAGGAAGCCATGGCAGGCCCGTAGTCTTCAAAGTGGAAAGACTCAATGGAGAATGAGATCTAGTCCATGTATGACAATCAAGTTTGTAACTTAGTTGACAATGTATTGGGTCGTAAGATGGTCAGATGCAAGTGGACCTTCAAGAAGAAGACCGACATCGAATGGAAAGTACATACATTCAAGGCACAATTGGTTGCGAAGGGATTTACTCAAACCCATGGGGTTGACTACGATGAGACATTCTCCCCAGTGGCCAAGATCAAGTCTATAAGGTTTATGTTGTCCATAACTACGTTTCATGGTTATGAAATATGCCTGATGGATGTCAATACTACTTTCCTTAATAGAAAGTTGGCTGAGTATGTTTACATGAATCAGCCAGAGGGTTTTGTGGATGCAAAGTACCCGAATAGAGTTTTCAAGCTTGAGAAATCCATCTACGGATTAAAATAAGCATCTTGCAGATGGAACCTTTGTTTCGATGAGAAAGTCAAAGAGTATGGATTTTCAAGAAACGATGATGATTCATGCATATATGTAAAACTAGTGGGAGTATAGTTAGCTTCTTGGTATTGTATGTTGATGACATACTACTCTTAGGAAATGATGCCTCGACCTCGCAGGAGGTTAAGTCCTGGCTTGGGAAGTGTTTCCCTATGAAGGATCTTGGAGAAGCTGCTTATATTCTAGGGACATGGATATTGAGAAATAGGAGTAAAAGACGATAAGATTTACTCAAAGTACCTATTTGGACAAAGTTATGAAATGTTTCAACATGGAAAAATCCAAGAAAGGAGAATTGCCTATCTAGAGCAATACCAAAATAAGTAAGACTCAAAATCCGAGTACCTTAGGCTTCTACCATTGGTTCGATTATGTATGTTATGACATGTACTCGCCCTGATGTGGCTTTTTCTTTGAGCATGGTTAGTCGATATCAAGGGAACCCTGGTAGAGCTCATTGGATTGCAGTAAAGAACATTATTAAGTAGTTACAACGGACTAAGGATTGGATCCTTACCCTTGGTAGGAGTGATGAATTGAAAGTGACAGGGTATAGTGATGCGAGCTTTCAGACTGACCGAGATAATTTCCGCTCTTAGTCAGGCTTGGTATTTACCCTAAATGGAGGAGTAGTAACATGGAAAAGTTCCAAGTGGAAGATTTTGGCTGATTCAACGTGTGAATCAGAGTACATATCATCATACACAACATCGAAGGTGGCAATATGGCTAAATAACTTCATTGGAGACCTTGGAGTTGTACCTGTCATAAAGTAGCCTATAGATATTTTATGTGATAATGAGGGTGCGATCGCCTTAACCAAGGAACCAAGGGATCATGGCAGATCCACACATATCGACAGGAAGTATCACTTCATTAGACATTGAGTAGAAGAAGGACTCCTTGTAGTGAAGAAGGTATTATTAGAGGAGAACCCAACAGATCCCGTTACGAAGGGACTTAGTAGGGTTCAACATTTGCAGCATCCTAAGAGTATCGGGATGAAGACCGATATTATATTTAGTGATTAGATAGCTATTTAGAAACTTGTAATAGATAAAATGTAATTGAGATTTGATGATTGAATAAAGGAGTATCGTTTATGAGTAAAGTTACTATCTTGTGTAAATTGTTTACTGTTTTTCATTTTGCATGTTTTGACTCCCAGAATAATAAGATTGTTCAAATTATCCACAGTAGATCATACTTTGCAAGTAGGTATTGAGGCAAGATTGGCATGAATTGGCTTGTATATTGTCTAAGGTGTTTAGACATAGCAAAATTTTGCTCAACGTTCATGACTGCTCCTGAAATAAGATTTGATTATTGGATTAAACCCACACTTACATGAATCACTTCATGAAATTTATCATGAGTGATTGTGAGACGATAATATCTTATAGTATTCAAACCAAGATAAATGAGTTGTTGATTACGAGTTGTTCATGCATTAATAATACGAAAACAAACCAGTAACTTGAAGTTATAAAACGTACTATTGTGTATGATTTAACAAGTAGATAGTACAAGCATATAAGTCAAAGTTATATGTTCCTTTTATCCTACGAGGATTAAAAGAGATATCTTGGGCCCCTCGATGATTTTTTGTTGACTTATGTGTTGAGCCCGGTCGGGAATGAATTGATGTGTTCAATTAAGTTATATGTCACCCAAATAAGAAATAGGGAAACAAACTGTTGGACAATAAGTATGATGATGTTGTTGGGTTTTGACCAATCTAACACTTCCTAAGTGTGCATGCAACCCTAATAAACCTTGGATCTATGTTTGTCTAAATACATGCAAAATAATAATTTTCCAAGGTTCATAACCTATTTAACATGGCATGGGGTACTTTTAAACATAAAAGAATTAGATGAGATTACATACATTTTTGATGAGTTTGATTCTTAAGGAGTTTGAGGGCTAAGCACCAATAGTGTGAATGCCTCAAATGGAATCACAAATCACCACAAACTCTTGGAAAACTTTGAGAGAGTGTATACACACTACAATTTTCGGCCACACACAAACACACACCCTAGTGGCTATTTCATGCAACATAAGCATGCTTATATAGTGTACATGATTAGGGTGAAACCCTAATAACCCATGACCTTTCCTTTTCCAAGGATCCATGGGTTAAAAGCTCCATGGACTTCCATACAAGCCTAGCCCATTAACAAATGGGTGTTAGCCCACACCATATAAAATCAATAGCCCACAATCTAATTAGTCTTCTTTTAATCTTTAAATTAATTCATAATTAATTTAAGACTAAGACTAATTAAATAACACGACTTCATATTAATATATTATAACTTATAATATATTAATAATCATATGTGTATAACTCTCATAAAATTATCCATAAATAGTTTGGATGAAATGCAACCCAAATGGACCATGCCGGGTTGGGTCAAGTATATACCAAATAAGTTATGGAATTAGACACCTTATCCAACAGACTCCCACTTGGATAAGTCTAATAACTGTATTTGCCTATTACTTCAGGAACCAACCAGCAATCGTAGGTCTCGAAAACTCTGTTGAACTATGAAGCGCCATTTTAAGATAAGTGATCATACAATCCTCTGTTCTCATGATATCAGCCGGACAAACACATGGAACTATGTCTTGCTTATTGTCTAGCAGTTGTTTCTCGATTTACGATTTGTTTGACAAAAACTCAACTGAACACATCAATTTAGTTCTGACCGGGCCCGATACATGGGTCAACACAAAATCATCGAGGGGCCCAGATATCGTTTCTATTTCTAGAAGGAACAGATAAACTTCGACTCATATACTTGTTCTACTACTTGTTGAATTGTACACAAAGGCACGTTTTATAACATCAAGTTACTGATGCATTTACGTGCAATCAATGCACAACCAACTCATAGGTAACAACTCATATCTCTAGGTTTAAAGACTTATATGATATTACCGTATCACAATCACTCGAGATAAATTCCATGAAGTGATACAAGTGAGCGTGGGTTTATTCCAATACTCATAACTTATGAGTACTCATGAACGTTGTAGCAACCATTGCCATGTCTAAACACTTTTAGCCATCTACAAACCCAATTCATGACAATCTTGATTCATACCTACTTCCGACGTATGACTGATTGTGGAGGTTTGAATAAATTAATTATTCTGGAAGTCAAAACATGCAAAGCTGAAACAATTGTAAATAATTGACAATGATAGCAACACCTTACTCATAAACAAATCACAATTTTAATCATCATCAAATGTCGATTACATTTTACAAGTTTTAGAGAATCTATCTAATCTGTAAAACTAATATCGTCCCTCAGCCCGATGCGCCTCGCATGCTGAAAATGCTTAGCCCTCGTCAGTCCCTTTGTAAGGGGATCCGCAGGGTTCTCATCTGACAATATCCTCTTTGCCATGAGGAGTCCTTCTTCTATCTTGTGTCTTATGAAGTGATATTTTCTGTCAATGTGTCAGAATCTCCCATGATCTCTCGGTTCTTTAGCTAAAGCAACCGCACTATTGTTGTCACAGAAAATTTCCATAGGCTCCTTAATAGCTGGAACAACTCCAAGGTCTCCGATGAAGTTCTTCAGCAATATCGCCTCCTTTGCTGCTTCACTCACTGCTATATACTCTGATTCACAAGTCGAATCAGCCACCGTCTCTTGCTTGGAACTCTTCCAAGAGATTGCCCCTCCATTTAAGGTAAAGACCCAGCCCGACTGAGAGCGAAAGTTATCCCTATCAGTCTGAAAACTAGCATCACTATACCCTAATACTCTCAAGTCATCACTCCCACCAAGGTTAAGGATCCAATCCTTAGTACTCCGCAGGTACTTGAGAATGTTCTTTACCACAGTCCAATGAGCCTTGCCAGGGTTCCCCTGATACCTGCTGACCATGCTCAAAGCAAAGGCCACATCAGGGCGGGTACAAGTCATAGCATACATGATCGAGCCAACAGCGGAAGCATATGGTAATTCGCTCATCTCAGCTATCTCTGCCTCTGTACTCGGACTCTGAGTCTTACTCAGCTTGGTATTGCTTTGGATTGGTAAATCTCCTTTCTTGGAATTCTGCATGTTGAACCTTTTCAACACCTTATCCAAGTAGGTACTCTGACTAAGTTCAATTAGTCTTTTACTGCTTTCTCTTAATATCCTTATCCCTAGGATATAGGCAGCTTCCCCTAGGTCCTTCGTAGCAAAGCACTTCCCAAGCCAGGACTTAACCTCCTGCAAGGTTGGGATGTCATTTCCTATAAGTAGTATGTCATCCACATACAGTACGAAGAAGCTAACTATACTCCCAATAGCTTTGACATACACGCAAGAATCATCTTCACTTCTCGAGAAGCCAAACTCTTTGACCTTCTCATAGAAACGAAGATTCCAGCTACGAGATGCTTGTTTTAATCCATAAATGGATTTCTCAAGCTTGCATACTCTATTAGGGTACTCTGCACTGACAAAACCCTTTGGCTGATTCATGTACACATCCACAGCGAACTTTCATTAAGAAAAGCGGTTTTGACATCCATTTTCCATATTTCATAATCATGAAATGCAGCAATGGCTAGCATAGCCCTAATAGACTTAATCTTTGCTACCGGCGAGAAGGTTTCATCATAATCAATACCCTAAGTCTGAGTAAAACCATTCGCAACCAGTCGAGCCTTATAAGTATGAACTTTTCCTTCCATGTCGGTCTTCTTCTTGAAGATCCGTTTGCACCTGACTGTTTTACGGCCTGGTACATTGTCAACCAAGTTCCAAACTTGATTGTTATACATGGACTGTATCTTGCTGTCCATAGCCTCCTTCCACTTAGCAGACTCCGGGCCTACCATGGCTTCCTTAACACTGCTAGGTTCATCCAAATTTACCAGTGTACTATCACTGATAGACGTATCACCTTCCGTAGTAATATGAAAGCCATAATCAAACGCATGTGTGTTCCTAACCCGTGTGGAACGCCTCGGAGGTACAGACTCGTCAGCTGGCTCAACATGAGTTTCCTCCTCAGGTTGATTGCTAGTGTCTGAGGTTCCTTCACCAATTGATTCTTGAATTTCTTCAAGATCAATTTTCCTCCCACTGTCTCCTTAGCTTATAAATTCTCTCTCACGAAAGACCCCTCTTCTTGCTACCAAGACCACATTCTCACAGGGTCTGTAAAAGAGGTAACCGAAGGATTTCTGTGGGTAGCCGATGAAAATACACCTTTCACTTCGGGGTTCAAGCTTATCATGAGTTTGATGCCTCACGAAAGCTTCGCAACCCCAAATTTTGATGTGGTCCAAATTGGGAACCTTCCTAGTCCACATCTCATGAGGTGTATTGGTAACCTTCTTTGTAGGGACTAGATTAAGGATATGGGCGGCAGTCTCTAGGGGTGCAAACGAGCCAAGATACTCGCGAGCTACTCGGGATCGACTCGGTAAAAGCTCGACTCGAGATCGGTTTTTATCGAGCCCGAGCCGAGCTCGAGCCTAATTTTAAGCTTGATTATTAAACGAGCTCGAGCTCGAGCCTGTGTAACAAAGATCGATTAGGCTCGCGAGCCTAAACGAGCCTGTATATAAATATAATATATTTTTTATTTTTATATTTTATATATTAAAATAGATATTAGGAAAATTATTGAATTAGGGTACGACTCGTTTCAAATCGGGAGTAGGGACTTTCCATCGTTTCAAAACAAAAGAATAAGAACTGGAGCGGCACTATTCACGTCCCTTCCCGGCGATTCGAACAATCAAGCGTGTGTAATCGGTGGCGAGCCGGCGAGCACGGCGAGCACGTACCACGAAGGCACGATACCACCAGACGACGACCTCTGATCATCTCCCATCGACGTATGTCTTCCAATCGAGCGTAGTTCTCCCTCATCAAGCACCGTCATCCGACTTAAGCACCATCAGTTCGTTCGACCGCCGGCCACTCCTCTTTACTGCCATCCTTAACTCCGATTACCTCCATCGTTTTCTCAATATTGATGTAAGTTACGGTTAATTACAGATATCATATGCTTGATCTACAGTCTTGTGGTTTGGATCAATATCTGTTTCTTCGTGCTTCTTTTTTTCTTTTCTTTAACTGAATCAACATCTGTTTCTTCGTGCTTCTTTTTTTCTTTTATTTAACTGATAAAATAGTTAACAACTTAACATGCATCTGTGATCTGTTTTTTTTTATGCTCAGTTGAAGATAACTTCTGGGATATATGGGATTGTTGTCAATCTCTATTTTTCTATTTTTGATTGTTAGTCTAGATATAATAACTTGGTTTAATTGAAATACTACTTTTAAGTTTTAATTGTTAAGTCTAGATTCTTAGGTGATTGTGTTGTAGGTTCATATTTATTGTTCTACTGAAGATAACTCATATTATTCACTGTTTATTAATTAAAAGATCCTTAGGAAAATTTGTTGTTTAATGCTGATCAATTGAGAATTCTTATTAAATGTACATATTTTGACAAATGTTTTTTCATAAACCATGTTGTAGATAATATGGATGGTGATGTGAGTTCAGATCCAATGGAAGGGGTTGAGAATAAGGAGCAATCTGCTCCCATAAATGTAGATGTTGATGAACAACCAACTCCTCAAAATCATATTCCAAGTCAAAATGCAGAAATGCACGCGGAAGAAGAGGAAATAGTAATGAAACGAAAACGAAAAAAAACATCAAAGGCGTGGGACGGTTTCACTGTAGTGACTCTATCTATGATATGTTGTCGGTTGCATTAAAATTTAAAGATGTTTTCCCAAGGTACACATTAGATTTTAATAAAATAGTTTTGAATGTTGTGATTTTCAGATTTTCAAATACTGCACATCACTAAGTTTTTGTGATTTTCTTAGATTTGCGGAGTACGAGCCACATTTCCATCACCTGCCTAATGATGAGGAGTGGGTGCATGTGGAGAGTGTATGTGAAATCTTGAAGGTTTTCAAGGTGCATATTACCCTTATTTAAGTATTATTTTAAATATTTTATAATGCCTAATACTAAAGCGACTTTATTTTCAGATATGCACAAATGTTATTTCTGGAAGTGATTATCCAACATCCAATCTGTATTTGATTGAGGTGTTTAGAGTAAAAGAAACTTTAGATAAAGGTGCTCTATCAAAAAATGATTTTATTAAGACTATGGTGACTAAGATGAAGGAGAAGTTTGACAAATATTGGGGGGAGTGCCATCTTGTCATGGCTATAGCTTCAGTGTTAGATCCACGATTTAAAATGAAGTTAGTAGAATTTAGTTTCCCAACCATATACTCCAATGCTGAAAAGAACATTGAAGAAGTGAAGAAAGCACTTTATGAAATGTATGAAGAGTATTTGGAAATACATGATGCATCAGTCCGAGAAGCTGCAACGCCTGCAAATGGATGTGGAGGAAATGAAGTGTCAAAAACATCACTCGGGTCCGGATGGGAGGCTTTTGGGGATTTTATAAAAAATACAGATTTGGAGAGCCCAGAAAAGTCAGAATTAGATATGTATTTGGAAGAAGGTGTTTATAGGGACCCGAATCAAAAAGGAATGGATTCATTCAAGGCTTTGGAGTGGTGGAATGTTCATAAATTGAAGTACCGTGTTTTATCAAAGATGGCTATAGATGTGCTTGCGATCCCGATTTCTACCGTTGCATCTGAGGCAACATTTAGTGCTGGGGGTAGAGTAATTGATTCATACCGATCTTCATTGGCACCAGACACTGTTGAAAAGTTGATTTGTGGAGGAGATTGGATTAGACATCGTTATGGAATCAAGAAAAAAATTAAAGGTACATTTGATAAACTTAAAACACATGAACTAACAATTGATTATTTAAATTTATTAATATTTGATCATTTTGGTGGTTTCTTTTTACAGAAGGAGGAAATGCCCATTGAGGTTTTATTACCTACAGGGACACGTAATACTTAAAGGTGTAAGCCAATTTAATCTATTTGTAATCTTGTTGTTTTAATTACATTATATTGCACATCTCATAAAATGTTTTAATATGCAGATTTTGCTGGATTGAATTTGCTTTAAGGAAGATTAGCTTTTGAGTTTTGATAATATGTTATGTTCAAATTTAATCGTTTTTATAGTATTTTTGTAGTTTGAACTTCCATGATAGGAAGACTTTCTTTTGGATGATTTAATTACATTTTAGGTTTGTATGTTGGAGTTTAAAACTTATGTAATTTGAAGATTTTATTTATGCATCTTGGTTGGAATTTAAGTAGTCTACTAGTCTGCACCTAGCTGAAAATCAAATAAATTCGTGTTTATTATTTTTTAATTTTTTTTATTATTGTGGAATTCATTTTGTAAACGAGCTTTTAACGAGCTCGAGCCAAGCTTAAGCTCGTTTAAGCTCAGTTAGACAAAACGAGTCGAGCCCGAGCCGATGTATTACTTTACGAGCCGATCTCGAGCTCTGTTTTTGGGGCTCGAAACGAGCCGAGCTTGAGCTCGAGCCATACAAATTTTAAGCGAGCCGAGCTCGAGCTTGGTCAGGCTCGGGCTCGGCTCGGCTTGTTTGCACCCCTAGCAGTCTCTAAGGCATACCCCCAAAAAGAGATTGGTAGCGAAGCTCGACTCATCATAGAGCGAACCATGTCTAACAAGGTTCGATTACGCCTCTCAGCTACACCATTTAGCTGTGGTGTCCTGGGAGGAGTCAATTGTGAGACAATCCCACACTCCTTAAGATAGTCAAGGAACTCGGTAATAAGATACTCACCACCTCGATCGGATCGAAGCATTTTAATGTTCCTGCCCAATTGATTTTCTGCTTCCTGTTTGAATTCCTTAAACCTTTCCAAGGTTTCTGACTTATGTTTGATTAAGTAGACATACCCATATCTACTAAATTCATCAATAAAAGTCACATAATACCGATTAGCATCCCTTGTGGCGGTTTTGAATGGTCCACATACATCAGTATGTATTAGGTCCAACAAACCCTCACCCCTTTCACAAGTTCCAGTGAAGGGTGATTTTTCCATCTTTCCAAGTAGACAAGATTCACAACTATCATCCGATTTAAGGTCGAGTGACTCCAAGACTCCACTCTTTTGGAGTTGGCCTATGCGTTTCTTGTTTACATGTCCAAGACGACAATGCCACAATGATGCCTTATCTAGGCTAGTAGAAGAATCAATATACAACACATAATTTCCTAAGTTGTCTACAATCGACACAGTTTCATACACACCATCACAAGGTAATGCTTTAAAATAAAGCACATTATTAAAGAAAGCATTAATACCACCACATTCATTATCAAACGAAAAGGTAAAACCTTGTTTGTACAAAGCATGAAAGGAAATAATATTCCTCGCCATTTCAGACGAGTACACACATTTATTCAAATCTAATTTTAACCCATTATTCAGCAACAAAGTATAAACTCCAATCTTGGAAACAGGTGAAGCCTTCCTATTCCCCATGATCAAGTTTATCTTCCCGTGCTCCACATCCTCACTTCTTCTTAGGCCCTGCAAATCAGAACATATGTGAATACCACATCCGGTATCAAGCACCCAAGAGTTAGAATATGGTGAGTTATTAGACACTATTGTGTAAATACTTGCGGGGGTGGGTTTCACTTTCCCATCCTTTAGATCCTGCAAGTATTTAGAGCAGTTTCGCTTCTAGTGCCCCTTGTCCTGGCAATAGTAGCAATCAACATCCTTGGGAATGGTAGAAGGAGTGGCAGAACCGCTCTTGGTCCTTGATGAGGATCCTTCAAGAGACTTTCCCTTGGTACCCTCGAAGGGTGCTTCCACTTTTTCCCTTTTCCTTGCCTGATAGCCAAAACAGGGGTAGATGTTGGAGTAGGAGTAGTAGAGGTAACAACCAACTTGCCCTTAAGACCGGTTTCAGCGGTCTTCAAGAGTCCTTGAAGCTTGCTAAGGGTAACTTCCTCCTTGTTCATATGATATGTCATACGAAAATGGTCATAACAAGAAGGCAAGGAGTGAAAAATGATGTCAATTGCCAACTCCTCAGGGAAGTTCACATTCAGCTTCAGCAAACGAAAATGGGCTGTGACGGATTCACCGTCCTTCATGCGGGTTGTTATTATGGAGGAGATTATTTCATACTGCTCTTGACGAGCACTCTGATGGTACCTTTCCATCAGGTCTTGGTGCATCTCAAAAGGGTAGAAGTCCTCATAGGACTTTTGGAGCTCGGCTGTCATCGTGGCCATCATGATACATGCCACCTTAGTAGCATCTCTTTCATGTGTCCTGAATTCAGCGATCTCCTCAGGAGTAGCAGTAGACTCATCAAGCTCTTTTAACTCCTTATCGAGGACATATTCCTTGTCCTCATAACGAGTTACCATCCTGATGTTCCTTATCCAGTCCATGAAGTTGGAACCATCAAATATGACTCTCCCACAAAGATTCATGAGAGAGAAAGCACCAGTTGGGTTAGAGCCCGAAGCATTAGTGTTGGAAGACATCTGAAAGAAGAAAGTAAGTTTAGATTAGATATATAGAGTCCTTAATAAGACACCCAAATGTAATATTAAGGCTAGGATCCAATCACAATATATTATACTTAGAAGAGGGATGTCGTAATCTAAGTAGTAATATATTTGAAAGGTAGGTGAATGACGATTCACCAATTTCCACCACGAAAACGAAATGATTTATTAGGTTTTAATTGGATTTAAAATTCCTAGATTCTTTTGAGATTCATTGAACTTTTCAATGGCATGTTTCAATCTCGATTATGCCCTTCAAGTTTTGTGACTGGGATGCCGAGGATCACAAAACAAGGTGTGCATAACCATGCCAATTCACTTGGTACCCTTAATATTATCACCTAATCAATGTGCCGGTTAACCACACACGCTCCATTGATCTATGACAAACATTAAGTCACCCTTCGTGATCCTTACTAGTCCAAGTTAGTGTGCCGGTTAACCACACACGCTCCACCAACTACTTGGTAAGGTACAAAGTGTGAATTCCACGGATTAGCACAATGTTCACATTTTTCCTAAAGTAACTAAGATTGGGAATTAAATAAAAGATTTAGTTACTTTATAATATTCATCATACTTAATGAGAATTTATAAGTCTTTGTCTTACCCGTTCGGCTAACGACCCTCCACCAGTCAAGCAAGCGGTGGGTGAGAGTATACACCCATTAAGTCGCCATTTTATAGGCAACAACCTTATACCCACCTTATAGACCGGCTTCGTGAATGAGGCCTACTAACGGTAAAACGGCTTGTTCTTATATATATATATATATATATATATATATATATATATATATATATATATATATATATATATATATATATATATATATATATATATATATATATATATAATTAACCATTAATGTTATAAATAGTATAAGTGTTGAATTTTAACTTTTAAAATTCTAAGTGTTGGAATTAATGTTTATTAAGTGTGTGAAACTTTTCCAAATTCCAAAACTTGAGGACACGTTTTGTAACTCTTCAAAACTTTTCATTTCATAACTTATGAATTAAAGGTTCATAAAATGAAGACTCTTCATTTTATGTAACTTATGTGTTTTTAATGTGTGTTAAAGAAAAGTGACCTTTGGATATCCATAACTTGAGGACAAATTATGGACTCCATCAAAACACATAAATGATCAAGAATTATTCCTAAACAATTCAGCAAATAATTCCTATCATCTTCGAAATTCATAAGAACATGAATATGATTATCAAAGTTTCAAAAAATTATATGAACACATACAAAGCATGATATTTTGATATATGCTATTGTAAATGGATTAGAACAACCATTACACCAACTAAAATAAGTTTTAAAACATCAAAACAGTTTCGGGTAAAGTTTGTAGTCCATTTCCAGCAGCAAAAGTCGAAAATCTGCATTCTGAACCTTCTACTCGCCGAGTGCACGAACCTACTCGGCGAGTAGGATGAATTTTGCCTTGGAATCGGCGAGTCCCCCCATGGACTCGGCGAGTACATCATGCAAGCAAGCCTAGGCTCTGATACCACTGTTGGGTTTTGAGCAATCTAACACTTCCTAAGTGTGCATGCAACCCTAATAAACCTTGGATCTATGTTTTTCTAAATACATGCAAAATAATAATTTTCCAAGGTTCATAACCTATCTAACATGGCATGGGGTACTTTTAAACATAAAAGAATTAGATGAGATTACATACCTTTTTGATGAGTTTGATTCTTAAGGAGTTTGAGGGCCAAGCACCAATAGTGTGAATGCCTCAAATGGAATCACAAATCACCACAAACTCTTGGAAAACTTTGAGAGAGTGTATACACACTACAATTTTCGGCCACACACAAACACACACCCTAGTGGCTATTTCATGCAACATAAGCATGCTTATATAGTGTACATGATTAGGGTGAAACCCTAATAACCCATGACCTTTCCTTTTCCAAGGATCCATGGGTTAAAAGCTCCATGGACTTCTATACAAGCCTAGCCCATTAACAAATGGGTGTTAGCCCACACCATATAAAATCAATAGCCTACAATCTAATTAGTCTTCTTTTAATCTCTAAATTAATTCATAATTAATTTAAGACTAAGACTAATTAAATAACATGACTTCATATTAATATATTATAACTTATAATATATTAATAATCATATGTGTATAATTCTCATAAAATTATCCATAAATAGTTTGGATGAAATGCAACCCAAATGGACCATGCCGGGTCGGGTCAAGTATATACCAAATAAGTTATGGACTTAGACACCTTATCCAACAGATGTTCCATGTATTTTTCCACATGATATCTTGAAGAACAAAGGATTATATGATCCCTTATCTAAACGACGCGTCATTGATTAGATTATAGTTCGATAGAAGCTTTTAAGAGCTACAATTGCGAATCGGATTTTGAAGTTGCATTAGCATTAATAGTTATTAGACATATCCAAGTGGGAGACTGTTGGATTAGGTGTCTAAGCCATAATTATAATTGGTATGTACTTGACCTGATAGTAGCATGGTCCTTTTGGGTTGCCTTCACCATAGCAATTTGATAGTTAAGATATATGAGAAACAGGCTAATTGTGATTTATTAATATATTATAAGAATAATATATTAATTGAGAAATCATCACTACTAGAAAAACAGCCTTTTACGACGCTCATTGCGCGTCGTAAAAGGATCAGACAACGCGCAAATGCGCATCAAGGAAGGCCCTGTCATAAAGAGAGACGACGTGCATTTACGACGCTCATTTACGATGCGCAATTACGACGCGCGTTTACGACACGCAATGCGTATCAAGGAAGGCCCTGTCATAAAGGAAGACGACATGCATTCGCTTGTCGTAACCTTACAACGCGCGTGTTAATGACACGCAATGCGTATCAAGAAAGCCCCTGTCAAGAAAGGCCATGTCATAAATGAAGATGACACACATTTTTGCGTATCATAATTTTAAATGTTTAAAAAAAATATTATTTATAGATTTACTTATTTTCAAATTAAATTTGTATTTAATGTTTCATAATAGAAAATAAAATATGATATACAAAAAATAGAATCCATTGCATAAATTTAATGTTATACAATTGTATTTCTTACAATATATAAATTTGCATCTAATCTACTATGTACATCAAATTCCAACTAAGTAAAGTTTCATCTTGCCTTTCATAATTTTTTAAGACTAATGCTCCAAACAGCTGATTATATGGATAAGCAGTTGTACATTGGCCCATCTCACTCAATAATTACTTAGCCAAATTCAACTCACTTTCCAAGAGTTTTCTCATGTACAACAAGGCCAGTTCCAGTTCCTTCCAAACCTACACAAAGTATCACATCCAATTGGGAAGTAAATATAAGCATATCTTGCAGGGGTAAAATGGTAATTTGTGTAATTTTATAACCAAACACAAATTACCAGGCAAATACATAAGAACAGGAGAATCCTTTAGAGGCCTGTTACAGGCAACAGGGCAAAACCATGTTGAGATCATGTTTGGAGATGATCATCTCCAAACATGATCTCAACATGGTTTTGCCCTGTTGCCTGTAACAGGCCTCTAAAGGATTCTCCTGTTCTTATGTATTTGCCTGGTAATTTGTGTTTGGTTATAAAATTACACAAATTACCATTTTACCCCTGCAAGATATGCTTATATTTACTTCCCAATTGGATGTGATACTTTTCTATGAAGAGCATTAACACTATTCTTTTGCATCAAAAACTTCAAAACCTGCATAATTAAATTAATGTGTAATCACCTACAGGTCAATATGGTAGGTTTAAGCAAAAGAGTTTCATAATAGTAAGATTTTACTTACCACTGTTGTTAATGACATTGAAAGAAGCAGCCCAACAAACACCCCCTCAGAAGGATTACTACCACATAACTATTGATATTTGATACTTTATTACTAAATGAAACCAAAAACAAAGTTAAAAAGTCAACAAAATCAGAAGGTTTTAGTCAAACATAGAGAGGCTGTAATTTCAAATATTAATAAATGACATTGATTGAACCACCTACAAATTTACCATTTTGTCCCTATGAGATTCACTACTAAACACATTCTACAGTTTGTAAGTTAATATATATATATATATATATATATATATATATATATATATATATATATATATATATATATATATATACATGTGCGATTTATTCGGTGCTTGGCAAAACGTCTCTAAAGTAGGCATTCTTTACGTCCTTTGTGCTCCCGTTGGTTCGTTTTCGAAGTCAATTTCGACCTAAAACTCACAACATGCAAAACATGATATGAATTTGTGTTGTGTGTTTTGTTTGAGGGTAGAAGAGTAATTTTACACATACCATGCCGACAAGTGCGTAAGCTACAACCAAGGGAGGTGAAGCCAAGTAATTGGCTCTTGTTAGTGGGTGAACACGCAATTCAAAGTTTCTATTTCCAGAAAGCACAGCTACACCATACTGTAAGAGCAGCTCAATCATCCAAATATCTGCAGTTTCACAAGCAAGATGGAGGAGGGTGCACCCATGGAATTCCTCCATGCCAAGTCCTTGCACTTCACTGGTGCCTGCTACGGCTGCCATTGATGAGATTGAGATTGAATCACTACCCCATGGGCCCGGGTCTTGCAACAGCATTGCCTTAGCAAGGGTTAGAGAAGAATTACAGAAATCTTGCATGTAAATGTAGTTCATGTCTGCTTCAAAGTTGAAGTCAAGAGGTTAACAGTGTGATGAGCAACAGATTTCTCATCATGTACTCCGCCTCCACCATGGTGATGATGAGAAGAAACCCAACGACTCAGCAGGCCATGACTGAGTTCAGAGCTATTCCTCTGACCAGATATTTGACTGCCAGAGCCCTGTTGTCGAAAATAAAAATATAGATATTTAATAAGTAAAGACTAAAGTAAAGTAAAGGAAGTTGAGTTACAGATGGTTTGAGGAGCACTTGGAAAGATATCCTTGGCGAATGGTTTGAACCTTGCCCTTTGAAGCAGACTGCATGATCACCTGCTCTCCCGATCAATTTGTCTTTTGTACTCTTGCATTCTTTCGTTCAAAGCTGCTTGCTTATAATTTGATCTCTCTTGAGATTGTTGACCATATGTCAACAACTGCCCAGTTTTTTTATATTAAAATTAAAATAAAACACAACATGCATTCTTCTTTTCTTTTCTGTATGTCTAATCTCTAAACTAAAATAAATACCAAACCTGATTTATATACGACTCCATCTGATGCAAAAGCTCATATCCCTACAACAAGAATAATTCAGATTTAGATTTTAGAAAGCTCCACAAACACACACTGCTGCCATCGAATTGAATTGTCTACCTGTTTGAGGTAACGAAGATGGGCATCCATCATACCGCTCACTGCTTCCAGAATTTCAAGTCTCTTTTTTTCTTCAACATTAGAAAGTGTGGTAACCTAAATAACAAACCATGCAACAAGAATAATTCAGATAAATGATGCATGATTTCAATCGGTGTGTAGACATTTAAACAAATAGTTGGTGCACAACTGCAAATCACCAGAATTAGAGAAAGCTCTTGTACAAATCAAACCGAAGTACCCATAAAAGCTTTCAAAGACGTGTATTTTTTCACTAAAAATCGTAATTGTAAGGTGGGAATTTGAAAGAAATGATGAAAGAGTAGTGGGTATGAATATGATCGAAAATCTGCAACTTACAATGGATTTACTAGGTCTTTTTAGATATAATAAACAATTTTGACCTAGCTGCTAAAACATTATGAAGTAATTGTCACCCTTTTGTTTAGAGAAACAACCCAGGGTGTCTAGGAACCTCTTCATCCTTTTTACTATCTTTTACTTCTTTACCCTTTGTTTCACCTTTAACATCCTTCTCTTTTTTCACTTTCTCCTCCTTTAACTTCTCCTCAGTTTCCAATTTTTCATTACTGTCAGACTGGACAATAATACCCTTCGTTTTGGAACCCATTTTACCTTTCTTTTCATCTTTTTTCTGCTCAGGGGCAACACTTTGTTCCTCTGCAATAGTTACTTTTGATTTATCTACCACTTTATCTTTAGCAACAACCTTTTTTTTTTCACAACCCTTTTTATTATTTTCTTTTTTATAGTTTTTTTCACACTTGTAAGACTTTCTGTATCTGCACTCTTTGGCTTGATTTCAGAACTCTCTTTCTCTTTGACAGGTGTCACTTCAAATTGTGTCCCTACATCTTCTTTCTTAACAGATTTCACCACATGAACCTTTTTTATAACTTTCTTTTTTGTAAGAGTTTTCACAGTAGGAGTATTACCAGTTGACTCTTGACCTTAACCTTAACTTTGACTTTGACTTTGACCTGTAGTCTCTGTCTCTGTAGAAGTCTCTCCCACATTCTTGGAATCTAATAATGTATCAGTTTGTTTGGTTGTGTCTCCTGCTTTATCTTTTTTAACAACCTTCTTTTTTATAACTTTTCTGATAATTTTCTTTTTTCCACTACCAGTTTTCTTTTCTACAGAGTTATTCCCTTCGCCAGGTGTCTCAACCACATTTGTCTTCTCTATATCTACTGCATTAATATGAACTCCTACGTTTTGCAGGTTCTTTGACTTTATCTTTTGCCATTTCTTTTAGTTTTGATGCTGACTCATCAGATTCAGGCACTTTCTCTTTTTCTAATTTTGCATCCTTCTTCAGATCTTTGGGTGTCCCATGTTCCTTATCTAAGCAGAATCAACAGAGTTATAAAAGGTAAACTTACAACACTTTTATAAAAATAAATAACTTTCAGGTATGATAATATCAATAAGTTAGTTACCTTTCAATCCTTCCTTCTTTCCTCGAGCTATCTATATAAACCAAAACATATGATGGAAGAAACAACTTTTAGTTTCAATATGTTAGTTTCATCTGTCCTTTTTTCTAATCTATTTTTAAATATATATATATATATGTAAAATATGAAGCAGTAACAGTATACCTCTCTTTTAAGAGCATATCGATGCTCTCTCTCAACAATAGCTTTCTTGTGTGAAAGCCATTGATCCCTCCATGCATATGTTGAAGGTAAACAATTTGATAAATCAGGAACATAGAGTACTGTGACCTCCTTATGGCTAAATATTCCATCTTTTTTAACTCGGTCATAATGAATCTGCAAAAATGGACATAATCAAATGATTAGATAACAAGAAAATCTAATTAATTAATTAGATAAACTCTCGAAACAATAACGGATTACCTCGAGGAAAGGATTCCAATGTTGGCAATTTTTCAAATCAAGTCCTGTGAGGTCTTTGGCATACCTACACAATATAAATCAATAAACTAGAAATCTGTAAGGGGGGGGGGGGAGGGAATATACAAGTTATCATGAAAAAACAAACCTAAGAGCAGTGTGAACAAGAGTGGATTTGTCAACTGAAGGATCATTGCCATCTGTGGTTTCCCACAAGCCTCCAATTGCCTTGAAAGTATTCCCATTTTTAAGAGAAGCAAACCTAATCATGTTGCAAAAATGGGGAATTCAAGTCATTAATAAAATCTGAATCAAAGCATTTTGACTGAGTCCACTCATTAATATAATCTGAATCAAATAAGCAAAAGAAATTACAAATTTTAATCTCAAATTCAAGTCAGAAATCTAGGAGAGAAAATATATACCTTTGCATTCCACCGAGTGTGCTCTGATTTTACAGGGTCGTCAACCATTGTTTTAATGGATGCCTCTTTCTGTTGAGTTTCTTGAAGAGTTGAGTTTTGTGCATACATTTTGGAACAAAGATAGATTGGAAAGAATGATGATATTCTTTTTGACTGTTTCTATCTACTTACAAGGTCTGGTAAATGAGAACCAATAGCAACAAGTAGGGATGAAGCATCCCTTTACCAATCAGCTTTTATTTCCTACATGGCATATTAAAAGATAGATGCCAAACAATATTATAAACACTTCAAGATCTCGTTCAATACAAAAAGTTGATCAGCATCAATTAATAGAAAATTTAAGTTATTATACTTAAATGCAAATATCAACTAATTATTTAGTTTAATTTTCTTTTGAAAAGTTTCATGCAATTTAGATATCATAAGAAATCTTCAAAAAGATTAGGTACTCTATTTTATGAACCAGGTGCAAGCCAACTCTAAGTTTACAAGAACAGATTGTATATAAACAAATTTGCACAGTCAAGGGCATTTCAAACTTTGATTTTTTTTTCATATTAACAAAAATTGCTGGTTTACTATCACACCACAAGCACAACATTACAAATTGTAAAAATATATGGTAACACAGTTGTGTTTAAGTATCTTATGAAACATGGTTAAGTGTTTAGCTGATATAGGCAAAAGAATGTAAAAAATGCAATTAGGGCTATGAAAAAAAACGAATTAGGGCTAGAATAATCTGAATCAGGGGAACAGAAATAGTCAAACGTTCAATCAAATACCTTATACACTTCAAATTGCCAACTCTAAGAAAACAATAAGATCAGTGCAATAGAGAGGCGCTTGGTGAAGCAGCGGAGATGAGTCTGATAAAGGAATCGGGGTATCGCTGGAAGAAGAGAGAGGAAGGTGGCATAGGGAAGGAATTGGGGGAACAAGGGAAGAGGCGAAGGACATATAATGGATTGCAGTTGACCTATAATAGGAAAATGGGGTTATCTTGACCAAAAATCACGATCCACTGGATGAATATGCTTCACCTTCTGCATGCCATATGTTTTTCTCTAACTTTTCATACGCACTCTCGTTCAATGGGTTTTGAAGAAGAAACAATCGTTTTGGGATATAGATGTTTTGATGGATGATGGATGCGGTGGGATACATGTTTTTAATCGATACCACAAGCCCTAATTTGAGAAGACGGTCTGATCTTAGGGTTTCAAAGGGGACAAAGGTTCGTAGATCAGAGATGTAGGATTCCGAGTCGAAGTCAGGGCTTAGGAATGAGGAAAAAGAAAGCACACATAAAAAGTGTGTTTGTGTGTGTTTTCCGATAAGGGGCAACCAAATAAATCAGTTATGTTTCTCCTTTGTTTTCTCGGCTAGATAGAGATATCGACATCAAAGAGAGGATTTAGAGAGGAATTTACAAAATGCACGGAGAGAGGGGTGAAATAAGATCTAATGGTCATTGAACTCTCGGAATCAAGCCCTGTGACTCCTGATCAACACAAGGAGGCTTGTTGTGCAAGACAGATCACAAAGAAGATCTGATGTTCGTTAAACCTGACCTAGGGCTTGTAAACTTGAGCATCTGTGGCGGTCTCCGTCGAGGTAAGGTTAGCCCAAGCTTGCCGGTGAAAAGAGATGAGTCGAGATTGTTGGTAGATGAGGTGAGCCAAGGTAGAGAACGTTGTAGAGAGCACTCCCATCTTTAAAAGAACCCTAGAATGATCCCTTTGATTTTTTTGATAAAATAAATAGTCTGGAAGCGCATTCAAGAATTATAAAGCGACATACATACACGACATGCCTTTTATGATGGGTGCCTTCCGTGTTTTTATTTTTATTTTTTTCTGACATAAATTTTAGGGCACGTAAAAATGCGCGTCCAAAACCCTTAAAAATTTTGTAGAGATGACGTTATTTTGACGTCACATGCTTTTGCGTATTGTAAATTCGTGCGCGTCATAAATTGCACGTCATTAAAGGCCTTTTTTCTAGTAGTTCATATTATTTAATTAGTATTGATCAAGAATTAATTTGGAATTAATTTAGTGATCAAAAGAGGTTGGTTAATTTAACAGGGACTAATTAGGTAAGTGAATTAGGGTTATTGGATTACTTAAGGCCTAAGCAAGTGAATTAGGGTTTCCAAGGTTATAACCCTAAGGAGTTGAAACATCCATAAAAAATCATGCTAATTTAAAACTTTTTAAAATATTTAGAAACCAACTGTTATTAAAAATTTGTTTTGAAAATAGTTCTACCTCAAAGTATCCCAAAAACAAGGTCATAAAATGTGAGGAGCTATACGATCACGCCTTTGCCTAGCTGCAATCATCCGAGGTACCTGAAACAAAAACTGAAACTCTAAGCCCAAAGCTTAGTGATTTCTCCCAAAATACCGATACATAACAAATAATACACATAATAACAGCATGTAATGGGTCCACGACTCTATAGACTGGATTACCCCTAGGCCCACATTGTGAGTCTGGCTTGCCTTTCGGGCCCACAGCGCACTTCTGGCATGCCTCCAAGCCCACAACATAAGTCTAGTTTGCTTTCAATCCTACAAATTATGACTGGCTGGCCCCCTTCATTCCTAAGATTGAAATATAACTAATCAGCCCTCCATACGAGTATGGCATGTGCCCCTGGCCCTCATCTTGCAACTGGAATGCTCCAATACCTTGAGCCCTCAGTACAAGGCATGCATACTAATCGGTCCTCATCTCTTATCTAGTATGCTAATGAGTCCTCAGTATGAGTCTGGTATGCTCTCCCGAACCTTAGCTCATATTTGGCATACTCTAGACTTTGGTTGTCCTACAGATCTACCAAAACTGGCATATCAAACTAGCATGTAACTATCTCCTACTCAAATTATCATTAACTACTGGGATATCAAATCGAATGGGTCTGCCTTGGTGCCTTCGACCCCTTAGTATAGTGAGGACAACCCACCTCGCAAATGTCGAACTATAGTGATAAGATCGAAATCTCGTACCGCAGCTACGAGCTCCACCACCTATATTCACCATAAAACCACTTCCATAAATTCCTAATTTACTAAAATACCCCCAGAAGTCAATCAGATCAACCCTTGGTCCAAGTCAAACTCAATGGTCAAAGTCAACAGTCAATGTTGACCAGACTCGTCGAGTGCAGCTAGCAACTCGTCATGTCTCTCAAGAACTCATAAGTCACCCTAAACCCTAATTGACTCGCCTACTTTCCAAACAACTCATCGAGTCCATGGGTGTCCAGATGTCGTGGAAAACCCTAACTGACTTGTCGAGTCCTCTTGATGACTCGTCGAGTTCATGAGGAATCAAATATGAGAAACCCTCATCCCACTCACTGAATCAACTATGAAAATTGTCGAATTCATGCAATCCATTGCGTATACAGATATTTTTAAACCACCCCAAGGCTCCATATTGCAGATACAACCCCCTAGGACATGGTTTCCGCATAAAGTTGCAAACTTTGAGTGCATGCATGGTCCTAAATGCCAAAAATATACTAAGGGAAAGGTAACTCAAAGGGAAAGGTCCATGCTTGGCAAATCTCATAACTTTATAGCAATAGGAACCAAGGGAAGTCCAGATCGGAAGTTACAACTTCAGATCTTGTCCTAATACTCGAAATGACTTCCAAATATGCTAAAGATGGCCCTAAACCCAAACATAAAGAGATTTAGCTAGAGATAAACCAAGGTAACGACTTGTTACCTTCAAAATGATGCTAATACGAAGTAGGGTCAGGTCCAGAAGCTCCTTTTTGCTCCAAGCTTCTTACACTTCACACCTTCATCACATAAAGCACCAAAATCATTTTTTAAGCCTCACAATCACTAAAAAACAAGATTAATAGCGATTAGGGTTTCTCTTAGCCGTCAAGAGGATGGTAAGGGACTGGAGGAATGGACTGAAGGTCCTTTAAATGTCGTGCAAAACCTAAAAATTAAGGTCTCATCTCCCAGATCCTACTTGTCAAGTCTGGGTACTCCAACTTGTTGAGTGGATCCAATAATCCATGTGGGCTAACCAACGTCTACACGACGAGTTGGGGGCAACCAACTCGCCGAGTAGGTCCATTAATATGTATATAATAGTTTTAAACTTGTACCTAGGATTCGGGGTGTTACAGGAGCTTACACTATAAATAGAGCCCTAACACTCCCAAAATCGACCCTATGCTTCATAGAGAAAGCCTAGCCGGTTTTGAGTGTCTCCCAACCTCTCTCATATTCTTTCAACTTCCTTTTGGTGTTTGTAACTTATTAGAGGCATCACAATTGAGGTATTAAGCTCCTAAAGGTCAAGGATTCAAGCTACATTAAAGGGGTATTCATCTAACTTGTTTTATGTTGAAAAAATCAAAATTGTATGCTAGTTAGGGTTAATGCTTTGGGTAATTTAATATTGCATCTATAACATGAGAAAAAATAGATTCAAGGCATTAGGGTTGCATGTGCACCATAGGATTGTTGTAGTTCTTAAACCCCATCAGAGATCTCCATGGACTTCATCACTAAGTTAGTAAGGACAGTGAGGGGTATGGATACCATATGGGTTCTTGTGGATAGATTGACGAAGACTTCCCACTTTATTCCGATCTCCAAGAGCATCTCCGTTGAGAAATTAGCGGGTATTTACATGCGAGAGGTGGTGGCTAGGCAGGGAGTGCCAATATCAATAGTCTCTGACCAAGATGTTCGATTGATATCTAGATTCTGGAAGAAGTTCCATGAGGATCTGGGCACTCAGTTACATTTCAGCATATCATACCATCCCCAAAATGATGGCTAGAGAGAGAGGATGATCCAGGCACTCGAGGATATGCTTCGGGCATGCGTCTTTGATTTTGGAGGAAGTTTGAATACATACCTCCCACTAGCATAGCTTTTATATAACAATAGTTATCATCCTAGTATCGACCGACCTCCGTTTGATATGGTGTATTTTCGGAGATGTATGACCCCTGTTTGGTGGGGTGAGATTGGACAGCGAGTCATGGGGAGCACCGAGTTAGTGCTCAAGACCATCGAGTTGATTCAGCAGGTGCGCGACTTGCTTCGAGTCGCACAGAGTCGTTAGAAAAACTATGCTGACCGGCATCCATCAGATCTTGAGTTCTAGATATGGGACATTGTTTTACTGAAAGTGTCGCCATCGAAGGCAGTCATCAGATTCCGGAAGAAGGGAAAGCTAAGGCCCCGATATATTGGCCCGTTTATGATTACACCTCGTGTGGGAAAATGTGGCTTGCAGTATGGATCTACCGGACGAGCTCAACCATATACACAACACCTTCCATGTGTCTCAGCTCTGGAAATGTATCACAAATAAGGCCGCGATTATTTCATTAGACGACATTCAGGTGGATGAGCACCTAAACTACATTGAGAGGCCTATTCCGATTTTGGATAGGAAGAGTAAGATTCTTCGTACCAAGGTGGTGAAGTTAGCGAAGGTGCAATGGCATCACCAAAGATGCTTCGAATGGACATGGGAGCCAAAAGCGGAGATGCGAGATCACTACCTGGATTTGTTTGAATCGGCGGACTTCGAAGATGAAGTATAGTTCAAGTGGGGGATATTTTTAATGCTTGTTCCAGGTATCATTTATTTTCTTAGTTTTTGGGATTTTGCACTCGGACTCGACGAATTAAGGAGCGCAACTCAACAAGTAGAGATCGATATTGGACACAGGACTTAGCATCCACTCGATGAGTTAGAAGGCCCAACTCGACGAGTAGACACTGAAAAGGAAAAACCTAATTTTCCAGGTTTAGTATCCTTTTTAAAGAACTTAACCATTAGGGTTGGCCTCCTTACCAGCCTCCTTACTCAGAGAAACCCTAGACCACCTCCCCCTCTTGTTCATTGAAGTTTTGAGTGTTGTGATGTGATTTTCGAAGGAAGTCTTGAAGAGAGAAGTAACAATAGGATAAGTGCTCTTGGATCCAGAAACTCTACATCAATGGGTGGATTTTGAAGGTATAAAGCCATAACCTTGACATGTAGTGTTTTAGATCTTATGTTTTGGTAGTTTAGGGCTTGTTTTGGAAATTTGGGATGGATGTCCCAAGATAAGAGGTTTCCAGAGGTTAGCAGTGTAGATTTGGCCTCTATAAGACTTCTAGATGATTAAAGTTGCAAACCTTAATAGCCTTCATGTCTGATTCATGCATTATGTCCATAATGAAGGCCATGATAGACCTTGGAGAGTATTTCACGAATGCATGGACGTAAAGTTAGAAACTTTACTTGAATTTGTCCACCCTTGGACATCATACCCATGTTTTGAGTCGATGGGATGAGAGTTTAAAGGCTTAATGAGTCAAGACCTTCCTCAAATGAGCTTGGGTTTGATTCTAAGGCATATTAGATGGTCTTTGGGGGTAAAGTTGGAAACCTTACCATTCTATACGTCTCTATGGTTAAGGATCCATTGTATGGAGCTTCAGATTCAACTGGGAAGGACTAAATGCGTGAAAATAGGGGAAACTCGACGAGATACACTAACAACTCGACGAGTCGGGACGAGTTTCCCTGTTTTTTAGATGCTAAGCGAGTTGATGCGATAACCCGACCAGTTGGCTAAGGTTTTCCCTGTTTTTCTGAACACCGAAGGAACTCGACAAGTTGCTAGATGCACTCGATGAGTTAGGTCAACATAGACTGTTGACCTTGACCGTTGATTTTTTCTTCGACAAAGGTTGACCAAGTTAGACTTTTAAGGGTCTGAAGGGTTGAGTTATATTATAAGGAGTTGTTTATGATTCGGGAGTTGGCAGAGTTGACACTTGGAGCTTAGACTTATTCAGCAGCAGTTTGCATTGAGGTGAGTCTCCTCACCATACCAATGGGTCAAAGGCACCAAGACTGTCCCATTTAGTTAGCTGTAGTGTTTACTGTGGAGTCACAACAGTTATGTATGGTATGCACGAATATGAGAATGTGCTAGTACTTATTGACTGGATATGTGAAGACCCTAGGTGGAGCCCGTGGCAGTTGGATATAAGACCATGGGGGAGCCCATGGAAAGTAGTTAAGACCATGTCAGGGAGCTAATGACACGTAGGAGTAAGACCTGGAAGGAATCCACCACATTGTTATATGTTTATGTACGAGCTAGTTGATAATTATGTTATTTGCAATGAAGACCCTGGGGGGAGCCCGTGGTAGTTAGATATAAGACCATGTGGGGAGCCCATGGAAAGTAGGCATAAGTGTTGGATTAGGTGTCAAAGCCCATAACAATTTTTGGTATGTACTTGATTTGATTATGAACATGGTCCTTTTGGGTTGCCTTCACTCATTCAAATTGATAGGAAGACAGGAGGATAGAGATGAGAATTGATTATATGAATAATCAATTAATACTCAAAATGTTTTATTAATATATTACAAGAGACTGATTATATGAATAATCAATTAATACTCAAAATGTTTTATTAATATATGATAATCAATTAAATAATTAGTATTGATCAGAAATTAATTTTCAATTGATTTGGTGATCAAAAGAGACTGATTAAATAATTAGGGGACTGTTATGCAAATCATTGATAGTTGCATAATTGGGATGATGGACTCCATAGGGTGGAGTTAAGGAAATTTATGGGGAGGCCGATAAGATGTCATCCATGGGATCTAAGGAGGGATTTCATGGGCTTCTTGTTGCCAAAGTTAGGTATTAGGGTTTCCACCTGGAAATCCTAGCAGTCATAGTTATATATAGGACCCCATACAAGGGGATTTTCGGCATAAGCATTCAAGAAAGAAACCTAGCCGAAATCCTTCTCTACTAAGTGATCTTCTTGCATTGAGTGTTTGTGACTCCATTAGAGGTGCAACACTTTGGGCACTAGGCTTTCAGAAGTTAAGATCAAGAAGGACTAAACTTGTTATTGCTACATAAAAAGAGAGGTTGCTACAAAACAAGAGAAGTAAAGATTCTAGCCCTAATCATATGTGATTTTTGATATGTGTATGCTAGTCATAGGGTTACTACTTTGGTATTCATAGTTGTACATTCAAATTATAAAAACCTAGATCCAAAAGAAATTAGGGTTGCATGTACACCATAGGAATGATGTTATGCTCAAAATCCAACAATAGTATCAGAGCCTAGGTCATTTTTCAATTGAATATATACAAAAGTGGACTGCCAAAAGATCAAAAAGTCGAGAAGTTCCATAGTGCACACGACGAGTCCATATGTGGACTTGACGAGTTGCACGAACTCGGCGAGTTCCATAGTGGACATGACGAGTCCAGTGATCTGATGTCGGGATTTTCGGTTTTTTGGCCATTTTTTATTAGGATAATTACCTAAACTCGTTTTCTTGCCTAAAATCGATTTTTATGAATTGTATGAGATATCCTTATCAAAATTGGTGAGTTTTGTTAAATATGGATAATATAGGATTATGTTGATTCAAATATCTAACTTAGTAATTTTGAAAAAGTTTAAATTAAAACCTTTAGGTTTTATAGTTTAAATTTGAAATTAAAACTTTCAGTTTTGAAATTTAAATAGTTAAACCATATTATTTTGAAAAGTTTCAAAATTTGTTCTCTGGTTTTGGAATTTAAAATTTAGATGAAAGATATTAATTTTGAAATATTAAATTCTAAAACCCCAATATTTCGAAAAGTTCAAATTACACCCTTACGAATTATATTAAATTAATTAAGTGTTTAATTAAAAGAGAAAATTAATAAATCCATAATAGTATGGTTTAAGTTTAATCAAATAAAAAGTATAATTTATTAATAGATTAAACCACTTAGTATTTTAAATGTATAAAATACACCCTTATACTACATAAAATTAAAACTTTAATATATTATATGTATAAGTGAAAGGTCAGTCTTACCGTTAGTAGGCCTAATTCACGAAGTTGGTCTATAAGGGGTGTTTAAGGAAGCGGCCTGTAAAATGACTACCATTGGATATCTACTCTTACCCACCGCAGCCATGACTAGTGGAGGGTCAATATCTAAACGGGTAGGATAGGACACATTATAAGTATAATGAAGTACGAAGTAACTAAACGCCTTTTATAAAATTCCCAAATCTTAGTTACTTTAGTAAAATGCAAATCCATGTACAGATTGCACCTTGTTGGCCATTAGTGGAGCGTGTGTTGTTAACTGGCACACTAGTATGGGACTAATGAAGGATGAGAATGGATAGCTCGTAGTTTATCATAGATCAATGGAGCGTGTGTGGTTAACTATCACATTGATTAGTTGATAAACGTTTTCGAGAGTACCAAGCTAATTTGCATGGTTATTCACACCTTGTTTGTGATCCTCGATATCCCAATCACAAACTAGATAGGCATAATCGAGATTAAACATGGCATTGAAAAGTTCAATGAATCTCAAAATATCTAGGAATTTCAATTCATTTAAAACCTAATATAAGGATGATAATAGATAGCTCGTAGACTATCATAGATCAATGGAGCGTGTGTGGTTAACTAGCACATTGATTAGGTGATAAACATCTTCGAGATAACCAAGCTAATTTGCATGGTTATTCACACCTTGTTTGTGATCCTCGATATCCCAATCACAAACTTGAAAGGAGTAATCGAGAGTAAACATGTCATTGAAAAGTTCAATGAATCTCAAAAGATCTAGGAATTTCAATTCATTTAAAATCTAATATTCTTTTTCGTTTTTCATGGTGGAAATTGGTAAATCGTCATTTACCTAACTTCAAATATTCTGCAATTGGATTACGGCATCCCTCTTCCAAATTGTAGAATATTGTGTTGGATCCTAGGCTTAATATTTCATTTGGTTCTTATATTAAGGAATTATATCAACTAACTTTAATTTCTCCCTTTTGTGGATGTCAAATTCTAACAACTATGGTCTTCCTGAATGCTTTGGAAAAAACTTTCCAGATGAAGATGATATTCCACGATTGGATCGTGGAAATGGAAATCATGCATGACTTCCTCCACCTCCTCCAATAATTCGCCCTGTCCCATGTGTTCGTTGACTTGAAATTTTCAAGGTCAATTAAGCCATATTGGCAAGCAAACACTATACAAACGTAAAATTTTAAACCAAAATTTTCAATTTAAAAATACAACTGTCTCAATAAATAAACAAAAAATGTCACAATGTAAAATCATCAAATCTCATATAAAAAATTCTTCATATTTCAAAACTCCAGGATCCTCAAAATTATAACTCAATCGCTGATGTGTGTACAATAAGGCCGATGCCTTCCCGTGATCCGTAGAAGTACCTGAAACATATAACACACAACACGGTAAGTACAAAGCTTAGTGAGTTCCCCAAAATACCACACATATCGCATTAGCCACTCGAAGTCAACTCAATACGACCCTTTGGTCAATGTGTTCCAGTGGAGACCCTCTGGTCCCACCACTCGGGAGGACCCCCAGGCCCTAACTCAATAAGTTCACAACTATAACCATAAATCGCAAGGACAAAACACAAGATAGCATATTACACAAATAAGCACATAAGATATCTCAGTCACAGAAGGATACCACTCATGGTAAGTATAATGAGAAGGCTCACCTCGTAAGCTAGTAAGTACAAGTCTCGTGCTCGGAAATCTCGAACTAGTCTCCGCCTAATACATAGGATAACCATCTCTAATTAATACTCTATTCGTACTCAATTACACCAAGGTTGATCTCTCTTTCTCTCAAATTCTTGAAATGGGTAAAAGACCATTTTAACCCTCCATGGTCCCCATTGCTTATGTTTACCAACCCTAAAGTCAACAAAAGTCAAACTCGAGTCAATACTCCAAGTTTAACCTGGCTCGTCGAGTGCACTCATGTGACTCGTCGAATCTACTCGTCCCTTAGAAGTCTTCTTGAAGGTCCAACTCATTGAGTTAACCCCTAACTCGTCGAGTAATAGCATGGCTAACTCATCGTGACAAATCCTAACTGACTAGTCGAGTTGGCTCATCGACTCGGCGAGTCCATTCAGACTCATTTATCATTCAGATAATTTCAAGGTAGAAAACCTTCCCAAATTCTAAATCTACACTCTTAATGCTCGTTTATCACGTAAAGCTAAGAGCTTTACGTCCATGCATGACACTTAGGGCTTAAAATGCCCAAAACATACTCTAATAAGGGGTTTTCACTCAAGAGCCTTATTATGGTCGAATAAATTAGGGACTTTTGGACTCTAGGGACCTCACATGGTCTAGATCTGAAGTTGAAACCTATATATGAACTCAAAACACTCAATGTCCTCATATTAGATGGAAAAAGCCCTAAACTCCCAAAATCATGAGATCTACTCAACAAAATGAGAAAGATGTAAGCTTTATAATTTTCCTAGAAACTCTAAGGTTAAATAACCACGAGTCTAACAGCCCCTTCTCATCCCTTGGTTGGGAATCCTTCCCTTTTCTTCAAAAGATGCACCAAACACTTAAAGTGAGCTCAAAATACTCTCTTTAAGCTCATCGGCTGATTAGGGTTTTCTCTCAGTGAAGGTAACAGCTAGTGAGCCGAAAATGAGGCTATAAGTGTCCTTAAATAGGCCCCAAAATCCTGAGATCGTCTCTTGGACTTGTCAAGTAGATAATTAATCCATGTGGCACATCACGATCCTACTCAATGAGTTGTAGCACCAACTCGTCTAGTCGCTCAATAGTCGTTTCCAAAAACATAAATAAAAAATATACCTGGAAGTCCGGATTTTACAATTCTCCACCACTAGAATGAGACTTTTCCCTCGAAGTCCTGCTCTGGAAATAACGCTAGGTACTGCCCTCGCATCTCGGATTCTGGCTCCCAAGTCAACTTGGACCTTCTTCGATGCTGCCGTTGGACCTGAACCAGGGGCACCTCTTTGTTCCTCATAACCTTCACCTTTCGATCAACGATCGCAATCTACCTGTTAATGTAATTCAGGCTCGTATCCACCTAAATATCCTCTAATGGCACCATTTCCGTCTCATCGGCTACACACTTCCTATGCTGAGACACGTGGAAGGTGTTATGGATCTAACTCAACTCTACAAGTAGCTCCAGCCGGTAAGATACCTTACCCACTCTGGCAGTCACTCTGAAAGGACCAATGTATCGGGTACCCGGCTTGCCCCGTTTCTTGAATCGGATCACCCCTTTCCAAGGGGACACCTTCAGGACTACAAAATCTCTGACTTGGAACTCCAGCTCGGATCGTCGCCTGTCTAAATAACTCTTCTGGTGACTCTAGGCCATCAGTAACCTCTGTCTTACCTGTTGAATCTTCTCAGTCATCTTCAACACTATCTCGGTGCCACCCATCACTCGCTGCCCCACCACTACCCAACAAATAGGAGTCCGACACCTTCACCCACAAAGAAACCCAAAGGGAGGCATATAAATACTTGAATGATAGTTGTTGTTGGAAGAAAACTTAGTCAAAGGAAAATAAGTGTCCCAACCTCCTCTAAAATCCATAACACATGCACGCAGCATGTCCTCAAGCATCTAAATTGTCCACTCGCTCTGACCATATGTTTGTGGATGGCATGCGGTACTGAAGTGTAACCAGGTACACAAATCCTCATGAAATTTCTTCCTGAATCTGGAAGTAAAGCGCACGTCTTGATCTGACACTATCGAGGTCGTCACTCCATACCTAGCTACCACTTCCCTCACATAAATCTCAGCCAATATCTTTACATAAGAACTCCCATTGATGGCGAGGAAATGGGTGCTCTTCGTCAGCCGGTCCACAATCACACAAATCACGTCAACTTCGCGCGCAGTCCTCGCTAACTTGGTGATAAATTCCATAGAAATTTGTTCCCACTTCCAGCAGGGAATCTCCAGGGGCTGTAATGGACCATGCGGATATTGGTGCTCTGCCTTAACCTGGCAGCATGTCAAGTAACTCTCAACTATCCAAGCCACATCCCTCTTCATATAGGGCCACTAGTAATCCCTTTTTAGGACCAAATACATCTTGGTGACCCCGGGATGCATCGATAATCTCGAACTATGCGCCTCCACCATTAGTATATGCCAGGCTCCAGCTGTATAGGTCACCTAAATCTGCCCTCAGAAAGTTATAAGCCCACGACTTTCCGTCATAAACTCAGACACCTGCCCAATTACCTGCTTCCTCTTGGGGTTTTCTGGTATCACAGCCTCGATCTAGGCCTCTCAAATGGAATCTAAGACTGGAGTCATCATTGTCATCCTCATACACATATCTCGGATCGGAGCACTCTCGGCTCTACGGTTCAAGGCGTCGGTTACCACATTAGCCTTGCCCGGATGACATAGGATCTCACAGTCATAGTCTTTCACCACATCCAACAATCTCCTATGTCTCATTTTTAGATTGGGCTAATCCATGAGATACTTCAAGCTTTTTGTGGTCAGTAAATATGGTACACCGAACACCGTACAGATAATGGTGCCAGATCTTGAGGGGGAACACCACTGCCCTCAGCTCTAGACTGTGGGTGGGATATTTCGTCTCGTGAGGCTTCATCTTCCTCAACCCGTATGCTATCACGTGCCCCCTCTGAATCAGCACCGCGCCCATCCCTGATATAGATGCATCACTATATACCAAAAATTCCTCCACTCCCTCTGGAAGCGGTAACATCGAGGCTTCGCACAATCTATGGAGAAGTGTCTGAAATGAGGCCTGCTGCTCGGGACCCCTAATAAAAGTAACACCCTTCCGGGTCAACCTGGTGAGGGGGACGGAAATCTTGGAGAAATCTATGATAAATCCCGGATAGTAACTAACCAATCCCAGAAAACTACTGATCTCGGATGGGGATCTCAGCGCCTAATATCGCATAACTGCCTCAATCTTGGTCGGGTCAATAAATATCCCATTCTGATTAACAAGGTGTCCCAGGAACTGGACCTCTCATAACCATAATTCACGCTTGGAGAATTTGGCATACAGCCTCTCCAATCTCAAAAATCCCAAGAATCTCTCTTAAGTGTTCCTCATGTTGCTCTCTAGATCTTGAATACACCAAGATATCATCGATGAACACGATCACCGATCGATCCAACATGTTCCTGCACACACTGTTCTTAAGATCCATGAATGATGCCGGTGCATTGTGAGCCCAAAAGGAATCCCCATGAACTCATAGTGCCCATAATGAGTGCTAAAGGCTGTATTTTGGATATCCTCCTCACAGAATTTCATCTGATGATATCCCGACCTTAAATCGATCTTGGAAAACCAAGACGACCTTGCAACTGATCCAACAAATTATTGATCCTCAAAAGTGGATAACGATTATTGACTGTCAACTTGTTCAACTCCCTGTAATCAATGTACATCCGGTGTGAACCATCCTTTTTCTTGACAAAAAGGATCGACGCCCCCCATGGCTAGCTACTCGATCTGATAAATTCCTTCCCCAACAGCTCCGAGAACTATGAGGATAACTCCTGCATCACTAGCAGTGCAAGGAAATAAGGTGACCTGGCGATAGGCACTGCTCGCGGAACCAATTCAATCCAGAACTCCACTTGCCTCTCAGGAGGCACACCCGCTAGCTCCTCGGGAAAAACATCCGAAAACTCTCTCATTATCGGAACCTCAGCAGAAGAACTCGGTCTCTCGATAGTAACCCATGTATGCGACACATATGCTAGAAAACCCATACAACCCTGATGTTGACTCTACCTCGCCCTAGCAGCAGAGCAGAAGGCTGACCCAGATCTGGTACCCTCACCATACATTATCAGCACTCCCCCACTAGGGTCTTGTATAGTTACTAATTAACGCACGCAGTTGATAACGAATCCAAAATGACTCAACCAATCCATCCCCGCGATGACATAGACATCCCCCATCGCAATCGGTACCATATCAATCAGAAACATGACACCAAAAATCTCCAACACACACCCTCGGTGCACATCAGTAGTAAAAACCGTATGCTCATCAGCTGTAGAAACCCTCAAAGGACGACTCAATGCCTCACACTGGATAATGATATGACGACTAAAAGCTATGGACACGAAGGATCGACTCGCACCTGGGTCGAATAACACTAAGGTAGGTACAAAACTCCCAAGAAATTTACCTAAATAGAACACAAAATAAGAACAATAAATTTCAAAATAATTGGATAAAAGGGAAAAACATGTACCAACCACGAAATCAGGTGTTGCGCAGACCTCCTCCAATGTCAGCTGAAAAGCACTACCATTAGCCCTCGGAACCCCGGCCTTCACTGGCCGAATATCAGCAGCATGCAAAGCAGTAGGTGCAAATCCCTGTGGTGATCCCTGATGAAGTTGGGGGCACTCGACCTTCCAGTGGCTGATCTGGTTGTAGTGAAGGAAAACTGCAAACCCCGTGGGGCAATCCTTCACCATATGCCCATCCTTGCCACACTTGTAGCAAATCCCCGCACGGCACGATCCCTCATGACACTTGTCGCACTTTCCACAAGTGCGGCCCAATACTATCTTCCACACCCCATTTGTAGTCACCCCAAGTCCTCTTCCTAGGATTCTTATTCACAAATACTATATATCTCACGAATCACAGACTACTCTCTCAATAGACCCCTATTAAACTCATCTATGTATCTCTTCCTAGATTATCTCCTGACCCAGAACTCAGCACCTACTCAATCAAATAACAGATAACACTGAACAAAATCATTCTCTAGGCTAAGGCATCACAAATTAGGGAACTCTAGCCCTAGAATATGAAATACCTAGCCTACCCTCTAGCATGCAATTCTAGTAAAATATCTCATAAGTATTGCATAACATAAAAGTAAGGTATTTTGGGAAATCACCATTCGGTCTCTGGCTGATTGTACACACTGCTCCAACTCGTTTTCTCTTAAAAGCTTTTCTCGTTTTAGAAAAATCATTTATTTTGAAAAATTCTTCTCAAATCACCAATTAAGTCCAAACAAACCCGGAGGTGCATCCGAATCACTTAAACAAGGCTCTGATACCAACTTGTAACAATGTAAAATTTCAAACCAAAATTTTCAATCTAAAAACACATTTGTCTCAATAAATAAACACAAAATGTCACAATGTCAAATCATCAAATCTCATATAAAAAACTGTTCATATTTCAAAACTCCAGGATCCTCTAAATCATAACTCAATCGATGATGTGTGTACAATCAGGTCGGCACCTTCTCGTGATCCATAGAAGTACCTAAAACACATAACACATAACACAGTAAGCATAATGGTTACTGAGTTCCCCAAAATATCACACATATTGCATTAGCCACTCGAGGCTAACTCAATACGACCCTCTGATCAATGTGTTCCAGTGGAGACCCTATGGTCCCACCACTCAGGAGGACCCTCTGGCCCTAACTTAATAAGTTCACAACTATAAGCATAAATCACAAGGACAAAATGCAAGGTAGCACAATACAATAATAAGCACATAAGACATCTTAGTCACACAAGGATACCCACTTATGGCAAGTATAATGAGAAGACACACCTTGTAAGCTAGTAAGTACAAGTCTCGTGCTTGGAAATCTCGAACTAGCCTCTGCCTAATACATAGGATAACTGTCTCTAATTAATACTCTATTCCTACTTAACTTCACCAAGGTTGCTCTCTCTTTCTCTCAAATTCATGGAATGGGTAAAAGACCATTTTAGCCCTGTCCCCATTACTCATATTGACTAACCCTAAAGTCAACAGAAGTCAAACTCGAGTCAACAGTCCAAGTTTGACCTGGCTCACCGAGTTCACTCATGTGACTCATCGAGTCCACTCGTCCCTTATCAGTCTTCATGAAGGTCCAACTCATCAAGTTAAGTCCTAACTCGCTGAGTAATAGCATGGCTAACTCATCGGGACAAACCCTAACTGACTCGTCGAGTTGGCTCATCGACTCAGCGAGTCCATTCAGAATCTTTTCTCATTTAGAAGATTTCAATGTAGAAAACCTTCCCAAACTCTAGATTAACACTCTTAATGCTCGTTTATCACGTAAAGGCAAGAGCTTTACGTCCATACATGGCACTTAGGGCTTGAAATGCCAAAAAATACTCTAATAAGGGTTTTTCACTCAAGAGCGTTATTATAGCTGAATAAAGTAGGGACTTTTGGACTCAAGGGACCTCACATGGTTCATATCTGAAGCCCAAACCACTATATGAACTCAAAACACTCAAAGTCCTCATATTAGATGGAAAAAGCCCTAGACTCCCAAAATCATGAGATCTACTCAACAAAATGAGAAAGATGTAAGCTTTATACCTTTTCCAGAAGATCTAAGTTGAAATAACAACGGATCTAACAGCCCCTTATTTTCCCTTGGCTTGGAATCCTTCCATTCTCTTTAAAAGATGCATGAAACACTTAATGTTGGCTCAAATACCCTCTGTAAGATCAATGGCCGATTAGGGTTTTATCTCAGTAAAGGTAACAGTTGGTGAGTCGCAAATGAGGCTATAAGCGTCCTTAAATAGGCCCCAAACCCAGGGATTTAAGGTTTCTCTTCACAGCGTCTACTCTGCGAGTCGGCTCTCACACTCGTTGAGTAGATCATTAATCCATGAGACACATCACGACCCTACTCGACGAGTTGTAGCACCAACTTGTCGAGTTGCTCAATAGTCCTTCCAAAAGGCATAAATAAACAATATACCTTGAAGTTCGGAAGTTACAAACATGAAGATGGAAATTTTATACGTGCTCACATCTTGGAGATGAAGTTACATATTGATAGGCTGGGAATGTTGGGTGTCGATATCTCAAGGAAGTTGGCTGTTTACTTGGATCTTCAATCACTTGCTAAGTCATATAGTAAGTTCATAAAAGATTACTATATGAAAGACCTCGACGTGACCATTATCGATCTCACCTATTTCGTAATTGTTGTCGAATCCACAATGATTTGGCGTACTGGTAAGCAAATTTAACTGGTAGGTCAACCTCCCAAACTTCCATGGATATTGACGATGACAACATTGGAATTCCAGAAAAATCTTCTGTTCCCGATGGAAAAGGACTAGCCATGGTCAAACCATTTGACCGGATGGTAATGAGAAAGGCTGAATATGAGATTGTCCCATGTGCTATTCTAAAAGAGTCTATTTTCTTCTACATCCAAGAGAAGGGGCATTGGTCGCAAAGCTATCCTATCTACCTGAAGGATCGCAAGGATGTGAGAGTCAAGATATATCACTCTGCTTCGGGCAAAATCCACTATCTAACTCTATTAAATTCCTATTTGTAGATTCTTAATACATGATGTGATAAGTTTGCTTTTTGATGTTTTGTAGAATTGAAGAAAAGAAAGGAAGCATAAAGGAAAAGTATGCTAAGTCTGATCGCGAAGAGATGGATTTTGATCGCATGGTTCGATGATCAGAGTTTTGAGCTGCTTCATAGGAGTTATGATAGATCGCTTAGGAATATTTAATAACATAGTTTTCATTTGTAATTGCTTTGTAAGGACAAGTTTTTCTGCATTTTATAAATAAAATAAATTTTGATTTTCGTCTTATTTATATATATCCTTGCAATGACTTTTGTGAAAATTGATGTTTGTATGTTTCTATTGTTAGTAATATTATGTGATTCTTAGTTATATCATTTGTGGTAGTATCGAAAATTTACCAAATAAGGAATTATTCTCATCACCTAAGTTTCAATTGGACAGAAACTTGGAATCATGCAACTGGTATTGTATGATGAATGAGAACCTTCATATTTGGGATATGAAGATTAATTCCTTGTTTACATAAGTATGTGAGTCAAGTGAAGGACTAAAGGATCTAGTACGCATTCTTGTGCACTAGGTCAAGTCCACCACAAAGAACGATAATAATATTCCTCATGATTTGCTAAAAGTTTAATAAATATGGTTATGCTTACAAGATTAAGTGTAATTATGAATCATTGAAAAGGTTTCAATATAAAGCGGAACGAATATGAAGAACGAATTAGGTACAAAGATAAAAGTTTCTCCAATATAAAAAAGAAGGGAGGGTACTTAAGTATCGTATTTGATGATGAACATAGTGATTATGAAACCGTGTGAAAATTAATCCTCTAAGGGCACCTTAGTGCACTAGTATGGCTAAGAAGAGGAATTGGAAATTGTTGGAATGCTTAAATCAAAAGGTGAATCATACTTCGTTCCAAAATCAAGTCTTAGAGTCATACTCCAAGATTGTGTCTTGAGTGAAATATCCTAAGAAGGTTTATAACACTCATCAAATATGGAGTAGAAATGTTTCTTACTCTTACAAATTTGAAATTGGTAAGTTGTGATGTCTTGGATAAGACAAAGATCAACTTAGACCAATTATGTGAAGTGTTTGTCTTGATAAGAATTCACACTAACTCTTTAATATTTGTTTGTCATGGAATATTTCTTGACAAGAGAATCTTATATGTCAAGAGGTCAGTGGGAGAGTAAATGATCTTGAAAAGTGTCATGAACTAATCAAGAGTAATCCTACTGTTAATCACTAGAACACGACTTGAGGTTTAATAACCTATTGTGTTGACATATTGTTGTTTCTGTGCCATTGCAGATGAGTTGACTATACATGTGAGTTCTATAAGTTCTCATTTGAATGAACAAAGGAAAAGAACCTTAATCAATGAAAGTTCATTGATTTGTATGGGTGAGATGCACAACTACTTGGAAGACATGGTAGGCCCTTGTGCTACCAGCTAGCAAGAAATAAGGATTGACCACGTTCAATCCATATAAGTTTAGATTTGTCACAAACATTGTCTTGTGATAATGCTTATGATAAATTCACATGGATAGGAACGCATACACCATAAAATCCAAGTGGTAAGGTTTCTCTCCACTTCATGATAATTATTGAGGGGGAAGACTTTCACTAGGAAGATTTTAAGGAGATAGCGATTGTGTAAATTGCATTCTCAAATTCGATTATGATTACGAAATCCCTCTTTATTCTTTGAATTGAGAGATTTGGCAATTAGTTTGAACATTTGGGACTTATTTGTATAAGTTTTGAAATCGTTTAGACATACATATGAGCAATCTAAGGAGGGGTGTGTGAATTTGAGAAGCTTAGATAAAGTCTTATCGAAGCATCTTGTATCATAAAACTGAAGTTTGGTAAGAAAATCAATAATTATTGATTTCTAGAAGTCCAATTGTTTTTTTTAGTACATGTCAAAGCTAGTGGGATCATAAATGTTATGCTGGTAAGATAAAAGCGGTATATGTGGATCCCTCAATGATTTAGTGATTACACCTAAGCACTTGGCCAAGCCTGGACTAAGTTGATATGTTTAACTGAAGTCTATTGCTAGTCGTCTTAAATTGGAAATCAGTAAACAACACATAGACAGCGAGAATGATTATAATCCATGTCTTATGTCTATACGGTATCTTGAGAATGCAGGAATAGATGATCCCTTATCTAAAGGACACGTTGCAGTTAAGATCAGAGTTTGACAGCGGCAATTGAAAGCTATGATTGCTAATCAGATTCTGAAGTCGTACTTGCAAAATTAGTTATTAGACTTATCCAAGTGGGAGACTGTTGGATTAGGTGTTTAAGCCCATAACTATTTTTGGTATGTACTTGATTTGATTATAAGCATGGTCCTTTTGGGTTGCCTTCACTCATCCAACTTGATAGGATGACAGGAAGAAATAGAGTAAATTTTATTATATGAATAATAAATTAGTACTCAAAATGCTTTTATAAATATATTACAAGATTAATATTTTATTTGGAAATCATATTATTTAATTAGTATGGATTTGAAATTAATTTGTAATTAATTTGGTGATCAATAGAGACTGATTAAATAATTAGGAGACTGTTATGCAAAACATTGATAGGTCCATAATTGGGCTGATGGACTCCATAGAGTGGAGTGGGAGAAATTTATCGGGAAGCCCATAAGATTTCGTCCATGGGCTCTGAAGGTGGAGTTCATGGGCTGCTTGTTCCCTAAGTTACGTATTAGGGTTTCCACCTGAAAATCCTAGCAGCCACAGCAATATATAGGACCATATATAAGGGCATTTTTGGCCTAAGCATTCAAGAAAGAAACCCTCGCTGAATTCCTTCTCTCCTAAGTAATCTTCTTGCATTGGGTGTTTGTGACTCCATTAGAGGTGCAACACTTGGGGCACTAGGCTTTCAAAAGTAAAAATAATGAAGGATTAACTTTTTTATTGCTACATAACAAGAGAGGTAAGGATTCTAATCCTAATCATATTTGATTTTTGATATATGCATGCTAGTCATAGGGTTATTGCTTTAGTATTCATAGTTGTAGGTTCAAATTAGAAAAATCGAGATCCAAAGAAATTAGGGTTTCATGTACACCATAGGAATGATGTTATGCTCAAAACCCAACAATGTGACCCTAGGAGGAGCCCACGACATCCTTATATGTTTGTATGCATGGATTATGTTGTTATGTAGCTTATATAGTTAATATGGATTATGTAATTATGTGGATTGTGTAGGGGTATGCTCTGGGGAACTCACTAAGCATTAGCTTAGAGTTTGTTGTTGGCACTCTTTTCTTCAATTTTTGAGGTCATTAAATACCTTAGGTAAATAAAGAAGGAAACACTACAAATAAAATGACATTTAGTGGCATACACTTTTAATGGCATAATTTTTTTATACTGCTATATTAAGATTTTAGTGTCATATTTTATATAGAAAACTATCTACCACCGAATGTTTATATTTTATCAATTAACCAATCTTCTTATGCCATTATTGGTATTATGGTATGAATTTTGTATTTCAATTCAATTCAGCTGCTTTACTTTACGTCCTGAAGAGGGTTGCTTATTTTCGTTTCCCTTTCTTTTTACCGATTTTAGTCGATGATCTCTCAGTGGAAAAAAAAATTAGGTGGGCAAATGTTTTAATTATGACAAAGCTTTTTGTTGGATAAGGTGTCTAAGTCCATAACTATATTTCGTATGTACTTGAGCCGACCCGACATGGTCCATTTGGGTTGCATGGCATCATGCATTTGGATAGACTAAATGAGAGAAATAACACTTGTGGTTTATTAATATATTATAAGTTCTAATATATTAATAGTATTATTTAATTTGTATTGATCAAGAATTAATTTAGAATTAATTAAGTGATCAAAAGATAACTAATTAAATATATGGGTTGATTATGTAAATCATCCATAACTTGTATAGTGGGCTAAAAGGCTCCATGGATTATCAAGCTGGGTTAAACCCATAGGATGCTCCATGGATGCTCCATGGGAGTTACAAACCAATGGGTCATGAAAATGAAGAGTCATGTCACATTAGGGTTTACATGTTGTAACCCTATATGTGACACACTATATAAAGACCATGGTATTCATCGAAATCGGGTACATAAAGTTACAAGAGGGCTAGGCCAATTTTTACAATTGTTTGCATTCTATCAAACTCATTCCAAAGAATTTGGTGTTGTGTGAAACATTTGAGGCATCACACTTGGGGTACTAGGCTCTCAAGGTTTTCAAGGAATCAAATCAACTACAAGGTATGTAATTCTAGCCATTTTTAGATTAAAAGTTCCCCATGTATGCTAGATAGGATTATGAACCTTGGAAATCATATTTTGCATCTATTTTAGACAAACATAGATCCAAGGTTTTTCTAGGGTTGCATGTACACTTAGGGGTGTTAGAATGCTCATAACCCATCAGTGGTATTAGAGCTTAGGCTTGTTTGTTAATACTTGATGCGAAATAGTGAAAAAAATCAAATTTTTGAGCTGTCTGCATAGGGAACTCGAGGAGTCCAAGTGAAAATTCATCCAACTCGGCGAGTCAGTTCGTGTACTCGACGAGTTGGCCATGCAGGGTGTAAAATTTCGATTTTTGCTGCTGGAAATGGACTATAAACATTACCCTAAAGTGTTTTGGTATTCTAAAACTTGTTTTAGATTGTGTAATGGTTGTTCCAATCCATTTACAATGGCTAATATCAATTTTTCATGATTTTATGTGTTCATATGTTCTTGAAACTTTGATATTGATATTAATGTTCTTATGATTTTTTTTATGATAGATCATAGGAATTACTTGTTTAAATGATTAATTCATGATCTTTAATTGTTTTAATGGAGTCCATAACTTGTCCTCAAGTTATGAATAACTAAAAGTCTCATTGTGTTAAATACCATTAAAAGAACACATAAGTTATAAAATGAAGAGTCTTCATTTTAATAACTCATAAGATATGAATTTAAAAAGTTTTGTAAAGTTACAAAACTTGGCCTCAAGTTTTGGAACATCTAAAGTCACTTAATAAACTTTAGTTCCAACCCTTAGATTTTAAATAGTTATAAATCAACCCTTATACTTTTTAATCTTATAAGTTAATATATATATATATATATATATATATATATATATATATATATATATATATATATATATATATATATGTATCAGATAAAGTCATCTTACCATTAGTAGGCCTCATTCACGAAGTCGGTCTATAAGGGGGGGGGGGGGGGGTATAAGGTTGCTGCCTATAAAATGGTGGCTTAATCGGTGTCCACTCTCACCCACCGCTTCCTTGATCAACATTAGCCAAAATTAAAAGTATGATGAATATTATAAAGTAATTAAATGTTTTATTAAATTCCCAATCTTAGTTACTTTAGGAAAAATGTTAATAAGGTGCTAATCTATGAAATTACACTTTACATTTTGTTTAAGTCATTGGTGGAGCGTGTGTGGTTAACCAGCACACTAACTTGGACTTAATAAGGTAGGTAAATGGTGACTTAAGGTTTATCATAGTATCGATGGAGCGTCTGTGGTTAACCGACACATCGATTGAGTGATGAACTTTATGGGTACCAAGTCATTTGCATGGTTACTTCACACCTCGTTTTGTGATCCTTAGTATCCTAGTCACAAAACTTGGAGGGCACACTCGAGATTGAAATATGCCTTTGAAATTTTCATTGAATCTCAAAAGAATCTAGGAATTTCTAAGAACCAATTAAAACGTAATAATTTATATTTCAGTTTTTGGTGGAAATTGGTGAATCGTCATTCACCAATCTTTAAAATATGTTATAGCTTAGATTATGGCATACCTCTTCTAAATTACGATATATTGTGATTGGATCCTAGCCTCAATATTACATTTGGGTGTTTTATTAAGGAATCTCTTTTTATCTAAACTAATCTAGTTCTCTTCTTTTCAGATGTGTTCCAACAACACTGCTTCTGGCTCAAACCCTACTGGCTCCTTTTCCTTCATGAACCTCTGTGGGAGGGTCATCTTCAATGGTTCCAACTTTATGGATTGGATCCGGAACATCAGGATGGTGACTTGTTATGAGGACAAGGAATATGTCCTCAATAAGGAGCTAAAGGAGATCGATGAGTCCACTGCTACTCCCCTGGAGATCGCTGACTTCCAGACTCATGAAAGAGATGCCACCAAAGTGGCATGCATCATGATGGTCACTATGACAGATGAACTCCAGAAGTCGTATGAGGACTACAACCTTTTTGAGATGCACCAAGATATGATGGAAAGATACCATCATAGTGCTCGTCAAGAGCGGTATGAAATAATATCCTCCATGATAACAACCAGGATGAAGGACAGAGATTTCGTCATGGGTCACATGTAGAAAATGCAAAGGTATGTGGACCGTTTGTTGAAGCTTAATGTGAACTTCCCGAGGAGCTTGCAATAGATATCATTTTGCACTCCTTACCCACGTGTTATGATCAATTCCACATGACATAACACATGAATAAGGAAGAAGTCACACTCAGGAAACTTCAAGGACTCCTAAAGACCGCAGAAATAGGTCTTAAAGGTAAGTTGTTTTCTAACACTCCTACTCTTACTACAAACTACGCCCCTATCTTGGCAGTCAGGAAAGGTAAAGGGAAGAAGAGGAAGAGCTCTTTGAAGGTTACCAAGGCTAGGACCCTTGATCTGTATTCTTTGAGTGGAAAAAGGAAAGGTTTCTTTACTCCTTCTTCTGACCCAAAAGAGGTTGAATGCTTCTATTTCCATGAAAAGTCACATTGGAAGCGGAACTGCCCAAAGTACCAACAAGATGTGAAGGATGGGAAAGTTAAACCCAATCATGCATGTATTTACACTATTCTATCTGATAACTCACCCTATTCTAATTCTTGGGTCCTTGATACAGGTTGTGGTATTCATATATGTGATGATTTGCAGGTACTAAGAAGAAGTGAGAATGTGGAGCATGAAAAGATAAACTTGATCATGGGGAATAGGAAAGCTTCACCTATCACCAAGATTGGAGTTTATTCTTTTTTGCTAAGTAGTGGGTTTACTTTAGATTTGAATAAATGTTGTTATTCGCCAGAAATGGCAAGAAATATTATTCTTTCATGCTTTGTACAAACAAGGGTTTACCTTTTCTTTTGATAATGAAATTGGTGGAATAAATGCTTTCTTTAATAATGTTCTTTATATTAAAGCATTACCTTGTGATGGTGTGTATGAAGTTATATCTGTTGTAGATAATCCAGGAAATAATGTGATGTGTACTGATTCTTCGAGTAATAATAACTTGGATAAAGCATCATTATGGCATTGTCGTCTTGGACATGTGAGAAAGAAACGCATAGGCTAACTCCAAAAGGATGGAGTCTTGGAGTCATTTGACCTAAGATCAAATGATAGTTGTGAATCATGCTTACTTGGAAAAATGACAAAGTCACCCTTCACTAGTTCTTGTGCTAGGGGTGAAGGTTTGTTGGATCTAGTGCACACGGATGTGTGTGGACCCTTCAAATCTGCCACAAGGGATGCTAATCAATATTATTTGACTTTTACTAATGATTATAGTACATATGGATATGTCTATTTAATCAAGCATAAGTTAGAGACTTTTGAAAGGTTTAAAGAGTTTAAACAGGAAGTCGAGAATCAATTGGGAAGGAAGACTAAGATGCTTCGATCTGATCGTGGTGGTGAGTATGTTAGTACAGAATTCCTTAACTATCTTAAGGAATGTGGGATTATCTAACAATTGACACATCCCAGGACACCACAATTAAATGGTGTGGCTGAGAGGCATAATCGAACCTTGTTGGATATGGTCCCTTCCATGATGAGTCGAGCTGCACTACCAATCTCGTTTTGGGGGTATGCCTTAGAGACTATCGCCCATATCCTTAATCTGGTCCCTACAAAGAAAGTTACAAAAACTCCTCATAAGATGTGGACTGGTAAAGTTCCTAAACTAGACCACATCAAGATTTGGGGTTGCGAGGCTTTTGTGAGACTCATGATAAGCTCGAACCTCGAAGTGAGAGGTGTATTTTCATCAGCTACCTACATAATTCCTTTGATTACCTCTTCTATAGACCTAGTGACAATGTGGTATTTGTAGAAAGGAGGGGTGTCTTGAAAGAAAGAGAGAGAGAGAGAGAGAGAGAGAGAGTTCATAAGCCAAGTAATTAGCGGGAGGCAAATGGAGCTTGCAGAAATTCAAGAGTCAAGTGGTGAAGGAACTTCAAACCCTAGCACTCAACCTAAGGAGGAAACTCATGATGAGCCAATTGACAATTCTATAACTCTGAGGCATTGTACAAGGGATAGGAATGTACCTGAGCATTATTATGGTTTCCATATTACCGCGGAAGGTGAGACACTTATCAGTGATGAGACATTGGTAAGTCTGGATGAACCTAATAGTTACACGAAAGTCATGGCAGGCCCCAAGTCTGAAAAATGGAAAGAGGCAATGGACAACGAGATACAGTCCATGTATGACAATCAAGTTATGAACTTGGTTGACAATGTACCAGGTCGTAAGACAGTTGGGTGAAAATAGATCTTCAAGAAAAAGACCAACATGGATGGTAATGTACATACTTATAAGGCACGACTGGTTGCAAAGGGCTTTTCTCAAACTCTGTGAGTTGATATGATGATACCTTTTCACCAGTAGCAAAGATTAAGTCCATTAGCGTTCTGTTAGCCATTGCAGCATTTCATGATTATGATATATGGCAAATGGATGTCAAAACCGCCTTCCTTAATGGAAGTTTGGCTGAAGATGTTTACATATGTCAGCCAGAGGGTTTTGTCTATACAGAATACCCTAATAGAGTGTGTAAGCTCGAGAAATCCATTTATCGATTGAAACCGGCACCTCGCAGATGGAATCTTTGCTTCAATGAGAAAGTCAAATAATTTGGCTTTTCGAGGAGTGAAGATGAATCTTGTGTCTATGTCAAGGCTAGTGGGAGTATAGTCAGCTTTTTAGAATTATATGTGGATGACATACTACTCATAGGAAATGACAATCACAACCCCGCAAGAAGTGAAGTCCTGGCTTGGGAAGTGTTTCTCTATGAAAGATTTAGGAGAGGCTGCCTATATTCTGGGGATAAGTATTCTGAGAGACCGAAGTAAAAGACTAATTGGACTTAGTCAGAGTACTTACTTGGAGAAGGTGCTGAAGAGGTTCATCATGCAGGACTCCAAGAAAGGAGAGTTACCTATCCAGCGTAATGCCAGACTGAGTAAAAGTCAGAGCCCGAGTACTGAAGCTAAGATAGAAGAAATAAGTCAAGTACCTTATGCTTCGGCAGTAGGCTCGATCATGTATGCTATGACTTGTACTCGTCCTAATGTAGCCTTTTCCTTGATCATGGTTAGCAGATATTCGGGGAACCCTGACAAGGCTCACTGGATTTCGGTAAAGAATATCCTCAAGTACCTGTGGAGGACTAAGGACTGGGTCCTTACCCTCATTAGGAGTAATGACTTGAGAGTTGTATGGTATAGTAATGCTAGCATTCAGACTGATAGGGATAATTTCTGCTCTCATTCAAGCTGGGTCTTTACCTTAAATGGAGGAGCAATCACTTGGAAGAGTTCCAAGAAGGAGACAATGGCCGATTCAACTTGCAAATCAGAGTATATATCAACAAGTGAGGCAGCAAAGGAGGCGATATGGCTAAAGAACTTCATTGGAGACCTTGGAGTTGTACCAGCTATAAAGGAGCCAATGGAAATTTTCTCTAATAGTGAAAGTGCAGTTGCCTTAGCCAAGGAACCAAGTAATTACGGGAGATCTAGACACATCGACAGAAAATACTATTTCATTAGACATCAAATAGAAGAAGGACTCCTCGTGGTAAAGAGGGTATCATCGGATGAGAACCTAGCAGATCCCCTCACGAAGGGACTGAGTCGGGTTAAGCATCTCCAGCATGCTTGGAGTATAGGGCTGAAGGATGATATTAGTTTTAGTAGTTACATAATTTTTGAAATTGTAAAGTGTAATTGACATTTGATGATGAATAAAAGTTGTGTTTATTTATGAGTAAAATGTTGCTATCTTTTGTCAGTCGTTGACTATATTTCTTTTGCATGTTTTGACTTCAAGAATAATTATGTTTTGGTATATCATTTTATTCGAATCTCCACAGTCAGTCATATGTTGGAAGTAGGTATGAATCAAGACTGTCATGAGTTGATTATAGAGGTTTAAGTTGTTGGATATGGCTACAACATTCATGAGTGCTCATAAATTCTGAGCATTGGACTCAACCCACGCTCATTAGTATCACTTCATGGAATTTATCTCGAGTGATCGTGACACGGTAATATCATATAAGTCTTCAAACCTAGAGATGTGACTTATTGCCTATGAGTTGGTTATGCATTAATTGTATGAAACTGCATTGGCAACTCGATGTTATAAAACATACTTTTGTGTGTGATTCAACAAGTAGTAGAATAAGCATATGAGTCAAAGTTTATTTGTTCCTTCTTGGATTAGAATTGATATCTGGGCCCCTCGATGATTTTGTTTTGACCTATATACCAGGCCCGGTCAGAACCGAATTGATGTGTTCAATTTAGTTCTATGTCAAACAAATCGGAAATCGGGAAACAAACTGTTGGACAATAAGTAAGACATTGTTCCATGTATCTGTTCGGCTGATATCTAGAACAAAGGATTATATGATCACTTATCTTAAATGGCGTATCATCATCTTCTCAGTTCCGAGAGACCTTGAAAGAGCTACGACTGTTGATCGGTTCCTGAACTCATACTTGTAGATATAGTTATTAGACTTATCCAAGTGGGAGACTATTAGATAAGGTGTCTAAGTCCATAACTATATTTGGTATATACTTGACCCAACCTGTCATGGTCCATTTGGGTTTGATGGCATCATGCATTTGGATAGACTAAATGAGAGAAATAACACTTGTGGTTTATTAATATATTATAAGTTCTAACATATTAATAGTATTATTTCATTAGTATTGATCAAGAATTAATTTGGAATTAATTAAGTGATCAATGGCTAATTAATTAAATATATGAGTTGATTATGTAAATCATTCATAACTTGTATAGTGTGCTAAAAGGATCCATGGATTATCAAGTTGGGTTAAGCCCATAGGATACTCCATGGGAGTTACAAACCCATGGGTCGTGAAAATGAAGAGTCACGTCACATTAGGGTTTACATAGTGTAAAGCTAGATGTGACACATTATATAAAGAACATGGTATTCACCAAAATCAAGTACATGAAGTTACAAGAGGGCTAGGCTGATTTTTACAAGTGTTTGCATTCTCTCGAAGTCATTCCAAAGCATTTGGTGTTGTGTGAAGCATTTGAGGCATCACACTTGGGGTGCTAGGTTCTCAAGGTTTTCAAGGAATCAAATAAACTACAAGGTATTCAATTTTAGCCATATTTTAGATTAAAAGTTCCCCATGTATGCTATATAGGATTATGAACCTTGGAAATCATATTTTGCATGTATTTTAGACAAACATAGATCCAAGGTTTTTCTAGGGTTGCATGTACACTTAGAGGAGGGAAAAATGCACAACCTCTCTTCCCAAATCATCCATCATCGACCTGCTCTTTTGTTGTTGCTGTTCCGCCCTCATCTGCCTTACTTCAACCTCATCTCATTTGGTCTAATATCAAGGTATAATTTACATGATATACATTTCTTCCAAGAATCACATGCTAGATCGTAATCGTGAATGTAAAAGAGAGAATTGGAGAAGTAGAAAAACATAAATTTAGAAAGGAATGTTATATTTGAATTCTCTTCTAATTTGATTTTTGAACCAATACTTAAGGAGGAGGCCCAGATCTAGATTGGACAAGCATCTAATAATAATAGTGATGGCTGCAAATAATGGGCATATATTTCATCTTATTGAAGATTGATATTATACTTCTTTCTAATGGACGTCTAAGAAAGTGATTCTAATGTTCCTCTTGATAAGCCATCCAACTCCCCGGTGGCTTCTATATTTGGTGTTCTGTAAAAATTCAGGCTTTACGAGACTCAATCAATACTCTCAAAACAACTTGTGTTTCATTTATGCTTTAATATGCTAATGTGTACTTTTCAATTGTTTGAGAAGTCAAACCATTCCTTTTACTTACTTATTCCTATGTTCTCTTCCTCATGATAATGTTCGACATGAATGATGTTTATTATGTTCTAATAAATGATAAGTTATTCAAAATTGACAGGTTAGAGGCTTCAGATCCTAGCATTCGTGAGGATTTAGCAACTTATATAGAATGTGAATGTTCTAAACTATTAAGAAGGATCCATTAGGGTATTAAATCTATAGGGGGCTCAAGTTTATCAGCACGTTTTATGGAGTCATTGGTATGTACATATATATTTCCAAGCATATATACGTTTCACATCATGTATTTGTTATGCTTTATCTTTTTTAGGTTTCGTTAAATTCCTTGGACCATACTACATGTCACTAATTACACAAGGAATGCCACTTTGGCTTAATTGGTGGCCACATAGTATATGCAATCTACAAGACCGGAATGATAGCTATATCAGATTCTACAACTCAGATAAAATTGACTACTTGGAGACACAAAAAAGGTAATCTTTTTTAATTACATCATACATTGCATTCATTATTGTACTTTATTTATTATAAGGTTCGTTTTCTTTTTATAGATACAAGAAGCTACTAGGCAGGTGTATCTTACAAAGGACTTCTTTTTATGTTATTCGGTTGTACAAAATTGTGGATTTGAACCACTTATTTGGTCACAATAAACTCTAGGCTTGTATACGAAACCATATATTATGTATATGATCAATCGGTTTGTTTTAATTAATATATGTTGTTTGACATAATCTTTTAACTGACATTAATCTTTTTGTATCAACAAAGGACCAAAACTATGAAGCTACCATACTTCATTTCATAATCTTGCCATGATATATAGGTACCCCATCGTTATATTAAACATAATAAAGGTAACGTTTTAATTTCTTACCCATATAATAGTTTTTCAATTTATGTACAATATCATATTATTTTTTTAACAAACAAATGAAAGAAGGCCTTGAGAGTCAATCAATTGTAATGAATTTGCTAATGCAATTAATTGTATTAATACATGTCTATCAGAAGAAAAACATTTCAAATTTCTTATTTCTTCACTAGGATCTACACAAACATTTCAGAAGGTTAATTGCTTTTTCTTTTTAGTATTCAGTTTTATTATTTCAATTGACATTTTACCTTGCTTTATGTTTTTTTATTTATCTAATTAGTTATTAATTATTTATACAAACACAACTCTCAGGTTTTTTCCTTTTACCCTTGTACCTTCAACCCTCTCCATCTTCTTCCTCTTGTACTGAATTTTTAGTATTTTAGCTTAATCTAATATCAGGCCGAATCAGCGCACCTTTGCAAGAGTGACATTATGAACTATAATAGGAAACTATCTCTACCTTTTCTACATCTCTTTGACTCTTTCATTTCTTACTAACTAGAAATTGCTTCCTTTTCTTATTGGAAAATTCAAAATCATTATCATTGTCTATACTTCATCAGTAAACCTGGTGGAGGCTTTAGGTTGTTGGGGCTCATATTTCACTTTACGTAGAATTGATGTATGAATCATCTTCATCCACTAAAAACAAATTTGAATTGAAAAGTGATACAAATTGTGAATTTTCTTTTTAATTATCAAAAGTTATTGTGGTATATGTAGGCAAGCTAAACTTGGATTTCACTTGCTAAAAAGAACTCTATGTAGGCCTTGGCATAAGATCAACTAAGAACATGGTTATCTGGGAATCAAATTTCTATTGGTAACTGGCTCATTCTACTAAGTTTTGTCAATCTTATCATTTCATAATTAGTTCCTGAAATTCTTATCAAACCTCATGTAAGATTTTCATGTTATATTTGATTTCATTGAGTGGTTTCTTGATTATTATTAATCATATACTTTTGGTTTTATGTATAGAATATATGATAGTTAATGAAGCTCATTCATATAGAGGGATCATTTGGATGACATGTTGCTCCTATTAAGAGGCTTCGCAGACTGAATGTTCCTGCTATATGTTCTAAAATATATATTTTTTTCTCTTACTATAGTTATGCATGAAAATATTTACCCTTACACGCTACTTTTATATTTTACGTTTATGAGAGGGATCCATCATTTATGTTTTGCGCCACAACAGATGTTGTAGATTCTAGAACCCTTTTTTATGCTTGAGAATTGTGAAATTGTTGAAGATTTGGTGTAAATATATCATGTTACAAGGTAGTAATCATTTCTTTATATATTTTTGAAATTTACAATTTATCAAGAGAATTAGAAGTAGCAATGAATAAATACAAATTCATGGTTGAAAATATAAAGTATTGTATATTTCTATTGCTTAAGCTAAAATGAAGTTAATCCATATAATAAGTTAAAGTGTATTGAATACTACTTTAAATTAACTATCACATTTATTTGGCTCATATGATGATTAGATTTGAATTTTTTGACCACAAAGAACTTTGAGAGCATGCAAGACTAGTTATGTGGAAAATTAGCCATATTCGTGCTTGGTGATTTGTGGTAAACATATAAGAACCCACTTTCATTTATAACGATGCATGTTACTCAAAGCATAATGGAATATAATTTGATGAGATTGTTTTTTTTAATGTGCAGATGACGTGTTTATGTTTAGCTTCTTGTTGATTTGCCATAATAGACAACAAGTGAAAAAGTTGAATTAAACTTGAAAGCTGCAAAAGATAGGTTTGATAGAGACAATTATGGCTTAGAACGCCAAACAAATGATTAATTGAATATCTAACAGTTTGCAACATTGTAAAAACATTTAAATTATTTTATAGGTAATGTTTTTTTTTTTTTTTTTTTTTTGATGTAATGTTGGAAGGAATGGAATTGAGTATTCCAGTGGAATGAAAAGAAAAACGTTGTTTGTTTCGTTAATTGGAATGAAAATTTATTTTATTTTATATTATTGATAAAATTTACATATTTCATAACTTTTTTTTTGTTTTATGACAAATAAAAAAGTGTTACTAAAGATTATTTAGTCAAATCAGACATTAATGACACAAAATATGTGCCGCAATAAAATTTTCTTCTATTATGACAAATAAAAAAATATTACTAAAAGCCTAAAAACTATAGCGATAAAAGAAAAAAGTTTCAATAAATCTCTTTAGTGGGAACATTTCCAGTGACACTTATTATGCGTGCTGTTGATTCTCTAAGAAGCCTTTAGTGACATTTTTTTTAGGGTTTTAGTGACACTTTTTGTATGCCAGTAAATGACTTTATTTTTGTAATAAACACTAGTTATAATCGGTTGGTTTTCTAACCGTACTCTTTCCGATATTGATGGATATCGGTATACATCCTACGGTTGTTGGTGGTCATGTTACTTATAGTGAAATACGAATTCAGATTTAAAAATAAATTTTAAAATTGTATTCTCTTCCGCTTGTTGATCCATTAAACATTTATGGAATAAACAAATCCCCAAGACAAGGTCCTATGCAAATAAAGATCAATGACGCAAACGGGATGGTAATCGGAGAAAAGAGAATCACAATACAGAAAAGCGTGAAATACCGTATTGAGCAACGTACATGCACATCTTAAAGAGTGTAATTTAATGCCATTGGCAAAGGTCCCAAAATTAACATGAAATATCAAAATAAAAACGAAAATTGCAAAACGAAAAGTTTGAATCCCAAAACTATAAATTTTGGAAACTCAAAGAGCATTCTTGTAACTTGCTCTAATTATCTATACAAGACACTTCGAATGAACATGCTCTAAATCTATTACTTCGCAATAAATTCACCGCCACCCTATCCATAGGAAAAAAAAAATGTCAAAAGGACATCACTTACACTTTGCGGATGCGTGTTACATATAATGGCACATATATTAAATGATCAGGGAATACACAGTTTTTAGCGTCTAGGATCAACGAATAAACATTTGTTTATGAATCTTACGTAAACACTAGACGAAAATACAGTCGTTTAAAATAGTGAAAATGATACCAAACAATGCGTATATGCTAAAATTTAATTATTTAAAAAAAGAACAATAGGATCTTATTCTTTAATTTGTTGGATATCTGTAAAGGTTATAAACAAATGGATGCATGGATACATTGTTTAATTATATATGCTTTTATACTATATTATACGTCATGGCACATATATTAAATGATCACTCAGTATATCAAAAAAAAATATATTATTCTTTTATATATATATATATATATATATATATATATATATATATATATATATATATATATATATATATATATATATATATATATATATATATATATATATATATATATATATATATATATATATATATATATTCAGGTTCTATTGAAAACCAAAAACCCTAAAACTCGTAAAAATACATAAAAAAAAAAAAAAACTTAGAAATGACAAAAAAAAATTTTTAATTTTTTGTGAAAAAATCGTAGGTTTTAAAATAAATTCGCTGATTTTTTCATGAATTTTTTTTAATTTAAAAAAAATTTAAAAATTCATTTTCTATTTTTTTCATCGAATTTATTAAAAGATCTGAGATTTTTTTATAAAAAAATTAAAAAAACATTTTAATCTCCAAGTATTTTTTGTAATGTATTTTTATGATTTTTAGGGTTTTTTGTTTTCCAAATATATATATATATATATATATATATATATATATATATATATATATATATATATATATATATATATATATATATATATATATATATATATATAAGAGTTCATTTGAGACGTAAAAAAATTTGTGAGATTATGAGACAAACTTTTTATAGTGAAATATTGTAATATTTTATTTATCGTAAGAATATAATATGTATAATATTCTAACATTATATGCTTTTACAATATTTTAATATAAAATGTGTTAAAAATATTATTTTAGAATATCAGAATATTAAATATATTATATTTTTCTAAATAAAAAAATATTAGAATATTAGAAAAAGTGGTCTCATGGTCTTACAAAATTAAATCCGTTTTAAATAAACCTAACCTTATATATATATATATATATATATATATATATATATATATATATATATATATATATATATATATATATATATATATATATATATATATATATATATATATATATGATTTGATTTTATAATACAAAAATAATACGATTCAAGAAAAATATGAACATAAAATATATATGATCCTTAATATTTTACTTATTTGGAATTTTATAAATGTTAAACATTAAAAATTCAAACCGATCTTTAGTTTTATAAAATCAACAAAACGTCAAAAAATAAATAAAAAAACAAAAATAAAGAAAAACATTAATATCTTCAAGTATGTAAATAATATATTAAAAAGAAATATATATATATATATATATATATATATATAATGTAAAAAATTTAATAAATCAAAAAAATTAGAAACATTAAAACTGAGCATATATTTGTTTTAAATTTTTTGACATCTTTTAAGGAAAAATAAAAGAAAATGAAAATACACGAAAATAAATAATAAAACTCACTTAGTTGACGTTCCATGGAATTTGACCGGATGTGAATAAATCCTCAAGTCCATATTAGTTACCACGGACATGGGTCACATGGATGCACACAACAGCCAAGTAAATAGGTTGGACGTTTGTACAGTTGTCGAAATGAGTGATGGAGAATTGTCCTCATTGTCTTCACCATTTTTTGAATCCTTATATATATATATATATATATATATATATATATATATATATATATATATATATATATATATATATATATATATATATATATATATATATATATATATATATATATATATATATATATATGGTGAGATTGAATAAAAACCCATTATTATGTAACGCCAATTTCCAGGTATTTGCATTGATTAGCCTTGCATTATAGTGATGGCAATGGAATGCTAGGCATAAGTTTGTGGAAATCATACATTTGCACACTGAGGACAAACTCTAAATTTAGGGTGTGCACCATGCTTAAAAGCCTTTATAGCCTCAAAATGTTTCTTATCTCCAGCCTCTGTCCCTTATAGGCCTCATTTTGAAACCCCAAGTGTGTGTGTGTGTGTTTTGAAGTCTTGGAGTAGCATTTTGGTATCATTTTAGTGTTCCTGGTGGAGGAGGAAGATCTTTGGAGTGTTGGTGTAGGTCTCTAACCTTGGATGTAGTCTCTTGGCATCTTGGAGCACATTTTAGAGGTATAAGGTTTAGATCTTGATGAATTCTTTACTAGATCTTGCTTAAGTGAAGCTTTATGTTCTTTTGGTCCCAAGAACTTGACTTTTATGAGTTTGGAATACTCCAGAGTTTTGGGTTATCCTTTTAAGCATTTTGGAGGGTCTAGAATCATAAAAATGTAAACTTGCACCTTGATACTCTTTTATGTAAGAGTTTTGGAACTTTAGAGTGCGATTTAAGTTAGATTTCGGTGTTGAGCTCTTTGTAGCCATGCAAAGTCATAAAGGTTGCAACTTTATGACTTTAGACGTTGTTTTAGTATTGGATATAAAGTTTGAACGTTATTTCTTAAGCCATTAAGACCTTGGTTAAGGATTTGGGATTCTATGGTTACGTCACGTGTTTGGGTTAGAACACTGAATGTTCGGACACCAGGTGTCATTGAGTACATGTCATGTATTCTCTCAGAAGCCCATTGGATCAATTTTGGGCCTTATGGCATTTAGAGTTTTGGGCTTGGATTAGTTGGGTGTTATATAGAAAGGGGCAAAATGGTATTTTGTTCTTAATATGATGAAGGATGAGTGGAACACAGTTATGAGATAAAACCTTAGTTATTAACGGGATTCAGTTTTAGATTATGTTTAGTGTGAGGAGCAGTGTTTGCAGTAAATTGAGTGTTGATTCATATATCTTCTATTAAAGGTGAGTTTTCCTCATTGTAGTTATGGGTCGAAGGCACCAAGGCCAACTTAGTGGATTGATATCCTGTTAGATACTGAGTTATGATATCTTAAGCGTGACAACCCGATATTTATCTCTTGTACAAATCATTCAATTCAATCAAAGACAGACTCGTTTTGCTATCATCTAGCATCGTTTAGGGTTTGTTTGAGATTCCTAAGCTTAAATACAATCAGGTTGGGGTGTAGGGATGAGTTGGCAAAGTCATAAAGTTGCATTTCGGGCGAAACACTCCTTCAAGAGGAGTGTACGACCATACACATGGGTGTACGACCGTACACCCCCTCTTGGCCGTACACTCTCCATATAAGTATGACCCTTAGTCATTTTCCAACACCTATTCACACTCTTAATCCCAGAATCGTATTCTCTCTCAACTATCATCTCACTTCTCACCAAGATCTTCAAAATGTAAGTGTTTCCCACCTTGATTTGTTGCTACATTGCTTTATCTAGTGGTGAATCCATGTTTCATCTCATTATCTTCATCTTTGGCTAGATCTTCATCTTGAACCAAGAACACATGCCAATTCTTGGTAGTTGTAAACCTTCTTCAAGCTCCCAAAACGTGAGTAACTGCTTCCTATGCTTGTTACTTACTAGAAATGCTTGATATTCACCTTGAAATCGACCAACTTAGCATGAACGTGATGTGTGTACGATCGTACACACCCCATAGGGTCGTAAACCCCCTTTGATGCTCATTGTTGGCCTTAAACCTCCATTTAAACTATGCATGTGACCTAGAACTCTTACTTAATGCTAGTTAGGACCTTACAAACATCTCAAATGCATATTCCTTCACGAGTGTACGTTCGTACACTCATGGGCCGTACACCTATGGCCGTACACGCCCTAGGGTGGCCATAAACCTCCCTGGTTCAATCGCATATGATTTTTAACACTTCGTTCAAGTGTTTCCTAGTCCCTAAGGTGGTTTTCTACCATATGTAGTGGTGTGATATGCCAATTTGATTTGTGACTGTGTTATTACAAGAGGATCCCTTTTTGTTTGAGAGTTCACTTGACACTAAGCATCTCATATCGATCTTTCACTCAAAGAGAATAATTATATATACATATACATATACAAAAACAACAAAGAACATAATTATATATACATATACAAGTATAGAGAGAACGTGATAACTAGAATGTGAAATACTACTTGTTGGTACAACAATACATTGTTATATCACTTTTGTAACCAAAGTCTCCTAAAAGGAGAGCGGACATTGTGTGTATAGATCTATATGGGACAGACACTCCCACACCCAGACTGCTAGCTACAGTCCCAGCCGGTAAGGCCAAGGGGTGACAAAATGTCACCTTAGTATTTTAAGATGCCAGAAGGTCGTCGGGTATTTAGTTGTCAATCAACATGGTTACAACTAATTCACATCTAAACCTTTAATTAACCCAATCGGATTTAAATGTAATAAGACTCTTCAAATAGTATAGTACATTTAATACGACTATGAGTCTTCATTTTTATCATTTCATATTTCAGTAGTGTCACTGCTGAGTTAAATCATTATATTTTCCTAATAGATGATAGTAATAAATGGGAGAAACATACTTTTACACAGATATAAAGTACTACTATATTTTTCCATACTATTCCAAGTATATATGCAAACAACACATTATTTATATGAGAGGAAACATGTAAAACAGTCGGGCCTCGGGTAGAAGGCTACTTTAATTATAAGCAGGAAATATAGGATTTTCTGGGATAACTTTACAAACTTTTCAAGGTTTTTAATACAAACATTTAAGAGTTTTTAATTACTAAATGACACTAAACATTTATGAACTCACTAGCATTTTAGGCTGATACTCTCTTTCAAAGTAACTTGTATTCTCATGCAACCTGTAAGATAGGTACACTCATGCAGCTTTTGAAGGACGGAGTAGATTCAAGACTCGTCATTATTTTGATAATACGTTTTTGGTGTCATTTAAACCTTACTAAAGAACAAACATGTATTTAACTATTTTATTAATGCAATGGATGTTGGTGCTTGTTTTACTATTTTGCATTGTTATGATACTTACATGACGTCCTCCACCCCCCGAATGTTTCCGCAAATTTAGTTTGGGGGTGTGATAGATTGGTATTAGAGTATTGTTTATAGTGAACTGAGTATATTAACGCATAAAAGATATACAACTATAAATACATTGGTATTAAAACACTCTGACTAGGAGTTATACTTTTAAAAATATATACAAGTATTTTTACAAAAAAGTATACATACATGCATTCATACTAAGGTCAGTATCATACTAGAACATAACAAAAGTATTACAATTGTTGAATATCACAAGCAGGCTTGGGGATGCATGGTCAGTTCTAGAAATGGCATAGCCTGATCAACTATGTCAGTCCGAGAAGTGATTAGCATATGCCCAAGAGTGATTGTGATGTTGCAACAAGTCTAAAAACTCACCAACACTACTACAAAAAAAAAAACTTTAAAATAGAACATAAAATTTAAAATACTATAGGAGTATTTTGTATTACTATAATTACATGATTGAGAACTAAGGGTCTTTATTAGTAGGTCAATAGTTGCTTAGTGGATACTCTAAGGTCTTATGTGACTAAGATATCATAGACTTAGAATCTGTGATCTTTTCTTTACTTCCTGTTCCTTGATTGGTTGTGGATTCAGAGTTAGGATTGCTTATTTGAAGGTCTATCCTGTTTGATTACATGTAACGCGTATGCACTAAGCAGTTATCAAAGTAACTAATAAAGATCATCCTATAATTATCTTAATTAATACGTCTATTAATTTTTCTTTTTCCCCTATTCTCGCGTAGATAACATGGTTGGATTCCATCTCCCTGGCGATCTGGACTTTCCCAACCAAGGAAATGGTGGATGGCTCGATGATGATCCAGAAGAGAATCATCCAATCCCTTTGGATGATGACTTTGCAGAGAACTTTTCGGAGGACTCTAGCTCCGAGCATGAAGTTAATAACCTACCCCCTGTGGCTCCAATCCCAAATCCTAACCCCAAGCTTATATTCGAGGGCCCAATGCCTATGTAGGTCAGGAGCCTAGATAGGTGGAGCCATGAGCAAGGCCAACCCCACCCATACGATGCGGATCATCACTTCTACAATGTGAGTGAAGGGGGCTCCGTAGACAGATCCCTTCTAATCGTAGTGTGCCGGGTGGCTCGGAATGTGGTGCTAAGCATGGCGGCCATTCAACGGACTGTAGAGCTTGAGGTAGATTCGGACGCCAACACAAGCTGCGTTCACAACCTCGAAGTTGCATATGCGAGGGCTATGAGGGACAACAAGGCCCTGCAGCAAGAGCTAACTGCAACTCGAGTCGACGTCATAAAAAATTGAGCCCGCCTGACAGTGTATAAAAGACACCTGCTCGACGTGGAGCGCCAGCTGGTCAACTTAAGGTTCCATCCGAGGGGTCCCCACTACCACTAAAATTTTTCCTATTGCCCTTCTCTTTTGTTTTATGAAATAGCCTTAGTAGATGCTCCATATAGCGCTCTTTTATGTAAATATCCCTATCTAGCAAGTACTGTTCCACTAAAACTTTTATGCTATCAAAATTTCCCTCTGTTGGTATATTGTAAGACATGATCCAAGGTCGAATTTTCTAAACTCTATGTAACTTCTATACCAACTATAATGACAAATATGGTTTCCGCTAAGTGATCATCTCTTTTAAATTCTATTCTGACAATGTATTTCTCTTGATAACACTAAATGAAGTCTTATTACCAATTTATCTTTTATAGATAAAAGGTGCCACCTCTCAAGCGTCCAAACAGAGGCACAATTGTAAATCAAAATCCACCACCAACCCCCTCCGCAGTTCGATGCGGTGATGTTCCAAGCTACTGTGACCGCGACTGTGACCGCAGCCATGATGCAAGTAAATTCTGGTGGCACCAGTAGAGCTAGAATCGATACCAACTCTAACCATGGTGATAGCCAAATGCGTATATGGGGGTGTACCTATAAAGATTTTATCAATTGCAAACTGGTGTTCTTCAACGGAACCGGAGGGATCATTGCACTGTCTCAGTGGTTTGAAAGAACATAGTTGATCTTTGAGATTTTCTCCTGCCCTGAAGGAAGCAAAGTAAAATTTGTTGTATGCACCTTCTCTGAAAGGGCCCTGATATGGTGGAATGTCCATGTCAAGTCATTCACACTGGTAGTGGCTAACAAATTGGGCTGGGAGACACTGAAAGGCCTGATGAAAAAGGAGTACTGCCCAAGGGGCGAGGTTCAGAAACTCAAAGAGGAACTTTGGAGCCTTAAGATAAAGGGTTCTGACATAGTGGCATATACAACTAGATTCAGCGATCCGGTGACCCTATATCCAAATGTGGTCCCGACCGAAAGTAGGAAGATCGAGAGATACATATGGGGTTTGATACCCCCATATCAAGGAAACATTCTGGCATCGAACCCTGCGACACTTGATAGTGCCAAGCAATTGTCCGAAAGGGCACTTTAAAAGAAACGGTCCTAAAGCTAGGAATATGGGTGGAGCAGGAAGACTACTTACTATTGGTCACAATGAAGCTGTGGCATACCCCACAGTGGTCATGGGTATTTTCCTCCTTAATAACTCATATGCATGTATCCTATTCTATAGTGGGGTAAAGAGGAGCTTTGTGAACCAAAAATTTAAACACTTACTTAATCAAGCACTAAAAGAAACCTTTGTCGTAGAAATGGCTAACGGAAAGATAGAGAGTTCTAAGGAGATTTACCTAGGTTGTACCCTCATGCTAGATAACTATTCGTTTCTAATCGACCTCGTACCTGTGTAAACAAGAGTTTCGACGTCATTGTGGGCATGGGCTGGTTGAGTCTCCATCGTGCCGATATTCTGTGTTTCGAGAAAGCAGTCCATCTAAATCTACCAAGTAATGAAACCTTGTTGATATGTGGCGACAATCCAAGTACGAATCTTCGTATCATCTCAAGCATACAAGCCCAGAAGTATCTACGAAAGGAATATCATGCATTCCTTGCTCATATAGTCGATGTGAACCATGAAATGAAAGACCTAAAGGGCCTCCCAGTATTACGCGACTTTCCTGATGTCTTTCAAGAAGAACTACCAAGATTACCACCCCAACGTCAAGACGAGTTCAAAATCGACTTAGTTCCAGGGCATACCCCCATAGCCGAATCGCCTTATCGGTTAGCACCAGTAGAGATGTAGGAACTATCCGGTAAACTGAACGAATTTCTCAGCAAGGGCTTTATTAGACCAAGCTTCTCACCTTGGGGAGCACTAGTCTTGTTCGTGAAGAAGAAAGACGGATCGTTATGAATGTGTACCGATTACAGAGAGTTGAACAAGCTTACTGTCAAAAATCGTTACCCTCTACCTCACATAGACTACCTATTCGATCAGCTCCAAGGAGCGAGATACTTTTCAAAGATTTATTTAAGATCCAAGTATCACGAGTTGCGAGTATTAGAAGAAGACGTTCCTAAAACAGCATTTCGAACTCGCTATGGTCATTACAAATTCCTAGTAATGCTGTCCGGCTTGACAAACGCGCCGACAATATTCATGGACTTGATGAATTCAGTATGTCGTCCTTACTTAGATAAGTTTGTGATTATATTCATCGACGACATACTTGTCTATTCACGTAGTAACGAAGAACATAGTCACCATCTACGATAAGTCTTACGAACCCTGTGAACGGAGAAATTGTACGCGAAGTTTTCTAAATGTGAAATTTGGATCCGAAGAGTCGAATTATTCGGTTACGTGCTTAGCGAAGAAGGAATTCATTTGGACCCTTCAAATATTAAAGCAATTGAGAACTGGACAGCACCGAAGACGCCTACCAAAATTCATCAGTTTCTAGGCCTCGTTGGCTACTATCGTAGGTTTATTTAGAATTCCCAAGCATCGCAATACCACTCACTACATTGACCCAGAAAGTCGTGGCCTTTAACTGGGAAGAAAAAACAAGAAAAAGCATTCCAAATGCTAAAATAAGCCATATGCAGTGCACCAATACTATCCCTTCGAGAAGGGATAAAAGACTTTGTCTTTTATTGTGTTGCATCCAACCATGGGCTTGTGTGTGTTCTTATGCAACAGGGTAAGGAGATCGCCTATTTCTCAAGATAGCTAAAGAGATACAAGGTCAACTACACCACACATGATCTTGAGTTAGGAGCAGTCGTATTTGCTTTAAAGATCTGGAGGCACTATATGTATGGTACGAAAATCACTATCTTTACAGACCACTAGAGTCTTCAACATATATTCAACCAAAAGGAGCTCAATATTAGACAATGACAGTGGGTAGAGCTACTCAATGACTACGAATGCGAAATTCGTTATCATCCGAGTAAAGCCAACGTGGTAGCTGACGCCCTAAGTCAGAAGGAATATTATGGTCGCAAAGTCAAATCATTGACTATGACTATCCATTCACAACTGTCCACACAAATCATGGAGGCTCAGCTAGAAACCTTCAAACTGAAAAATGTGACGGGTGAATCCTTGAGAGGGATGGATAAAAAACTTGGAAGTCAAGGGTGACAGAGCCTTATATCTCATGGATCGGATCTGGACACCAAAACACGGTGGTTTCAAAGACTTGGTCATGTCCGAAGCACAAAACACTCGGTATTTCGTCCACCCAGGTTCAGATAAGATGTATCTGGATCTCAAAAAGCTATATTGGTAGTATAACATGAAAGCAGAGATTGCTACCTTTGTGAGTAAAGGCCTTACCTGAGCTAAGTTTAAGGTCGATTACCAGAAACCCTCAAGTTTACTACAACAACCAGAGATACTGGAATGGAAATAGGAGCGAATCACGATGGACTTCATAACCAAGTTGCCCAAGACAATGGGTGGTATTGACACCATTTGGGTCATCGTAGACAGGTTAACAAAGTCCGCACACTTCCTGCCTATCAAGGAGACCGACAAGATGGAGAAACAAACGAGAATCTACATTAGGGAGATCGTACGACTACATGGTGCTCCCATATCCATTATCATGGATAGAGATAGTAGATTCACCTCAAGGTTCTGGCAGTCGCTACAAAATTCCCTAGGAATAAGGCTAGACATGAGTACATCCTACCATCCGCAGACCGACGAATAAAGTGAGAGGACTATTGAAACATTGGAAGATATGTTGCGAGCCTATGTGATAGACTTTGGAAAGGCATGGGATACCCATTTACCCCTTGTCGAATTTTCCAATAATAACAGTTATCACACAAACATAAAGGTTGCCCGCTTTGAAGCCCTCTATGGTCGGAAGTGCAGATCCCCTCTGTGTTGGGCTGAAGTGGGTGACACCCAGTTAGCTAAAGGAAGAGTTCCTGACAACACTCTCTTAGGTCCAAAAATCATACAGGAAATGATAGACAAGATCATTCAAATTTGTTAACGATTGAAATCCTCTAGAGATCGACAGAAAAGCTTCGCGGACAAGAAGGAAACCCTTGGAATTCTAGGTTGGTGACCGTGTTGTTTTATAGCTCTCACCCCGGAAGGGCTTGATACACTTCAGAAATCATGGAAAGCTAAACCCAAGATACATAGGGCCTTTCGAGATTATCGCTATAATCGACCCTGTAACTTACAAACTCAAACTACCTCATGAGCTTAGTAACATACATCCTACCTTCAAAGTCTTAAACTTGAAAAAGTGCCTATCCGATGAGACTCTTGTAATCCCGCTCGACGAGATTGAGATCGATAAGAGCCTCAACTTCATGGAAGAACAAGTAGAGATCATGGACCGAGAGGTCAAGCGAACAAAGCAAAGTCGCATCCCAATAGTGAAGGTTCGCTGGAATGCCAAGTGAGGACTTGAATTCACTTGGGAGCGCAAGGACCAAATGAAGCTAAAATATCCTCATATTTTAGCTTAAGTTACTTGTAATTGCTTAAACTCTAATTTTGGGACGAAATTCTCTCTAAGGGCGGATGATGTGACAACCCGAAATTTCTCTTTTGTACAAACCATTCAATTCATTCAAAGATAGACTCATTCTGCTATCTTCTAGCATCGTTTAGGGGCTGTTTGAGGGTCCTAAGCTTAAATACAATCAAGGTTGGGGTGTAGGGATGAGTTGGCAAAGTCATAAAGTTGCATTTCGGGCCAAACACTCCTTCAGGAGGAGTGTACGGCTGTACACATGGGTGTACGGCCATACACCCCCTCTTGGCCGTACACTCTCCATATAAATAAGACCCTTAGTAATTTTCCAACACTTTTTCACCGTCTCAAGCCCAAAAATCGTATTCTCTGTCAACTATCATCACACTTCTCACCAAGATCTTCAAAATGTAAGTGTTTCCCACCTTGATTTGTTGCTACATTGCTTTATCTAGTGGTGAATCCATGTTTCATTTCATTAATTTCATATTTGATATTCACCATGAAATTAACCAACTTAGCATGAACATGAAGGGTGTACGACCGCAAACCCAAGTGTACGGCCGTACACACCCCATAGGGCCGTAAACCCCCTTTGATGATCATTGTTGGCCTTAAACCTCCATTTAAACTATGCATGGGACCTAGAACTCTTACTTAATGCTTGTTAGGACCATAAAACACCTCAAATTCACATTCCTTCATAAGTGTACGACCATACACTCATGGCCGTACACACCCTAGGGTGGCCATAAACCTCCCTTGTTCAATCACATACGATTTTTAACACTTTTTTCAAGTGTTTACTGGTCCTTAGGGTGGTTGCCTACCATATCTAGTGGTGTTATACCACAAATTGATTTATGACTATGTTATTTCATGCTAAATAGGATCTGTTTGTGTTCGATACTTCACTTGACACTCAGCATCTCATATCGATCTTTCATTTAAACAACTCACTTCAGGTGAGTTCATACCCCTCTAATCAATCATTAACTGTTTTAAATGTTTTTAGGGGGGGATACAAGTTGAACACAATTCATTGTGTTGGTATAAACATTTGAATACTTGTCAATTGTCTTATTTCAAACTCATTTCTAAACTAGTTTTAAAACATTGTTAGATTTTATTATAAAACTCTTTTTAAACTACTTTTAAACTCTCTCTCAAACTCTTTTACTTTCAAAACCGTATTCATTTGTGTATTAGTGTATAAGTATGCTTTGATGGACTTAGGACTATTGTAGATAACCTTGACTCCTGTTCCTTGTTTGGTTGTGGGCTTAGGTAGGATACACTAGTCTGACTATCGATTAACTCATAATTATACATGCTAAATGCGTATATGAATATAAAATCTTATCTTTAAAAGGTATACTTAACTAAATTATTCAAGCTGGACAATTGACTCCTTTCTATAAGTAGAGCACAAACTAAACATGCTAGTAAGCTATAATAGGTATAGTTAGAGAACATATATAAAGAACGGAAGAGAACATATACATATACATATACAAGAACAACAAAGAACATAATTATATATACATATACATATACAAGAACAACAAAGAACATAATTAAATATACATATACAAGTACATAGAGAACACGATAAATAGAATATGAAACACTAATTTTTGGTACAACAATACATTGTTGTATTACTTTTTTTAACCAGAGTCTCCTAGAGGGAGAGCGGGCATTGTGTGTATAGATCTATACGGTACAAGCACTAGCACACCCTGATTGTTATCTACAGTCCCAGCCGGTAATGCCAAGGGGTGACAAAATGTCACCTTAGTATGATACCAGAAGGTCGTCGGGTATTAAACCGTCAATCAACATGGTTACAACTAAGTCACATCTAAACATTTAATTTACCAAATTGGATTTAAAGCTAATAAGACTTTGCAAAGAGTATAGTACATTTAATACGACCATGAGTCTTCATTTTTATTGTTTCATATTTCAGTAGTGTCACTGCTGTGTTAAATCATTATATTTTCCTAATAGATGATAGTAATAAATGGGAGAAACATACTTTTACACGGATATAAAGTACCACTATATTTTTCCATAGTATTCCAAGTATATATGAAAACATTACATTTTTTATACAGGAGCAAACATGTAAAACAATCGGGCCTCGTGTAGAAGGCTACTTTAATTATAAGCAGGAAATATAGGATTTTCTGGGAAAACTTCACAAACTTTTCAAGGTTTTTAATACAAACATTTCGGAGTTTTTAATTAGTAAATGACACTAAACACTTATGAACTCACCATTATTTTATGCTGATAGTCTCTTACAAAATAACTTGTATTCTCAGGGAACCAGTAAGACAGGTACATCCATGCAGCTTTTGAAAGACGGAGTGGATTCAAGACTCATCATTATTTTGATTATACATTTTTGGTATCATTTAAACCTTACTAAAGAACACACATGTATTTAAATATTCTATTAATGCAATGGATGTTGTTGCTTGTTTTACTATTATGCATTGTTATGATATTGTAGATGACGTCCTCCACCCTCGAATGTTTCCGCAAATTCGGTTTGGGGGTGTGACATTAAGCATGTGATAGACCTGTTTGATTATCTGATAGTTATTGATATAAATTAGACTATTAGATATATAGGACTACCTGTGATTAATGTTTGTATAATTATGTATCTGTTCAATGTATATATTATTTGTTAGATATTGACATGTTACATTGGGGTTGAGACTACTGCTTTGTGTTGTTAGTCAATCGACCACGAAAATCCAATCGGGAGGTTGTGGTTCAGGGTAATCCAACCGGGAAGTGATGTACCCAGTACGTTATATGCAAGGCAACCCAACTAGAAGGTTGTGGACCCAATACGTTATATATAGGGCAATCTAACTGGGAGGTTGTGGATCCAACATGCAGTATTGTATATGTTATGCGTTTGTGTGGTGGTACTTTTGGGGAACTCATTATGATTCATGCTTACAATTTTAGTTTATTGTTTCATGTACTTTATTTGATTGTGATAAAGGCATGATCATGCATATCCTTCCTGTTTTATGTTATTAGATTATGGGATAATCTGATTTATGAATTACACTTTTGAAACAATGTTTTTGTAAACAAATATTGTCTTGGGGTTTATTTGAAAAAATGAAAATTTTACTCTGATTTTTTGGATGTTACAAGTTGGTATTAGAGCCCAGGTTTGAGTGAATTGGATGAACATTTGTGTGAATCAAGACTCAAACTAACAATCTGCGAAAATTTTAAAATAATTTTAAAATTGAATTCAAAATATTTTCAAAAGTAACCAAGGAAAGATAAGATGCATACAATCAGCCAAAGAAAGAAAGTTCACCCCAAGTTACTATATTGTTACTTGTTCATGATGACTATGGTATAAATGCATGCTAGTGATAGGCTAAGGATCTTCGGGAATTGCATAATAGAATTACCTGATGTATAATTCCTGATAACCTATAAGGACTTCTTCTATTCTAGATGAAATTGACTTGATTACTAAATTTGCTTAGTGTGTGCATCATAGTTCTACAGAAGAAAGATTATATAGCATGAGAATGTTTGATTTAGATTTATTTCCTGTTCTTGTCTGATTAAGGTCTTAGAGTAGATTCAAGTATTTGATTATCTATGGGATCCAACATTATGTATGATTAACATACACGAGGGGCTGCATGGTTTGTGGAAGTTGATGGGTTTTGAGCATATATGCATTCCTATGTGCACATGCAACCCTATTAGGTAGTAGTAACAAGTAATCCTTTCTTCAATTCCTTGATCTTCGAAAGCCTAGTTCCCCAAGCGTTACACCTCTAAAAGAGTTACAAATACCACAAGCAAAGAATGAGGTAGAAGGATATAGAAATCGGCTAGGGTTTCTCTTGAGAATCAAGTGGCCGATTTCTAGAGGCTAAGGGGTCTTCATATACTTGTGGCTGCTAGGGTTTTAGGTGGAAACCCTAATCCTATTGCTTAAGCCTTATGTAGTCCATGAAAACCTTCCAGAGGGACCCCTTGGAAGAAATCTTCTATGGGCTTCCCATAGATTGCTTCTAACCATTCCAATGTGATCCAACAACCCATTTTGCAACTATCAATGATTTGCAAAACCAGTCCCCTTACATTTAATCAGATCCTTTTAATCCCAAAAATATTTCCAAATTAATCTTTTATTAATAATAATTAGATAATATGATTTTTCAATTAATATATTATTCTTATAATATATTAATAAACCATTAATTAACCTCATTCTTGAAAACAAATCCTATTCAGTTGTTATGGTGAAGGCAACCCAAAAGGGCCATGCACACTCAAATCAGGTGCATACCAATTATAGTTATGGGCTTAGACACCTAATCCAACATTCTCCCACTTAGATAAGTCTAATAACTAGAACTGCACATATGACTTCAAAATATGATTAGCAACCGTAACTTTCAAAAGTCGCTGTCGAACTCTGACCTAGTAGATGACACATCCTTTAGTTAAGGGATCATGTAAGCCTCCGTTATACAAGATATCGTGTGGACAATATACATTTTTAACATCAAGTTACTGATGCGTTTACGCATCATCAATGCACAACCAACTCATAAACAACAACTCATATATCTTGGTTTAAAGATTGTGCGATATTATCGTCTCACAACCACTCGTGATAAATTCCATGAAGTGATTCATATGAGTGTGGGTTTAATCCAATACTAACATCTCATTTTAGGAGTACTCATGAATGTTGTAGCAGACCTTTGCTATGTCTATGCACTTACACAATCTACAAACTAATTCATGATAATCTAACCTCATAACTTACTTCCAAAGTATGATTGAGTGTGGATAATTTGAACAATCTAATTATTTAGGAAGTAAAACATGCAAAAGTGAAACAATAGTAAACAACTGACAGAAGATAGTAAACAATATTTATATATAAATCTCCATTATATAATCACCAAATGTCAATTACATTTATCTATTACAAGTTTCAAGACATTTATCTAATCACTAAAACTAATATCTTCCATTAGAACAATGTTCCTCGCATATTGAACGTGCTTGATACTACTTAAACCCTTTGTGATGGTGTCACACCCCCAAACCTGAATGATGGAAACGTTCGAGGGTGGGTGACTTCGTGTTAAGTACACAACACATGCATCATAGTAATCAAAGTACAACCACCATTTCATTAATAAAGTATAAATTTTACATGTGTGTTCAATCATTGTATATGGACACCAAAATTGATATGACAAAAGATAGAAGACATGACTCTATACTACTCCACCTTCTCAAAATCCTAGGAGGGTACCTGTCTACTGGTTCCCAGAGAATACAAGTATTTTGAAACGAGAGTATCAACATTTAAGTTTGTGAGTGCATAAGTATTTATGTTTAAAAACTTGTTTTGTATTCCTTGAAATAGTGGGTATGTTTATTATTCCAGAAAATCTAATATTTTCTATTTTAACTAAAAAGTAGTTTTAATACCATAAAACTATTTTATGTAAATGTTGTTGTACTATAAAATATTATAACATAGTTTTAATTATAAAAAGAATGTTTTTTTTTATTGTTTATGTTTTCCAAATTCTGAAATTGTACTCTTTGAAAACCTTGTAAAAGTGAGTGTGCCTGGTTCCACCAGCTGTAATTGTTAGTCGTAGTATTATACTGTAATTCGTATTACTATAAAACCAGTACGTTGTATTTGTACTCTCTGGTTTAATTATTCGTACACTAATCATGTTGTTCATATCTTTTTGTGAGTTATTATAACCATACTAAGACTAGTAAGCCTGATATAACGCTTTATGGGCGTTAGAACTTTAACAACATTAGTCACTCATAGGCATACCAACCTAATTGTAGCGAACAGTCTGAGTGAGAGATTATCAATCCCGTATAGATCTATACACATGTGTCTCATTCTATGTCTGGAGATTCTGGTTATAATTATCAGGACTTTAATAGTATTTCTTAAATGAATAAGCGAGTGAACTTTATCTCACAAAAAAAACCATATTGATGATTACGTATATAATAATGATATAAAGTCATTTTGAAATTAATGAACTAATAATATGTCTCTTTTCTAATACATTTAACTGTAAAGTATTTGTACAAGAGTATACCATTAAACTTTGTATAACTGATTAATGAAAATAGTATGAGAGTTCCCTAAAATATACCTATTATAATTTATATGTGTATTATGTTTGACATGTAATATTCAAGAAAATATCCCCTTTACTCGACATGTTATAAAGGGAATATAAATCTGATTTAAATAACTTTTATATCCGTTTGTGTGTGTGTGTGTATATATATATACATATATATATATATATATATATATATATATATATATATATATATATGATTTTGGTAAAATATATGTTAAAGAGAGTTTTTAAAACATTTAAACTTGTTTTTAGAAATATTTAGAAATCATTTATTTGTAAACACAATATTCTTGTGTTGTACTTTCAATCCCCCCCCCCCCCCCCCCCTAAAATAGTGAAAAATAGTAAAAATGCAGGGGTATGAACTCACTTGATATGTGGTGATTTGGGTAACGTTTCGTTTCTTTAAAGGATTTATCTTGAAGAAATTGTGAGTTTCTGATGAAAATCGGGCTTTGCGAGGGTCGAGTTAGATACTGAAAGACTCTTTTCTTGTGGACTTCAGGTGCTTCAGGATGTTCTTCGGGTGCTGGATATGTTTTTGGGACTTCGGGGGTTGTAAGAAGGTTTAAGGAAGTGGGAAATGTGAAAAAGGTGTGAAAATTGTGTAATTTTAGCAAAGGGACCGGGAGGGTTGGCACCTCTTATATAGGGTGCGAGGTCTGACCAAAGAGGGGAGGAGGGACACGTGTCGGAAGCTCGCAGGCAACACCCGTCGGACTTTGGATGCGACATGCGTCAGAACCAAAATGGACATCGCTTCGGATGAGTTATTGGGTAGGACACATGGCATGCTCGCGAGGAATGGGATGACGTGGCCGAACCCGAGCCTAGTATATGTGAAAATTCTTGGTTTTTGTGTCCAAAACTTTAAAAATTCATAACTTTTGCATACTCCATTTGTGATGTTCTTTATATCTACGTGTAGGTGAGATTATACTCTACAACTTTCGTTCAGACTCCATTGGCTAATTTTGATTTTATTTTAAATATTATATTTTTAATAGGTTAGGAAAGGAAAAACCGTAAAAAATTCATAACTTCTTCATCCGATATCTGTTTTCGTCTGTCTTTTTATCGATGTACTACTATTAACGAGACCTTCGATTCTCATTTAGGTTGTGTCGACTAAAAATCGCTCGATCTTTATTTTGAATTTTAGGCTGTGTACTACTATGTTGAATCTTAGAAAAATCATAACTTCTTCATACGAAGTCAGACTTGGATGTTCTTTTTATGTACGTTCACGGTTTAACGTATTCTACCACTTTCATTTAGATACCTAAGGCTAAAATTCATTTTATTGTAACTCACTTTTTACTCCACAAAGTGTTTTACCGGTTTTGTTGCGGATCTTAGATAGGTCATAACTTCTTCAGTTTTAACTCGGATTTTGGTTTTCTTTATATTTTCGGAATTCTTGTCACGATCTCCACCACTTTTATTCATCCCAATCATGTTTATCTAAAGTTTTAATTTTAATGACCATTTTTATTATATCTTTAAAAATAATTAAATGCACAAAGTTTTCAAATATTTTCTCTTTCTTACTTTAAAAATGAATTACATATTGATCTATACTATCACATTGATTTAAAATAACGGGTTGATATAGATGGGATCCGCAGGATTTTCTTCTGACGATACCCTCTTGACCACGAGGAGTCGTTCTTCTACTTGATGTCCGATGAAGTGATGTTTTTTGTCGATATGTCAGGATCGACCATGATCCATTGGTTCCGTGGTAAAGGCGACTGCACCCTCATTGTCATAGAAAATCTCGATAAGCTCCTCTACAGCTGGTAGAACTCTAAGGTCTCCGTTGATGCTCTTAAGCCATATCACATCCTTTGACGCTTCGCTCGCTGCTATGTACTCTGATTTTCATGTTGAATCAGCCTCCGTCTCCTTCTTGGAACTTTTCCAAGTAACTTCTCCTCCATTTAGAGTAAACACCCAGCCCGACTGAGAGTGGAAGTGTCTCTGTCAGTTTGAAAGTTGGAATCACTATACCCTGTAACTAACAAGTCATCACTCCCACTAAATGTAAGGACCTAGTCCTTAGTCCTTCATAGGTACTTAACAATGTTCTTAACTACTATCCAGTGAGCACTACCCGAATTCCCTTGATATCGGCTAACCATGCTTAACACAAAAGCCACATCACGGTGAGTACATGTCATAGCGTACATGATCGAGCAAACTGCAGAAGCATATGGCACTCGACTCACTTCCACAATCTAGACATTGGTACTCAGACTCTGAGTCTTTGCTTAGTATTGCGTTTGATTGGCAGCTCTCCTTTCTTGGAATTCTCCTTGTTGAAACGTTTCAGTACCTTATCCAAGTACGTACTCTGACTAAGTTGAATTAGTCTTCTACTTTTATTTCTCAAAATTCTTATCCCCAGAATATAAGCAGCTTCCCCTAGATCCTTTATAGCAAAAAACTTCCCAAGCCAGGACTTAACGTCCTGCAAGTTTGGGATGCCATTTCCTATGAGCAGTATGACATCGACACACAAAACTAGAAAGCTAACTATGCTACCACTAGCCTTGACATACACACATGACTCATCCTCACTCCTAGAGAATCCAAACTCTTAAAGTTTCTCATCGAAGCAAATATTCCATCTGCAAGATGCTTGCTTTAATCCATAAATGGATTTCTCAAGCTTGAACACTTTATTAGGATATTTAGCTTCCACAAAACCCTCTGCCAAACACCTGTAAACATCTTCAGCCAGCTTCCCGTTATGGAAAGCGATTTTGACATCTATCTGCTAGATTTCATAATCATGAAACGTAGTGATAACTAACATAACCCTAATAGACTTGATCTTGGCCACTAGTGATAAGGTCTCATCATAGTCAACCCCTGGGGCTTGAGTAAAGCCTTTCACAACAAGACATGCCTTGAACGTATGCACCTTTCCATCCATGTTGGCCTTCTTCTTGAAGAACTATTTGCACCCAACTATCTTTCGACCTGGTACATTGTTAACCAAGTCTAAACTTGATTCTCATACATGGACTAGATCTCGTTGTCCATTGCCTCTTTCCATTTTGTAGACTTGGGGACAGCCATGGGTTCCTTGTAGTTAGTAGGCTCATACAAATTTACCAATGTACTATTAGTAATAAACATATCACCTTCTGTAGTAATATGAAAACCATAAAACTTTGGTGCTATTCTAACTCGGGAGGAACGTCTTAGAGTTAATAACTCGTTAGTCTGTTCAATAGGAATATCTTCCTTAGGTTGAGTGCTACTGTTAGAGGTTCCTTCATCGCTTGACTCTTGAAGATCTTCAGGATCAATTTTCCTCCCACTATTCTCTTAGCATATGAGTTTTCTTTCGCAGAAAACCCTTATCCTTGCTATGAAGACCACGTTATTACTAGGTCTGTAGAAAAGATATCCAAAAGATTTTTGTGGGTAGCTGATGAAAATACACAACTCATTTCGATGTTCAAGCTTGTCATGAGTCTCTCTTCTTACGAAAGCTTCACAACCCCAAACCTTGATACGCGCCAACGAAGGAACCTTCGTTGTCCATATCTCGTGAGGTGTTTTGGCAACTTTCTTAGTTGGGACTAGAGTAAGGATATAGGTGGAAGTCTCTAAGGGATACCCCCAAAATAAGATAGGTAACGAAGCTCGACTCATCATGGAATGAACCATGTCCAACAAGGTTCGATTCCACCTCTTAGCCACACCATTGAGCTGCGGTATTCTTAGCGGCGTCAATTGTGAAATAATTCCACACTTCTTAAGATATTCATGGAAATAGATACTAAGATACTCACCATCCCTATTGGATATTAGTATCTTTATCTTCCTTCTCAATTGATTCTCCACTTCTTGTTTAAACTCTTTGAACTTTCCAAAGGTTTTTGACTTGTGCTTGATTAAGTAGATATATCCATATATGTTATAATCATTAGTAAAAGTCACATAGAAGCATTTTGCATCCCTTGTGGTGGATCTAAAGGGCCCACACACATTTGTGTGTATGAGATCTAATAACCCCTCACCTCTTTCATAGGTACCATTGAAAGGTGACCTAGTCATCTTTCCAAGTAAACAAGATTTGCACGTATCATCTGACTTTAGGTCAAATGACTCCAAGACTCCATCCTTTTAGATTTGGGCTATGCGTTTCTTGTTGATATGTCCAAGGCGACAATGCCACAAGCATGGCTTATCTAAACCATGAGATGAATCAATATGAAAAACATTATTTCCTAATTTATCTACAAGCATCACAATTTCATATATTACAAGGTAATGCTTCAAAATAAAAAGTTCCAATTTAGAAAGCATTACTAGAACCAAATTCATTATTAAATGAAAATCTAAAACCTTTTCTATACAAAACATGAAAAGAAATAATATTCTTCATCATCTCTTGCGAGTAGCAACAATCATTCAAGTCTAATCCTAAGCCACTAATATGCATTAAATAGTATATCCCGATCTTGGTAATAGGCAATGATTTAATATTCCCCATTGTTAGGTTCATCTTCCCATGATCCACATCCCTACTTCTTGTTAGCCTTGGAAAACCAGAACAAATGTGAAAACCACATCCTGTGTCAAGGACCCAAGAACTAGCATGTGATGGGTTACTAGATAGAATAGTATAAATACATGTGAAGGTGGGATTTATCTTCCCATCCTTGATGTCCTGCAAGTATTTCGAACAACTTCGTTTCAATTATGTCACACCCCAAAACCGGAACGGCGGAAATGTTTGGGGTGTAGGACGTCATGTACAATATCACAACAAAGCATAGTAGTAAACAAGCAACAACATCATCCATTGCATTAATAATATAATTTAATACAAGTGTGTTTTGTGAAGTTTATAAGACACTAAAAATATGAATCAAAATAAAGATATGAATCTTGAATGAGCTCCATCTTCTCAAACCTGGCATCGGTACCTGTTTACTGATGACCTGAGAATACAAGTTATTTTGAATGAGTTTATCAGCTTTAAAGCTAGTAAGTTCATAAGCATTTTAGTGTCATTGTTTGTATGAAAATGTTTGTAAGTGTATGATGTATAAGTTTGTAAATGTTTGATGTAGAAGTTTGTAAATGCCTGTATCTCCTAGAAAATCCTATATTTTCTACTAAACGTAGCCTTTTACCAAGGCATCAAATGTTATGTATGTTTGTTTCTAGCATGCGTGTGTATTTTCCCAAAAATGACTATCATTAACCAAAAATTTAGTTTTTACATTACCCATTATGTGAGAAGATCACAATGTGAAATGCAATGGGGAAATAATAAAGTACTATAGTGTTGTATTATAGTAACTACTATTGTACTACTACCTTAATCCGACCATTAATTAAGGTGTAATGTGAAATGGTTGTACCATACTATCGACTAATAACACAACAATGAAAGACGTCTGAAGTAATCACATTTGGCACCCGTAGACTTTCAAGTCCCACTGTAGCAAACAGCAAGGTGTAGGATAGTGAATACAATATAGATCTATACACAAATTCACACTCTCTCTCCAGGAGACTCGGGATACAAATCTCGCCATGACAGCAATGCCATGCCTTGAACAACGGTTTACATTTATGTTATAGTATACTGTTATACATATGGTATGTACTAGAGTATTGTGTGTTCTCTCTGTCTAGTATGTAGTATGTTCATTTGTATAGTGTAGTGTATGCATTGTTTCTCGTTATAATATTCTCTATCTATTTCTCATCATAGTATGTTTGTATAGTTTCTCATAATAGTAAGTTTTCTTAGTTTCTCCTAATAGTATATTTGTATAGTTTCTCATAATAGTAAGTTCTGAGTCATGAATGAACTGACTCTTTGTATGCTTTATTGAGCTAGAAGTAATGAGTACTATCCTCCTAAACTGTACCTATTATAGTTTACTAGTAGAATGGTTTGTATGACTGAATGTATTGAACTGAGATAAATGCTTTGATGTCTTATACATATATACATAATATATAACTAAGGATCAAACAACACTCGGACAAACAACCGGGTACTCTAAGTCCATAACCAAAAAAGGAACAGGAAATAAAGTGAGTTATCAGTCCTAAATCCTTCAAATCTTACTTATATAACTATATATGCATTAGACATGATTTTGACAATATATATAAGTTTAAAAAGAAATTTTGTAAAACCTTTTCAAGAGTCTACCTAAATATTGATGACTTGATGTCATTTTATAACATGATTTAAAAGTAGTTTGGCATATAGAAACAAGTTTGATAAAGAGTTTAACATGTAAAACAAGTTTGGTAAACAGTTTGAGGTAGCTTGTTTGATAAAAACAAGTAAAAGTATGGCAAATCCATTTGCTGGATAGTTATTAATCACATGTGATTAATCAAATAACTATAATGTTTCAACTTGTATTTCCCGCCCCCCCATACAAGCATTTAAAATCATTTAAAAGGTAGATTAAGGGGTATGAACTCACTTGTAGTGAGTGGTTTTGATGAACGAGTGGTCTAGGATGCTAGGTGTCAAGTGAATACTTGAGCACACACATGGATCCTAGTTAGCACATAATGACACGTTTATGCATCTAATTAGTGATTAAACAACAAATTAAGCAAGTATAGACACCATAAAACCTGGAAAACACTTTGATTCAAGTGTTATAAGTACAAAGGGTTGCATCTAAGGGTTCTAGGGCTTAACCTTGGAGTTTACGACCCAAGTGTAAACTCCCCATGAGTTCATGAAAAATGGTTTGTGGCCCTAATGAGTTTGCGGCTGTAAAATCATAGTAACTTGTAAGATTTTGATGTTTAAGGTCCTTTACTCAATTTGGAAGTGTTCTAGACCTAGTTCCAAGGCTAAGGAAGGAATTAGGGCTCATTTTCATCCATCATTCGGGTTTACAGCCCAAGGAGATTGCCTTCGCTGTAAACTCTCTTTTGATCTTGATTTTGTGTTGATTTGAAGGTGTAAACTAAGTGATTCAATCATATAACAAGTGAAGGAAAGAGTACTTACTTATAAAAAGCTTGCAAGGGTGTTTAAGGTCCAAGAACACTAGTGTGTGTTCTTGGTGTTCTTGGTGAAATGAAGAACACTTGAAGATCTATCAAAATGAAAGAATTTCATGGATGAAATCATGTGAAATCACTAGATAAATTGTTGTATCAAAAAATCAAGAGAAAGGATTTTTACATTTTTGGAAGATCAGGATGAAGATCTTATGATACTTGATAGAGAAATGGGGTTTTTAGCCTTGAAATGGAAGGAAATGATGAAAAATTATGTAAACTCTTGCTTATAGCATGAGTTCACAACCATCGATGAGTTTACGAACCTTTCTCATGAAGTTTGGTCGTAAACACCCCATAATGGGGTTTAAGACTTGATTGTGGCACATAAACCCTAGAAGTTACTACCTAATATTTGATTCATGACTGTCATATGATTAAAACACCCATAGAGACTATAAACAGTGCTAAAAGATAGCAGAAACAAGTATGATTTTGATTGAATTGATTGACTATATAAGATAGAAATTTCGGGTTGTCACATTATCCCCCCGTTAGAGAGAATTTCGTTCCGAAATTAGAATTTAAGGAAATAAGTAGTTACAAATAACTAAGTAAAAAGATGAGGATATTTCAGTTTCAACTGATCCTCGTGCTCCCAAGTGAATCCAGGTCCTCGCTTGGCATTCCAGCGAACCTTCACTATCGGGATACGATTTTGTTTTGTTTGCTTGACCTCTCGCTCCATTATCTCTACAGGTTCTTCCACGAAGTTGAGGCTCTTGTTGATCTCGATCTCGTCGAGTGGGATTACAAGGGTCTCGTTAGATAGATACTTTTTCAAGTTCGAGACATAGAAAGTAGAATGTGCGTTATTGAGTTCACGGAGTAGATTTAGTTTGTAAGTTACAGAACGATTCTAGCGAGAATCTCGAAAGGCCCTACGTATCTTGGATTTAATTTTCCACGCTTTCCGAAGTGTATCAAGACATTCCAGGGTGAGACTTTCATAAGAACACGGTCTCCCACCTGGAATTCCAAAGGTTTCCTTCGTTTGCCTGGGTATCTCTAGAGGCTTTCAATCGTTCACGAATCTGAACGATCTTCTCTGTCATTTCCCAAATGATCTCTGGACCTTCAGAGAAATTACCACTGCCCCTATCTCCAGATCGTGTATTGTATAGTTGGCTTTGGGTGTCTTAAGCTGACGGGAGGTATAGGCAATGACCTTAACTCGTTGCATCAGAACACGACCAAGCCCTTGATTGGATGCATCGCAATAGACCACAAAGTCTACTATTCCTTCTGGGAGGGATAGTATCGGTGCGATGCATAAGGCTCGTTTTAGTGTTTGGAACACTTCCTCTTGCTTCTATTCCTAGTCAAAGGTCATGCCCTTGTGGGTCAAAGTCCCAAGAGGTTTTGCAATTCGAGAGAAGTTCTGAATGAACCAATGATAGTAGCCAGCGAGACCTATAAATTGGCGAATTTCTATAGACGTCTTCGGTGCTCACCTGCTCTCAATGGATTTGAGTTTAGAAGAGTCCACATAAATTCCCTCTTCACTAACTAGTGACCCAGGAATTCGACTCTTCGAATCAAAAACTCGCATTTGGGGAACTTCGCGTAGAGCGTCTTTGATCGTAAGATTTCCAAGATCTGACGAAGATGCTTACTATGAGAGTAGATAAGTATGTCAGCTATGAAGACAGTGACAAACTGATCCAAGTAAGGACGGTATACCCTGTTTATTAAGTCCATGAATACTACGGGTGCATTGGTCAATCCGAATGGCATCACTACAAACTCGTAGTGTCCGTAATGAGTTCGGAAGGCTAACTTTGGGACATCCTCCTCTAGCACTCGTAACTGGGGATACCCAGATTTCATATCTATCTTTGCAAAGTAACTTGCTCCTTGAAGTTGGTCAAACAAATCTTCTATGTGAGGCAAAGGGTAACGATTCTTAACGGTAAGCTTGTTGAGCTCGCTGTAGTCGATGCGCATACAAAATGATCTGTCTTTCATCTTGACGAACAGGACCAGTGCTCCCCAGGGGTAGTAGCTTGGTCTAATAAAGCCTTTGTTGAGTAGATCGTTAATTTGACCGGACAGTTCTTGCATCTTAGCAGGTCCTAGATGGTAGGGCGATTTGGCTACTGGGGTAGCCCCTGTAATTAAGTCGATTATGAACTCGACTTGACATCGCGGAGATAATCCAGGGAGTTCTTCTGGATAGATGTCGGGGACATCTAAAAGAAAGTATGATACTCATGAATTAAAGATAGGATAGGTACCTCTGTTCTATCTGTATATCTTGTCCTGATCGGTGGGGAAAGGAATTTGTTTGGATCCAATGTATATTCTCATAGCAGTGTGATCACTCGTTGTCTTGAGCAGTCTCCATCCTGAAGTTCATATTAGAAGTCATGTTTGGCTCATCAATCACAGCTTCGTGTATACGAGTCATATATAATTAAGACTGAAAAGGCAGTCAAATAAATGATTCTTCTCTAAGCTCACATCCAAACAAGGAAAAGAAGTTAAAGCGGAATCATCAATTCTAAGCCTGTAGAACCTTTATTTTTTACCACCCTAGAGTAGACATTCCTCAGCGATAGATTAACCATATGGGTCTTTGGATTGAACTTGACATACTGTACGACCGGTATACCAGGGAGGTTTGTTGAGGTTCCTTCGGGAAGGATACAAAGCATAAGATACTCTACGCAGGAGTACCTCGGAGTTCTGGAATGACGGCTTCGCTAGAAAGGTGATTACGTGGAAAAAGATTTTTGCACGAAACTGATATTGTGAGGATCGAATTGACTCAAGTTACATGATCATATCAGAATACTCGGAATAAAAGGCGTTAGACTAGAGCATAAAGGTGTTACAAAATCATAATGGTGCAACTTTAACATAGTTTTAGTACTTTTGTTTTATCTAGCTCGTAAGAGTCAAGTGATTGTTATGATCTGGAACTAGTGACGTACCATGGAGTGGTACTCGGTTGATAAGTGTGGTTATCAGAAGATGAAGCTGGTGGCCGACTTGAGGCGGTGGTCAGGACACCACAGGGGGAAGAGTTAGCTTGCGGGTTTCAATGGTAGTGTTTTGAGGAACTTAGTTTGGTTAATGCCAGGTGGTGATTTGCGAGAACAGTTTCTGGAGTTGTGTTGCCGTAGGCTTCGACGATGAAGCCTAAATTAAGTGGGGGAGAATTGTAACATCCCGAAATTCAGAAGTAAAGTGGAAGGGTTAAAGGTGTAAATAAGAAGGTCGACTCAGCGAGTCGATGGATGGACTTGGCGAGTTGAGTCGCGATTCGGGTCGCGTGTTAAATGACCAACTCGGCGAGTCACATGGGTGGACTCGGCGAGTTGGTGTTGTGTGGAGAAAACCCTAATCCCGGAGGTTGAGCCCTATATAAAGAACATAATACCTTCTCCCCAGCCTCTTTACCTTCCATTTGAGTTCTAGAATCCCTAGATTCGTGTGAGCTTTCCTTTGTGAGTAATTAGAGCCTTGGAGGAGGAAATGTTGGAGGGGAATTGAAGAGCAAGAAGATTTGGAGCAAGGGGATTTGCAGAGATTTAGTTCATTCTCCAGTAGGAGCTTGCATTGGAGGTAAGAGATCTGTTCTTGAGCTTTTGTGCATCTAGATTTATCAATTGTGGGGTTTTGGAGCATAAATGAGGTCCATCTCGAGTTTGGTGTAAGATCTGAGGTTGCTACCTCAGATCTAGGATTGTAATGGTCCAGGAAGCCATAAAGTTCATGCCCAAGAGTTGTTAGTGAATCCTTCTTGTCCCAAACCCTAGCCAAAGAGTGTTTTATGCTTAGATCTCTTTGGATTCACATAAAGTTTACAACATTATGTGAGGAATAGCTTGTGGAAGAGTAGATCTATGGATTGGAGCCCCTGCATGGCTTGGAAAGCCGCTGTATGGATTAAAAACTAGAGGTACTCGGCGAGTCACATGGGTGTACGTGGCGAGTTGGATGAAGATGGGAATGGACTCGACGAGTTGGAAGAACAACTCGACGAGTCTGTTAAAGGTGGCCTTGGACTCGGTGAGTCTTTTCTTGGACTCGACGAGTCTGGTCGCGAAGTCCTAACCGTTTTGGTTGAGCTGTGAATCGGTGAGTCGAGGGAGTTTTCGTGAGACTCGGCGAGTTTGGTCGCGATATGGGAGTTTTCAGAGCAAAGCGACTCGACGAGTCAGCGGGATGGCTCGGTGAGTAGAGTCAGTTAGGAAGTTTGACCTTGACTGAGGACTTTGACTTTGACCAAGAGTTGACCGGTTGACTTCCAAGGGTATTTTGGTAATTATTGGTATTTATTGAGTTTAGTGTTTTGGTATTACCAGTTGTGGAATTCGTGTTGGAGGTTGGAGCAGCGTGATCTTATCTTTTCAGTCAGCAGTTGCGAGGTGAGTTATCCTCAATATATCAACAGGGTCTAAGGCACCAAGGCCGGTCCTTTATCGGCTTGTAATCTGGGTATGATTGTTATGTTGTTGCTTTGCTATGTTTGCATCCAGTAAGTTAGGATGGTATATGTTAGAGACTTGGTTATGGTCGGTATCCTGGTATATAGGATGATGCTATGCTAGTGACCGGTTAGGTCGTATCCTGTTTAGAGTATGTTATATTATGTGATCTGCTAGAGCGGTTTGATTGGATGTGAATTGTTATGCGATTGTATGTTTATGTGCACATGGTTGTTTAATTGGGGTTGGGTTGAGGTGGGTCCTGCTTTGTGCTGTAGGCCAACATACCCAGGGTAGACCGGTTATCCTGAAGGCCCAGCGAGCGATCCGGATAGGCTGTAGCCCCCACAAGGGCGGACCAGACGTGCCGAGGCTCGGAGAGTGGACCAGGCTGACTGAAGGCCCGATGCGGGTGGACCAGTCATACTGTAGACTCAGAGAGTTGACAAGGTGGGTTGAAGCCCCGATGCGGGCGGACTAAACACACCGCAGACTTGAGGAATATGGCTAGACTCGGAGGGTGGTCCAGGTGGACTGAAGGCCCGGTGCGGCGGACCAGTTACACAGTAGACCCGAAGTGCACGACTGTTCTATGTTCTGTTACGATATGGCTTGTTATGTATATGATATATGTGGTTGGTATTTTGGGGGTATCTCACTAAGCTTTTGGGCTTACAGTTGTGGTTTAATGTTTTTCAGGTACATCAGGAGACCGTGGCAAGGCGAAGGCGTGATCGTACCGCTCCTCATGTTTATGTTTTACGATTTGGTTCTGGGAAGACTCTGATAATAATTGTATTGTAAACATTTTTGTAATGACTTAATGAAACTGGGTTGTTTTTGAAAATTTTAAATTGGCTTGAATTTTTAGAGTGTTACAAGTTGGTATCAGAGCCTTGGTTTGAGTAAATTGGAGGAACATTCGTGTGAATCCAGTCTCAAATCAAGGAGAGTTTTCAAAAGAGAATTTCAAATGGTTTTCAAAATGATTAAAAGAGGATGCGGAGGTACGATCGTCCGGAGCCAGTAAGTAGCCCCAAAATACCATGCAAGTTATTTGTTTATGTGTTATGATAGAACAACATGCTAGTACTAGGCTAGGGATCTTCAGGAATTGCATGATAGTGTTGCTTGATTTGTGGTGCCTTCTAGCCTAGGGTTTCTTCCGGTATCAGATTTCCAGTGTTCCTCTAAGAGTGAGGGTTGGGTGCTTGGTATGCCTGTTCTTCACTAGGGTAGTGTGGTGATACTTGGTATAAATATGGGTAGGTGTGGAAGGTAGTATGGGCCTGTACTACTGAAAGCATAGGACCCATACGCGTATCAAGGAAGTCACAACCCCTAGGGCGGTGTTGAGAGTCGGTTCCCAGGTTAGTGGGAGGTATCTGATGTCTGCGATATTTTCTTCCAGTATGGTGGTTACGAGGCATGCTAGGAGCGGAACCGGATCAGGATCGAGAGCAGGAGAGGGCGGTCAGGGTGGGTCAGCACCACCCAAGATTATCGGTCAGATGAGCATAGATGAGTTGGATGCTAGGATTCGTGAGATCCTACATGATGAGGTTGCTTCGATGTTCTGGGCTGAGTTGCCAGAACTGTTTGGGTTGATCAAGACCGCTATTGTTGAGTATTTCGATGAGTGTTATGTAGCTCTTACAGAGACGGCTGCCGCGGCAGCTACAACGGCAGGGGGAGGAGCCGGTAGAGGTTTTCAGTATCGGGACTTCGATAATACGAAGCCCCCTACCTTCGATGGAGTTCAGGACCCGATTGTTGTTATGAGATGGTTGTCAAACATGGAGAGGTGTTTCTTCATGTGCTCATGCCCTGCTGATCAGAGGGTGAGGTGTGCTCTGAATCTTTTGAGGTTCGGGGCCAAGGATTGGTGGAGGTTGACCACGGGATCGTATGTTGATGCACAGTGAGCTGCGGTTTCTTGGGATCAGTTTAGAGAGATGTTCAGTACTCGCTATGTTCTGCGAGTTGAGAAGGAGAGATTAGCTCAACAATTCCTGGAGCTGAAGCAGGATTCCGAGTTGGTGACGGAGATCACCAGGATGTTCACTGTGAGGGTGATGTTTTGCCCTAAGTTTACTTCTGAGCAGGCCCAGATGTCCCTATATCTGAGTATGCTGAAGAGGGATATCAGGAAGTTTGTATCTATGCAGAGGTGCGAGACATTGTTGGAGTCGCAGGAAGCAGCTAGGCGGCTGGAGTCGGAGATCGAGTTACAGGTGACAGAACAGAGGCACGCTCCGGTACAGTTGCAGCCGGCGCCGAAACGGTCTAAGACCGTTGATTTCGGTTTGAGCAGTCAGAGCAGCCGCACTTGTGAGAAGTGCGGGAAGGGCCATGCCGGAGCTTGTAGGTCCGGTGGTGCATGCTGCAAGTGCGAGAGAAAGGGTCACTACGCGAGGGATTGTCATCAGTCAGCCCCAGCCCATGATATGAGGATTTGCTATCAGTGTCATCAGGTTGGTCACATGAGGGCCAACTATCCACAGCTGGTTGGGAGGTCGGTACAGGCTCCAACACCGGCCACGTTTAGGATTATGGGTGGAGGTCAGGGTGGAGCAAAGCCCCCGAGGGTTTAGGGTCGTGCTTTTCAGCTTACAACAGAAGAGGTCAGGGTAGTGCCAGATGTAGCTGCGGGTATGTTTCCTTTTTTATATTCTGTTATCTTGTGATTATTAAGGAGTATTGTATATCTGCTAGTCTCGTTGTGTGATTTTTGGTATTTTATTTGTGTTCCTTGAGGGTTATGGTATGGTTAAGGGTTTTGGTATTGGAAGTTTCGTTGGTTATCATCCATGGGGTTTATTATTGGGAAATCAGGCTTTTGGTCGGAATATCGGGTAGCATTTGCAGTCTGAAGAGTGGTTAGATGAAGGTTGGGCTTCTTTCAAGTCCGAGATGATCAGTGTTGATATGTGATTTTGTGAAGGTTGTTCGTTCTAGTGGGAATCAGTTCGCATGTAAGGGAATGTGTTGTGTAGGGATGTTAAGGGAGCTCGGTTATGGCGACTGGTGGTTGATAGTCAGAGCTCTAAGTGGGGAGAATGGGAAAATTCTCCGGAATATCGACAAGCATGAGAGATTGATTAGCGGTCTGGGATTTAGCAGCGGTATTGTCAGCCAAGAGCGTAGGCTGGTATGAGCAAGCGACAGGCACGCGGGGCGGGATACAGACCAAGGGTTTTGTAAAAAGGGTGACTGGTTGTGGAAGGACTAGGATCAGGCCGAGATTGAGTACGTAGTATGGACATCGAGTCCGGAACCCCTAGAGGACTAGAATTGTTTGCATGGGAGAGTTTTCCAAAGGGATAATTTGGGATGATAAATGCTAGTCGAGCGGTCTGGACAAACTGAAGGTTGGTGGGCGTACCAATCAGGCCGAAGGCTCGGGGATGGTCCACACATGCTGGAGGTTCTGAGAGTGGTCCATATTAGCTGAAGGCCTGGTAAGGCGGTCCAGTGATGCTGAAGACTCTGCATGTGTTGATACATCTGTTTGACGAGATGGAATGAGTATGTTGCGATGTGATAGCATCAAAAAGTTTGGCCTCGGGTATTGATCATGATTAGTAGAAGGTAGTACATGGAATCGGGAGTCCTTGCGAGTAGATTTAGAGCATGTGTGGTGCATGGAATAGTGGTTATGCTAAAAGGGAATTGTGTAGCATTGGGCGAGCACCATGGCACTTGTTGTAGTGACAAGGCGGCCAAGTAGATTTCCTTGGATAAGGAAAGGGAAATGTATGTAGCTCCGAGAGGGAGTGTAAGTTCATGGAAGCGAAAGCAGTAGCACAAAGGTATGATTGAGGTGTTCCAAGCATGGTTATTGAGCAGTGTGTTTGCGCCGGTGGTATGGAATCACATCAGGGTTGGATGTCTGCGGAGGACACGGAAGGAATTTTGAGGGTGTAGAGCCAAAGAGGCTCGGAAAGGATGCAAGGATGGAGCCTTGGATTCCGAGTTTGGTGTAAACAAGAAATTATGCATGTAGCGGTAATTCATCCTGGGAGATGTTTGGATGTGTCGTCAGTACGTCAAGTTTTCCCCAGCCGAGAATGCTAGAGCTAGTTCAGCATGTCTATGTGATTGCGGAGGAGAACTCATGGGAGTTGCTCTAAATCTGAAGGATGTGTCATCCCGTCAGCATCGAAGGGATAGAGTTGGACTCAAAAAGGGAGCAGGTTAAGTCTCTACAGTGGATTCGGTGAAGGATATGGCTAACGTGGAAAATGATAGCAGTGCGGTACCAGAGCGGAATCCCGGTGGTTCAAGGTTATATCTAGCTCGTAAGAGTCAATTGATTTTTGTGATCTGGAATGAGTGAAGTACCATGGAGTGGTACTCGGTTGATAATTTTGGTTATTAGAGGATGAAGCCGGTGGTCAGGACATCGCAGGGAGAAGAGTTAGGTTTCGGGTTTCGATGGTAGTGTTTTGAGGAACCTGGTTTAGTTAATGCCAGGTGATGCACTGCGAGAACAATTTCTGGAGTTGTGTTGCCGCAGGCTTTGACGACGAAGCCTAATTTAAGTGTGGGAGAATTGTAACATCCCGGAATTCAGAAGTAAAGTGGAAGGGCTAAAGGTGTAAATAAGAAGGTCGACTCGACGAGTCGATGGATGGACTCGGCGATTCGAGTCGCGATTCGGGTCGCGTGTTAAGTGACTAACTCGGCGAGTCATATGGGTGGACTCGGTGAGTTGGTGTTGTGTGGAGAAAACCCTAATCCCGGAGGTTGAGCCCTATATAAAGAACATAATACCCTCTCCCCAACCTCTTTACCTTCCCTTTGAGTTCCAGAAGCCCTAGATTCGTGTGAGCTTTCCTTTCTGAGTAATTAGAGCCTTGGAGGAGGAAATATTGGAGGGGAATTGAAGAGCAAGGGGCTTTGCAGAGATTTGGTTCATTCTCTAGTAGGAGCTTGCATTGGAGGTAAGAGATCTATTCTTGAGCTTTTTGTGCATCTAGATTTATCAATTGTGGGGTTTTGGAGCATAAATGAGGTCTATCTCGAGTTTGGTGTAAGATCTGAGGTTGCTACCTCAGATCTAGGATTGTAATGGTGCAGGAAGCCATAAAGTTCATGCCCAAGAGTTGTTAGTGAAGCCTTCTTATCCCAAACCCTAGCCCAAGAGTTGTTAGTGAAGCCTTCTTGTCCCAAACCCTAGCCCAAGAGTTGTTAGTGAAGCCTTCTTTGGATTCACGTAAAGTTTGAAACTTTACGTGAGGAATAGCTTGTGGAAGAGTAGATCTATGGATTGGAGCCCCTGCATGGCTTGGAAAGCCACTGTATGGATTAAGAACTAGAGGTACTTGGCGAGTCACATGGGTGTGCTCAGCGAGTTGGATGAAGATGGGCACGGAATCGACGAGTTGGAAGAACAACTACGCAAGGCTGTTGAAGGTGGCCTTGGACTTGGCGAGTCTGTTCTTGGACTTGGCGAGTCTGGTCGCGAACTCCTAACCGTTTTGCTTGAGCTGTGAATCTGTGAGTTGAGGGACGACTCGGTGAGTTAAGCTGGAGGTGACTCAGAGTTCGTGGGACTCAGCAAGTCTTGGGGCGACTCGGCGAGTTGGGTCGCGATATGGGAGTTTTCAGAGCATGGGGACTCGACGAGTCAGCGGGATGACTCAGCGAGTAGAGTCAATCAGGAAGTTTGACCTTGATTGAGGACTTTGACTTTGACCAATAGTTGACCGGTTGACTTCCAAGCTTACCCCCAAGAAGGCGTCGGTCCCTGAAAAGCCAGACGAGGGTTAGGATTTAGGATGGGAGCCACCGAGGGTAGGTTATTGACATCATGCTCGAAGTCCGAACCATCAGAAAATCCTTTAGCCTGGTGATCTTCCAAAGGTATTGGGTGATCATCTTCTGGATCTTCTTCATGCCATCCTGCATTGCCTTGTTTAGGGAAGTACGGGTCGTTGTGGGGAAGGAATCCAACCATGTTATCTACGCAAGAATAGGGATAAAGAAATAATTAATGGACGTACTAACTAGATAATTATAAAATGATCTTTATTAGTTACTTCAATACTTGTATAGTGCACACCAGTTATATGTAATCAAAACAGGATAGACCTTTGAATAAGTGATCTTAACTCCAAATCCACAAGGAACAAGGAGTAAAGCAAAGATTTTCTATGACATCCTAGTTACATATAACCTTAGTGTATCCACTTTGCAACTATTTACCTACTAATGAAGACTTTTAGTTCTCAAATAAGTAATTATGGTAATACAAAATACTCCTATAGTATTTTAGGTTTATGTTTTGTTCTTATGTTTTCATTGTAGTCGTGTTGGTAAGTTTCTAGACTTGTTGCCATATCGCAACCATTCTCGGGCATATGCTAATCACTTCTCAGACCAACATAGTTGACCAGGCTATGTCACTCCCAGAACGGACCATACATCCCCAAGCCTACTTGTGATATTCAACAATCGTAATACTTTTGTTATGTCCTAGTGACACTGATTCTAGTATGAATTCATGTATGTATACTTAGTTAAATATTTTATTCTTTAAAAGTATAAACTCTTGGTCAGAGTATTTTAATCCCATTGTGTTTATAGTTTGTATATCTTTTATGGGTTAATATACTCAATTCACTATATACAATGCTTTGATACGATTCTGTCGCACCCCAAAACCGGAACGGCGGAAATGTTCGGGGGTGGAGGACGTTATGTACAGTATCACAACAAAGCATAGTAGTAAAAAAGCAACAACATCATCCATTGCATTAATAATATAATTTAATACAAGTGTGTTCTGTGAAGTTAGTAAGACACTAAAAATATGTATCAAAATAAAGAGATGAGTCTTGAATGAGCTCCATCTTCTAAAAACCTGGCATCAGTACCTGTCTACTGATGACCTGAGAATACAAGTTATTTTGAAAGATTTTATCAGATTTAAAGCTGGTGAGTTCATAAGCATTTTAGTGTCATTGTTTGTATGAAAATGTTTGTAAGTGTCTGATGTATAAGTTTGTAAATGTTTGTAGTAAATGTTTGATGTAGAAGTTTGTAAATGTCTGTATCTCCTAGAAAATCCTATATTTTCTACTAAACGTAGCCTTCTACCAAGGCATCAAATGTTAAGTATGTTTGTTTCTAGTATGTGTGTGTATTATCCCAAAAATGACTATCATTAACCAAAAATTTAGTTTTTACATTACCCATTATGTGAGAAGATCACAATGTGAAATGCAATCGGGAAATAAGAAAGTACTATAGTGTTGGATTAGAGTAACTACTATTGTACTACTACCTTAATCCGACCATTAATTATGGTGTAATGTGAAATGGTTGCACCATACTATCGACTAATAACACAACGATGAAAGACATCGGAAGTAATGACATTTGGCACCCGTAGACTTGTAAGTCCCACTGTAGCGAACAACAAGGTGTAGGATAGTCAATCCAATATAGATCTATACACAAATCACATGCTCCCTCCAGGAGACTCTAGATACAAATCGAGCCATGACAGCGATGCGATGCCTCGAACAATGGTTCACATTTATGTTATAGTATAATTTTATATGTATTGTATGTACTGGAGTATTGTATGTTCTCTCCGTCTAGTATGTAGTATGTTCATTTGTATAGTGTAGTGTATGTATTGTTTCACGTTATAGTATTCTCTGTCTGTTTCTCATCATAGTATGTTTGTATAGTTTCTCATAATAGTAAGTTCTCTTAGTTTCTCATCATAGTATATTTGTACAGTTTCTCATAATAGTAAGTTCTGACTCATTAACGAGCTGACTCTTTGTATTCTTTATTGAACTACAAGTAATGAATAGTATCCTCCTAAACTATACCTATTATAGTTTACAAGTAGAATTATTTGTATGGATGAATGTATTGAACTGAGATAAAAGCTTTTAAGTCTTATACATATAGACATAATATATAACTAAGAATCAAACGACACTCGGAAAAACAATAGGGTACTCTAAGTCCACAACCAAACGAGGAACAGGAAATAAAGTGAGTTATCAGTTCTAAATCCTTCAAACCTTACTTATATAACTATATATGCATTAGGAATGATTTTCACAATATATATAAGTTTAAAAAGAAGTTTTGTAAAACCTTTTGAAGAGTTTACATAAATGTTGATGACTTGATGTCATTTTATAACACGATTTAAAAGCAGTTTGGCGTGTAGAAACAAGTTTGATAAAGGGTTTAACATGTCAAACAAGTTTGGTAAACAGTTTGTAGTAGTTTGTTTGATAAAACAGCTAAAAGTATGGCAAATCCATTTGTTGGATAGTTATTAATCACATGCGATTAATCTAATAACTATACTAATTCTACTTGTATTCACCCCAATAAAAGCAACTAAAATCATTTAAAAGGTAGATTAAGGGGTATGAGCTCACTTGTAGTGAGTGGTTTGGATAAACGAGTGATCTAGGATGCTAGGTGCCAAGTGAAGACTTGAGCACACACATAGATCCTAGTTAGCACATAATGACACATATATGCATCTAATTAGTGATTAAACAACAAATTAAGCAAGTATAGACACCCTAGAACATGGAAAACACTTTTTATTCAAGTGTTATAAGTACAAAGGGTTGCATCTAAGGGTTGTAGGGCTTCACCTTGGAGTTTATGGCCCAAGTGTAAACTCCTCATGAGTTCACGGCCAAGGGTTTGCTGCCTAATCGAGTTTATGGCCGTAAACTCATGGTAACTTGAACCATTTTGACGTTTAAGGTCGTTTACTTAATTTGGTAGTGTTCTAGACCTAGTTCCAAGGCTAAGGAAGGAATTAGGGCTCATTTGCATCCATCATTAGGGTTTACGGCCCAAGGAGATTGCCTTGGACGTAAACTCTCTTTTGATCTTGATGTTGTGTTGATTTCAAGCTGTAAACTAAGTGATTCAATATTATAAAAAGTTAAGGCAAGAGTACTTAGTTATAAGAAGTTTGCAAGGGTGTTTAAGGCCCAAGAAAACTAGTGTGTGTTCTTGGTGTTCTTGGTGAAATGAAGAACACTTGAAGATCTATCAAAACGAAAGTATTTCATGGATGAAATCATGTGAAATCACTAGATAAAGTGTTGTAACAACAAATCAAGAGAAAAGGATTATTACATTTTTGGAAGATCGGGATGAAGATGTTATGATACTTGAGAGAGAAATGGAGTTTCTAGCCTTGAAATGGAAGGAATTGATGAAAAATGATGTAAACTCGTGCTTATAGAATGAGTTCACGACCATGGATGAGTTTATGGCCCAAACTCATGAAGTTTAGCCGTAAACACCTCATAATGGTGTTTAAGGCTTGATTATTGCACATAAACCCTAGAAGATACTTCATTATATTTGATTCTTGACTACCATAAGATTAAAACACCCATATAGACTCGAAATAGTGCTAAAAGATAGTAGAAACAAGTCAGATTTTGATTGAATTGATTGACTGTACAAGATAGAAATTTCAGATTGTCACACATTACCCCTTCTTGTGACAGTACTTTAGGATCGAATAAGGGAGTGGCAGAACCAATTTTACCTTTGGATCCATTTGAGTAAGATCCATCATGTGACTTTCCTTTGTGGTTCTTAGAGGGAGCTTTTCTATTTTTGACTTTGGGGCAGCAGTAGTAGGAGTGGACTCGACACCTTTGCCTTTCAATCCACTTTCAGCAGTTCTCAACAAACCTTGTAGTTTTCTTAAAGTGACTTCCTCCTTATTTATATGATAATTCGTCATGAAATGATCATAATGAGGAGGTAAAGATTTTAGGATTATATCAATGGCCAACTCTTTGTCAAAGTTGACATTCAACTTGAGCAAACGATCCGCATACATTTGCATTCTTTGCAAGTGACTCGTGATGGACTCTCCATCCTTCATCTTGGTTGTTATCAGCGAGGCGACAATCTCGTACCTCTCTTGACGCGTAATTTGATGTTACTTTTCCACCAAGTCTTGGCACATCTCGTAAGGCCAGTAGTCCTCGTAGAATCGTTGTAGCTCAGGAGTCATAGTGGCGACCATAATACATGACACCTTTGTCACATGCTTTTCGTGAGCCCTACACTCAACTATTTGTTCATGATTAGCTTTGGTTTTCATTGATCTCATTCAATTGCTTGTTGAGAACGTATTCCTTGTCTTCATATCGCAAGGCCATTCGAATGTTGTGAATCCAATCATTGAAATTGGGTCCATTGAAGGTGTTCCTAGCACAAATGTTCATAAGAGAAAATGAGCTTGAGGAGTTGGAATTTGAGCCAAAAGCGTTGTTAGAGCCAGAAATATGAAAAAGAAAATGGAAAAAGTTTTAATTAAATAACGAATCCTTAATATAACACCCAAATGAAATATTAAGGCCAAGACCCAACACAATAATTCACAATTCAGAAGAAGGATGTCGTAATCCAATTGCAAATTATTTGGAAGTAGGTAAATGATGATTTACCAATTCTGTAACATCCATAAAAATTCAAGCCAATTTAACACTTTTTCAAAACATTTAAGACCGGTAGTTATTATAAATTTGTTTCCAAAATAGTTAAATATAAGAGTTTTCCCAGAGACATAATTAAAGCATGAGGAGTTGTATGATCACACCTTTGCCTTGCCACGATCCCCTATTGTACCTGAAACAACAAATTGAAATTGTAAGCCCGAAAGCTTAGTGAGTTCGCCAAAAATACCATCCTCAAAGAACCATAATCATATCATAATAACAAATACATAACAAAATGCATCATCAGCCTTCAGCCTGACTAGACTGCCTCACAGGGCCTGTAGCGTATCGGGACTGCTCTCGAGCCTTCTTCATGACTGGACCGCCTTGCAAGGCCTATAGCCTATCCGGACCACTCACCGGGTTTATTGGCCTACAACACAAAGCATGACCGTCTCAAACCAACCCCAATTCAAACAAACATGTGCACATAAATATCATACACTAGCTCATGTCATATGATAGTCAAACTAATCTAACAGATCAATAATCACAGCAACATCTGAATAACCGGGATACAGACCTAGCCGGTCACTAACATAGCATCATCCTATTACAAAAACACTAACCTAACCAGGTTGCTACATATAAACATATCACCATCCTAAATACCAGGATATAATCAATAAACATATCATGCCATAACTAGATACAATCCATAAAGGGTCGGCCATGGTGCCTTAGACCCTGTTGATATAGTGAGGAAAACTCACCTCGCAAGTAGTGCCGACATACTCTGAATCTATGACTGCTGCCTCACCAGGAATCCCAAATTATTACACAATAATTACTAAGTTAATACCCAAAATAATCTACTTGACTAAGTGTCCACACTATTCATTAAGTCCATTCTCTTTATTGGGCCAATTCTGAATACCTAGCCCTTAATTTGAAAGTCCATATACAAAGCCCATTATTGGCCCAATTTACTAAATTAGGCCCCACCTCCTAATTGGGCCTAACCCCATGATCCACTATCACCACTGGGCCCAAAATATTTTATTTACAAAGTACAACAAATTCCAAATTCCATTTACTCCATAAACAGCCCAAAACCCGAAACACATTTGTCAAAAGCCCAACAGAGGTCGTACGCGAGGCGTACTCCTATGGGTACACGGGGCGTACTCATCCAATCGTTGACAACCATTAGGGTGGTTGACCCAGTACACTGGGCATACTAGATTTACGCTGGGTGTACTAGACAATTTGTCAAAACCTCATTAAGCACTTAATAGCATAAGCACTTAAGCCCGAACTTCAGATCCAGAGACCTATCATGCCTAGGATACATAATGTCATGAACATTATCACTTTGGACGGCCATAAAGTTCTTAATGCTTGATCTTAATCCATTAAGACCTTATTTTCTATGCATGTGACACATTCAACTAATGGGACCTCATTTTTATCTTTCAAGGTCCTTTCAAGACTCTAGAAGGACATTCCTTTCCGTCCAAAACACAACAAGCATCACCTTGTGGTTTCTGGGAGAATAAATGGGTCTTTCAAAGAAAAATGGAGAGATCTAGTCATATAAGCATAAAGTTTGGAACATTATACGTTCTGGAGCTTCTTGTGCAGGAGCTAACTTCAGGTCTACAAGCTTGGTCTAGTCCTTCAACTCTTTGATGAAATAATTTCCTCTTAAATCACTCAAGAACACACAAATGTGCTTAAACACACAAAATGGAAGGCTAAGGTTTGCGAAAGACGAGTTTGATCTGTGGAAGCTGAGGTAAGAGGGGTATTGGTGCTCATTATGTTGCTTATATAAGCCCCAAACCCTAAATACTAGGGTTTTACCCAGACATTACTAAGCTGGGCTTTAATATGCTTAGGGTACTCTTTTGTACATGCAACGTACTCGCTTGTGGCCCAAGTTTGCAAACTTGGTCCTTAAACTTATCTTGGCTCTTCACTTCCAACCCCAAGGACTATAAATGACAAGGAAAAGATAGAAGAGTGTTCAGTAATACATTTAAAATCTCGGGATGTTACAATTCTCCCCCACTTGACCTAGACATCGCCATCGAAGTCTTCTACAGCAAATAGACTCGGGTAATGCTCCGACATCTTGGACTCAGGCTCCCAGTTCCACTCGGATCCCCTCCGATGCTCCCACTGTACCTTCACCAAAGGTATCTCCTTGTTCTGCAAAAATTTCATTTTCCTCTCCAGTATCGCCACCGGCCTCTCCAAATAATTCAGGTGCTTATCGACCTGAATATCATCCAATGATACCACTTCCTCCTGATCCATAATGCACTTTCGTAATTCTGACACGTGGAAAGTGTTGTGGATCTTGCTAAGATCCTCTGGTAGCTCTAGCCTGTATGTCACCTTGCCAACCTTTCCCCTCTTTCTAAAGTGGATACACCCCTCTTTCTAAAGTGATCTTGCTAGGATCCTCCGGTAGCTCTAGCCCGTAATCCTGAATGGTACAATGAAGCGAGGACCAAAATTTCCCCTCTTTCTAAAGTGGATACACCCCTCCAGGGTGAGACCTTCAGGAGTACAATATCACCCACTTGAAACTCTAACTCAGATCAGTGTCTACCACCATAACTCTTGTGACAACTCTAAGTAGTCTGTAGACATTGGATAATCTTCTGAATCTTCTCGGTAGTCTACAAAACTGTAACAACCCGATATTTCAAGTTAATATAATGATCTAAAGTCAAATATTGTAACCTACTTTTGAGATAATAAAAATAACGTCATAAATTAAATGTTCAAAAATCTCAATTTGGATGTACTAAGTGGTAGATATCGTAAAAAGGTTTTCAAAAATATAATGAACATTAAAATCCAAGTTATAACGAAGGAGTTATGACCAATCGAAGATCCGCAACAAAACCGGTAAAACATTGTTAAGCGTAAAATGCGAAATTTCAATAAAATACTTTTTAGAAGTAAGTATCTAAATGAAAGTCGTAGATATCATTAAATCGTAAGCGTACATAAAAAGAACGTCCAAATCTGACTTTGTATGAGGAAATTATGATTTTGTAAGTTTCAGATATAGCAGTAGATAGCTAAAAACTCGAAATAGAGATCGAGCGACTTTTAGCCGACAAAACTAAACATGAATCGAAGATATTGACAATAGCAGTGCAATGGTAACAAGACAGACGAAAGCGGACGTCAGATGAAGAAGTTATGGATTTTTAACGAACTTTGCCAGTCCCATCCAGTTAAAAATATAATATTAAAAATAATGTCAAAATTAACCGACGAAGTCTAAACGATAGTTGTAGAGCATAATCTCACCTGTGTGGATATAAAGAACATCAAAATCGGAACTCGTATGCGGGAGATATGAATTTCTAAAGTTCGGGACATGAAACCCCTCACTGTCATGGAACTCACAATGTGAGCCAGAAACTCACGACGTGAGCTTGTGACTGATGGGTGCCAGAGACAGGCTATCGGACGTCGATTCTATGGAAGGGATAAGATTAATACTCACAACGTGAACCACCCTAAGTTCACGACATGAACTCCAAAAATGCCCCTATAAATAGAAACCTAAGGTCTCGGGTTTAGGCTGCTCAGTTCTACTCTCCTTTCTACTTTTACTGTGTATTAAGCATCCCGAGACTACCCCGATGACCTGGTTACATGTTGAAGCCTTGATGGAAGCCCGAAGTCCCAAAGTTCCCGAGAAACTTGCTTATTTCCAATCGAAGTGTTGCCCGAGTTAAACATCGTCTTCTTCAAACCTTCACTCTTACCATGTCACTTCATACCCTATCACTACACCTTTAAATGCTTTTAAAACACTTTTAGGGGGGGGGGGGGGGCTACAAGTAAACACATGGTTAAAATCGTGTGAAAACATGAATCTTTTACTATAAACTCCTTGCTGTTATAACTATCATACGAAAATGCTAGCATTCAAAACATAAGTGGTTTGTAAAATATTTATAGGAAAACCTCATCCGATCACCTCGTTTCATAAAACATATTACGTGTCTGAAAACCCAAAACAAGAAAATAATAATAATGTCAGAGTATAATCCCAAAACATCTCATAATGTGGAAATCCAAAGTCTGTGTGTATGATGTGCCACTACCGCGTCGGCTCCTTCCCTTTCGCTGAAGAGGTACCTGAAACCAAAACTGAAAACTGTAAGCACGAAGCTTAGTGAGTCCCCCTATCGTACCACATACCATACAATCATATCACATACAAACTGCCAGACATTTCTAGGGTGCCCGACCTACCCGGTACGGCCATTATAGGGTGCCGACTACCTGTACGGCCATTCTGGGGTGCCGGCCTACCCATGTCAAGCCATTATGTGGTGCTGACTACCCTTCGGTCATAACAACTGAATCTCTGGGACTATTTCACCCCTACTACTATTATCACATATAACATAACATAAGCATATTATCACACATGTCTGGGGTTCCTGAACCACCCTTCGGTCCTAACAACCGAACTCTACTACTATCACATACAACATATCATGCTAGCATATAACATATCAGGTAGCAACCAACCTATATTATATCACAAAGACAATCATCTATCATACGTCTCCTACTGGTGGGCCGAAATTGTGGCCGTAGACCCACCGCTACAAGAAGGTAACTCACCTCGAAAAGTAGCTACTGAAAGCTTTCTTGCTAAGCGCCTGACTACTGAATCAGTAATCCTTTGGCTACAAATCATAAACATATATTAGCCACTCATTCACATCCTTAGGTCAGATGACTGACACACCCCTGGTCTAAGGTCAACTCCTTGGTCAAAGTCAGCTTCCAGTTGACTGGACTCACCGAGTCATGGCACCGACTCGCCGAGTCCTTCTCCCACTAACCCGGTCCTACTATACAAGCCCCTATTCCCACTCACTGAGTCACCCTTAACTCACTACTTGGGATGATAGAACCGGCTCGCGATTCGACTCGCCGAGTCCATACGAGCAAACCTCCCACTCGCTTCCAAATCCTCACTAGAGCATCCCTTATGAGGATTTGGGTTTCTGGGACTATTGTAACACGTTAGATTGCTAATTCCGCGTGTAAATACGAAGGGTTTGACCTTCAACATCTAAACCCCTCATACTCAGTAACTGTTCATTTGACTCGCCGAGTTTGAAGAACAACACGTCGAGTACCAGGCAATCTTCATAGGACTCGCCGAGTTATTCATCCAACTCGCCGAGTCTAATGCCATCTTCAAAGAACTCGGCGAGTCCCTTGACCCATTTCCCATATATACCAAATCTGAGACATGCAACGCTTCAAAACCATAGATCTATGTTCCTAGGGCATGCTTATCATGTAAAGTTGCAAACTTTACGTGCATGCATGGCCCTACAAGCTTCATAAGGCAAATCCAAGCTCTTTATGAGGTCATACACTCAATGGGGACCTCAATCACTTCATCCACAGGAACTTTATGCTTCTAATACGCCCACAAGGTCTAGATCTAAAGTCCTTTCAGATCATTAAGCACAAACACATTGAGTTTGGTGTTTTAGGGCCTGAAAACCACCAATTTGGGACAAAAATGGTATCTAATGATTTCTACCTGAATGGAAGCTTCTCACAGTGTAGATTTCGGATCTACTCCCTTCCTTGCACTCTTCAATCTCCTCCTTCTTCTTCTAAGCTCCAAACTTTCTTCACCAAGTAAAAATCACTCACAAGAACAATATGGGGGCTAGGGTCTCTCACTACAGCTCTCTGGAAGTGTTAGGGACAAGGGAGGCTGAGTTAGTGTGCTTAAATAGGGTGCCAACACTCGGGTTAGGGTTTTTGCCCCAACGGGGCCTACTCACCGAGTTGGGGAACCGAGTCGCCGAGTCCAAGGCTTAGACTTCGCGTCTCATCCCGCTTCTACTCGGCAAGTCGGTCCTTCAACTCGCCGAGTCCAAGGTAAAAATGCATGAATTTAAAATTATTAATTACAAGAAATACGTATCGTAAACCAGGTGCTACAGGAATGTCCTTTGAATCTGGCTAGGTTTGAGCATCAAGAGCCCAAATCTACTGGCTTTATGGATCCATTTTGCATGAAAGCCCTAGATCTACTCTTTTAAGTGTCTTTTGAGCCTTTAAATCCCTTTTCATGCATATGTACACATAAAGTTGGAAACTTTACATGCTAAACAAGCCTTAGGAACCCAGATCTATAAATTGTATGAAGTGGTTTTGAGTAGAATCGATTGTATAGAAGTTGCATGCAACCGACTCGGTTAGTCGTTCTTCAGACTCGGCAAGTCGGGTCGCGAGTCATCGAGTTTTCCCCTTCTATGTATTGTTACGAGTGAAACCAGTCAGTTTTAGGGGGACTTAGTGAGTCGGAGATCGGACTCATCCATGGAGGGACTCGGCGAGTCAATGCCCTGACTCGGCAATTCCAAGGCAATCTTCATATCTCAAGAACAGACTCGACGAGTTGTTCATACAACTCGGCGAATCCCAATTGGAGTGTTCATATGATGAAGGAGAACTCGACGAGTTGTTCATACAACTCAGCGAGTCAGATGCAGATTGACTAAGTGTTTGTATCAAAGAGGAAGTCATCGAGTCTATGCCAAACTCAACGAGTAGTAGCGAGCAGAATTGAAAAATAAGAGTAGAGACTCGACGAGTTGGTGGCCCAACTCGACGAGTCTGGTCAACTGTATGTTGACTTTGACCGGGGGTAAAATAGTCATTTTACCCGCAGTATAGTTATCAGTATTTGATTGAGTGTACTTATGGAAATTGTAGCCGGGCTGAAACTGGAGCAGAAATAAACAGATTCTAGAGCAGTTCATTCAGCAGCTAGACTACGAGGTGAGACTTCCTTCAAGTAGTAACGAGTCTACGGCCACAATGTCGGCCCGTTTAGTTAGCAGTAGTTCCGGACCACGGTCTAATGCAATAGTTATATTGCTATATGTCTTTGTGATTCAAGTATGCTTTGTATTATGTGTTTCGAACTTCGGTCCGATACAGTATGAAGTATATGTGCTTATGCTAGCTGATATTTTTATGCTATGCCATGTTATGCTTAGTTAGTTTCCGGACTTCAGTCCGATGCAGAGGACAAGGTCCTAGTCAGTTCCGGATATCAGTCTGGTGCAGTTAGTTCCGGACATCGGTCTGATGCAGGGGACAAGGTCCCAGTTAGTTCCGGGCTTCGATCCGATGTAGTTTCTGGGCTTCGGTCCGATGCAGTGGGCAAGACCCTAGTTAGTTCCGGACTACGGTCTGATGCAGTTGCCGGACTTCGGTCCGATGCAGTAGGCAAGGCCCAGTATGTGTTTATATGTTATTGTATGGTATGTGGTAGCTTGGCAGAGCTCACTAAGCTTCGTGCTTGGAGTTTCAGTTTTGGTTTCAGGCACTTCCGCAAGTAAGGGGAATAGCTCGGGATGATGGCATCACACACACCATGACTTCAGTTTTTGTCCTGGGAGTTGATTAGCTTTTCATTGACATGATTTGATATAGTCTTGATACAGTTTTCTTGTGATACTTTGTTATGGTTTTGATACATTGACGTATGGTTTTTATTTTATGGTATTTATCAAATGATTTTAGTAATGATTAAACAAAAAATTTTGGGTCGTATTTTGGGATGTTACAATAAAGCTCAACAATAATAAGAAGTTAGAGTTATAAAGTTAGATAATTAGATACGGGAATGTAAAGACAAAAATGTAAGGAAATATAAATGACAACAAGTATTATATCAAGTAAATACTAAGCTGATTCTTTACAAGGATTGCATTCAAACCAAGTTAGTAAGTGTGATCAGCTTAAAGTGATTAAATCAAGACTGACTTGCTCCAAATGAGAGATGATGAGCTTAAGATTATAATTTAAGTTCTGTAAGATCTTGAGAATACGAGAGTAATGGGAGAAGATGCAAGATATCAGATGTAAGAGAGATGTATGTTGCAACTGAAGCGGAAGACTCTCTTTATAGAGTTCCAAGAACATTATAGGTGAATAAACAAAGACTATAAAGAAGTGTCAATTCAAGGCACATTGGACAAATTATAGTAAATATATAAGTTAAAAACACTCAGTCTTTGTTCCGATGTAAAGGTTGCGGATGTCTTCAATAATTCTTGTTGCGGTAGCAGAAGTAACATTGCAGTGGAAAGAGGGACTTCAAATTGAGGTTCAAGAGGGTGACTTTCTTGATTCAACAGCAATGTCCATAACTTCATCCATATGCTTGAAAGAATTCTCATAGTCTTTCATGGAAAATGGTATGTTTTTTTATCATTGAAATGATATGTCCTTTTAGCTCAAAACATTTTGCGATTGGAATTTTTGGTGGAACTAGACCTGGACTGTTGTTGTTTCGCACTCTCATTTTGTATTTGTCCATCGTCACGGTGGTTATCTACGCCATTTGTTTGACCTTCCTTTTTGTGTTGTCTTTCGATTCGCTTCTAGTTCTTGACTCGTATCCGCTTCCTTTCTTGTTTATAGTTCTCTCAAGGCTTTCATATGTGTCAAATTAGAAGGTGCTACTCGATTCGTCAATCTTTTTGTCCTTTTTATCGAAAGTCATCTCAGGATCTTTAAATGGTGGGATTATTGGAGTTCTGGATCCTTGGGTAATAAATCACTAAAACAAAACTAAATAAAAATGCGAGAAATGAAGTAAAAAAATAAATGAAAAACTGAAAACTTCACAACTCACATCGTGAGAAGTGAAGCTCACTTCGTGAAATCTGTAAAATTAGGATAATTTATTTTTTAGAAAATTATCTTTTTATGTTTTTTACCCCACAAAAAGGAGCGACTAACCTAAAGTAATTAAATTAACAATTAAAATTCGGCTCTCCCTATCGACAGTGAAAAAAACTTGATGTGGATGCAATATATTACCTATCATCTTTTAAAAATTAATCTAAAAAGAAAAACTAAAATGAGGTTTTTATCAGATTTTGCAAGATTAGATTAACTTAACAATTCAATTAACAAATCAAAAAACTTAACTAAGAATGGTTGTTATCGAAATTATGAAGACACTTGTTTTGAATCTAACTTTTTCCTATGGTTACTTTCTAAACATGAATTTATTCAGTTGGTTACCAATATAGATATTATTAACAATCTTGATCCGATCCCCTACTGATTTCACCAATTCATGAACTACTATGTGATAATCATACATAAGTAAACAAAGAACTGATTATTCAAGATAACTGGTCTATGTGAGAAATATGTAGATTATTATCTATGATCAAGACAAATAACCAAACACAATTATTATAAATTATGTTCTTAACACAAAAATTTATTAACTTTATTATCTAATCTACGATTGAGCAAATCCTTTCTCTAGCAATTTAATGATCATAAAATACTTGGTAATCAAGCTCATGCAAGCAAAATGGTCATTCAAAAACACTTAACTTGAATCAAAGCAATAAAGATTAGAAATTCAACAATCTAGGTAATGATAAATCAAACACAAGCTAAACCAACTTCATTAAATCCATATAAAGCAAGAAACTAACATATAATATTAAGGTTCATATACACTAAATTAAAGCCTAATGATTTAGTTAATCATAGTAGAAAATACACACAAAAACACATAAGAATTCGAGTCATACAGGTTCAATCTAAAGTAAACCGAATGTGTAATGAGAATTCTTGCTACAAATATTCAAATATTTAATCTCCAATCAACTTCTCCTTCCAAAGGTTGTTTTTCGCATTTTTTGGTTCTGAAATCGACTAAGAATTCCAGAATAATTCCCCTACCTCTCCCTCTTGTCAATCTAGCAATTTGTTGGAGCATGGAAATGCTCTATAAATTATGAGTGATAAGTTATGTTATTTTTTTACCCTTTATTGTTTGTAAGGTACGTCTTTCTATAAATAAAGAGAGAGAGAGAGAGAGAGAGAGAGAAAATGAGAGAGAGTGGTCATATTATTTTTAGTACACCAAAATGTAGTCTTTTTTTTAGTTAGAGAGAAAACTCTCGGTTGGGATGTCTCCCACCGAGGGGTTCTTTGTTCTTCATATTGTAACTTGTCTTTCTATTAATATCATTTGATTACTCATCTTATGTTCTTTATTTATGTTTTTGTTCCCGTTAAATATCAAGATCATTTTATTCTACAACTAGTCGATCGTACAAATGGACTACTACAGTTGGTATCATAGTCGTACATTGAAGATCTAAGGGATTATTTCAATGGAACGGCTCCCAATCAACTACTTTCATCTTGTATATGTCAATTTTTATACAAGAATTTATGGGTTTGTAACCAAAATTTTTTTATGATGATTTTATTATTTTTGAAGTCTGGATTCAATGCTTTTTCAAGCTTTCAGGAATCATTGTTGATGCTATTCATTGCAGTTTTCTGCTGAAAATTCAAGTTTAAGAAGATCTTATTTTGTTGTTGTAGAAAAAGAAGAAGAAAGATGATATTTGTGGTATAAAAATGTGTGAATATTTCACTCTAGACACTTTTTATGCTTTGGAATGAAGACAAAATATCATGTGTATTTAAAGAAGACTTGATTTCTTGGAGAATGTATCTGCAAATATTTTGAAGATCATATATTTGTTCATTGGAGGTATGCTTCTTTTGCTATATTAAAAGATTGATAAATGCATGTTCACCTATACTTTTACTTGAAACCCTCAACTTACCCGTACTTTTTTCCTTT